>NW_026652298.1:20140648-20605379 GCF_009828535.3 Hylobates moloch | reverse complement strand
CCCTTCCCCTTCCCCTTCCCCTTTCCTTCCTTTCCCTTTTTTTTGAGACAGGTCTCACTCTGTCACCCAGACTAGAGTGCAGTGGTGTGATCTTGGCTTACTGCAACCTCCGTCTCCCAGGTTCAAGAGATTCTCCTGCCTTGGTCTTCCAAGTAGCTGGGATTACAGGAGCACACCATCACGTCCAGCTAATTTTTTGTATTTTTAGTAGAAACAAGATTTCGTCATGTTGCCCAGGTTGGTCTTGAATTCCTGAGATCAAGCGATCCGCCTGCCTTGGCCTCCCAAACTTCTGGGATTACAGGTGTGAACTACTGCACCTGGCAAAATTAGGCAACTATTTCTTCATGAAACACCAAAAACATGATATATAAAAGAACAGATTAAACTGAACTTCACTAAAACTAAGAACTTCTTCTTTTCAAAAGATCCTTAACTGGCACAAGACAGGGAAGCCCTCTCTCACCACTCCTATTCAACATAGTGTTGGAAGTTCTGGCCAGGGCGATCAGACAGGAGAAAGAAATAAAGGGTATTCAATTAGGAAAAGAAGAAGTCAAATTGTTCCTGTTTGCAGATGACGTGATTGTATATTTAGAAAATCCCATCATCTCAGCCCAAAATCTCCTTAAGCTGATAAGCAACTTCAGCAAAGTCTCAGGATACAAAGTCAGTGTGCAAAAATCACGAGCATTCTTATACACCAATAACAGAGAGCCAAATCATGAGTGAACTCCCATTCACAATTGCTTCAAAGAGAATAAAATACCTAGGAATCCAACTTACAAGGGATGTGAAGGACCTCTTCAAGGAGAACTACAAACCACTGTTCAACGAAATAAAAGAAGACACAAATGGAAGAACATTCCATGCTCATGGATAGGAAGAATCAATATCATGAAAATGGCCATACTGCCCAAGGTAATTTATAGATTCAATGCCATCTCCATCAAGCTACCAATGACTTTCTTCACAGAGTTGGAAAAAACTACTTTAAAGTTCATATGGAACCACAAAAGGGCCTGCATTGCCAAGACAATCTTAAGCCAAAAGAACAAAGCTGGAGGCATCATGCTACCTGACTTCAAACTATACTACAAGGCTACAGTAACCAAAACAGCATGGTACTGGTACCACAACAGAGACATAGACCAATGGAACAGAACAGAGCCCTCAGGAATAATACCACAGATCTACAACCATCTGATCTTTGACAAACCTGACAAAAACAAGAAATGGGGAAAGGATTCCCTATTTAATAAATGGTGCTGGGAAAACTGGCTAGCCACATGTAGAAAGCTGAAACTGGATCCCTACCTTACACCTTATACAAAAATTAATTCAAGATGGATTAAAGACTTAAATGTTAGACCTAAAACCATAAAAACCCTAGAAGAAAACCTAGGCAATACTATTCAGGACATAGGCATGGACAAGGACTTCACGTCTAAAACACTAAAAGCAATGGCAACAAAAGCCAAAATTGAGAAATGGGATATAATTAAACTAAAGAGCTTCTGCACAACAAAAGAAACTGCCATCAGAGGCAACCTACAGAATGGGGGAACATTTTTTCAGTCTACTCATCTGACAAAGGGCTAATATCCAGAATCTACAAAGAATGCAAACAAATTTGCGAGAAATAAACAACCCCATCAAAAAGTGGGCAAAGGATATGAACAGACACTTCTCAAAAGAAGACATTTATGCAGCCAATAGACACATGAAAAAATACTCATCATCGCTGGCCATCAGAGAAATGCAAATCAAAACCACAATGAGATACCATCTCATACCAGTTAGAATGGCCATCATTAAAAAGTCAGCAAACAACAGGTGCTGGAGAGGATGTGGAGAAACTGTAATGCTTTTACACTGTTGGTGGGACTGTAAACTAGTTCAACCATTGTGGAAGACAGTGTGGTGATTCCTCAAGGATCTAGAACTAGAAATACCATTTGACCCAGCCATCCCATTGCTGGCTATATACCCAAAGGATTATAAATCATGCTGCTATAGAGACACATGCACACGTATGTTTATTGTGGCACTATTCACAATAGCAAAGACTTGGAACCAACCCAAATATCCATCAATGATAGACTGGATTAAGAAAATGTGGCACATATACACCATGGAATACCATGCAGCCATAAAGAAGGATGAGTTCATATCTTTGGAGGGACATGGATGAAGCTGGAAACCATCATTCCCAGCAAACTATCCCAAGGACAAAAAACCAAACACCGCATGTTCTCACTCATAGGTGGGAATTGAACAATGAGAACACTTGGACACAGGAAGGGGAACATCACACACCGGGGCCTGTCATGGCATGGGGGGACGGGGGAGGGATAGCATTAGGAGATATACCTAATGTAAATGACGAATTAATGGGTGCAGCACACCAACATGGCACATGTATACATATGTGACAAATCTCCATGTTGTGCACATGTACCCTAGGACTTAAAGTATAATAAAAAAAATTTAAAAAAAGACAGAAAAAAAGAGAATAAAAAGATAAGCCACAGATGGGGAGGAAATATTTGCAGATCATATATCTGATAAAGGACATGTACGAATAATATATAAAGAACTTTCAAAGACTAATAATAAGAAAACAAACAATGCAATTAAAAAATGGGCAACATATTTGGATAGCAGTTTTACCAAAAAATATATATGTATGGGAAATAAGCACATGAAAATATGCTGAACCTCATTCGTTACTAGGAAAATACAAATTAAAACTACATTAAGATACCACTACAGACTTGTTAGAATACCTAAAATGAAAATGACTGACTCTCCACCATGTGTTGGTATAGATGTGGAGTAACTGGAACTCTCATATACTGCTGGAAGAAACGGAAAATAGTACAATCACTTTGGAAAACAATTTCTAAAAATAATTTCTGAAAATGTTAAACATATAGCTACTGTCTGATCCAGTCATTCCTCTCTAAGGTATTAATCCAAGAGAAACAAGAGCACATCTCCATACCAAGAGTTATACATAAATGTTTTCAAGAACTTTATTTTTAATAGCCCCAAGCTGGAAACAATTATAATATATCCATCAACAGGTAAAAGGGTAAACAAATTATAGTATGTTCACATAATGGAATTCTATTCAGCAATTTGAAAAGAATGAACTATTGATACACACAGCAATATGGATGGATTTCAAAACAATCACATTGACTGGAAGAAGCCAAACAAAAAGAGTAGATAGTGTATGATTCCATTTATGCAAAATTATAGAAAATGAAAACTAATCTACAGTGACAGCAGATCAGTAGTTGCCCAGAGATTGTTCGTGGCGCAGAGATATGCAGGAGAAAGGCATTACAAAGGAGTGTAAATAATCTTTTGGAGGTAATGAGTATGCTTATTTTCATAATTTTGGGGATGGTTTTACAGGTATATTCATATATCAAAACCTCCAATAATGTACACTTTACGTATATGGATTATATTATTCATTAATTATGCCTCAATACAGCTCTTAAAAATATATAACAACTTTTCAGTAAAATCTTTTTAAAAAGATTTTACTTACTTTGCATTTTTAGAAAGAGTGAACTGAACACAATTCAATACCTTCGAGTGACTCTGGGTCATCATTGTGAATATGAATTATTATGAGACAGCCTCAAAAATGAACTCAGATGAGTATAAGTGATTGAGTTTATACCTGGGATTTTGGCGTGCTCTTCAAGTTCTTCAGGCCCCTCTCTCTGCTGTCAGTGTTCATGACCCCTGCCACCAGCACATCCTCCTCTAATCTGAAACTTTCTTTAAAGCACCATAGGCCAAAGGTGTTTTGCCAAACCTTTCTACGGACTAAAGCTCACCGGCCACCTCAGTAGATGCCCTCCCCCCTTATTTCTGAATACTAAGAAGTTCTCACTTGCTCAATATCGTTGGGCTAGCCCCAGCCTTCTCTCCCTCTTCATTTTCAAGATCAATCCCAGCCAGTGGGACATGTGTTACCTTTCAAAGGCATGGCTAGTAAACGTTCTCTGTTCAGTAAGTGAATGAATGAAGAGATGAAAAATTCTATAACCTGACATATGCTATCTTCTTTTTTGTCCCTCTATCTGAGTTGCTGATCTTTCAGTGCTGTTTTCCGGAAATGCTGCTCTATAGGATCCTGCTGTGGCTCATGGTGGCATGGACATTAGATACCAGGGATCTAAGGTGTTAGTCACTTTACATTGTGAACATCTAAGTCCCAGAGATGAAAGGAACAGCGTGATTGCTGTGGAAAATGGCATAAACTTTGTTTTGTTGCTAGGTCTGTGTATGTGGAAATCGTGATAATTTTTGTCTGCCAAGCAGACAGCTAGATATTTTCACATTTCTTTTTCTCCTCTTGATCATCCTAAATGTTTTAAGTTATTTCTGGTGCCTCTTCTATTATTTATTTTGAATGCAGTAAGCCTTTCTCTGCAGGTTTGTTGACATCTCATTGAACTTTCCTGGGAACGAGCATGTTAATGGCATATTTAATGTCGGTATAAGCCATTGATTTGGGTTTGTGATATTTGCTGGAACATTGTGTCCTGAATCAAACATAAAAACACACTAAAATGTAACCTAAGAAACTGAATATTTAAATGGTCATGAATGAGAAAGCACAATCCAATTTTTTTTCCCCTGGAGTACACAGAATGTGGAAATCTAAATCTGAGGGATTCATATTTGATTTTAAGAAGTGTTATGTTTCAAAAAAATTCTTTTTAAGAACAAATAAAGAATATAAATAATGACATCTAAAAAGTTTCTTGCTTAAAATTGCTATAAAAGGTGTAGTATAGATGATAGTAAAAGTCACTTACTGGCATTTATCATTGAAATGTTGGTCTTTAGAAATGAATTGCTGTAAAAAATAAATTTGGTATTGCTGCTGTTCTAAAAAAAGCATACTGAAATCATAATCCCTCTGAGGTTGATGACTTCATTTTTTTCATGTTGAAAACTGTTACTCTGCTATTGGATTAATTAAGAGTCTGTGTTCAGAAATCTTTTTTTTTCTTTTTTCTTTTTTTCATACAGGGTAGTGCTTTGTCACCCAGGCTGGAATGCAGTGGCACGCTCAAGGCTCAGCGCAGTCTCAACCTCCTGGGCTCAAGCAATCCTCCTGCCTCAGTTTCCCAAGTAGTTGGGACTACAGGTGTGCACCACTACACCTGGCTAATTTTTCTATTTTTGTAGAGATGGGGTTTCACCATGTTGCCCAGGCTGGTCTCGAACTCCTGGGTTCAAGCGATCTGACTGCCTTGGCCTTCCAAAGTGCTGGGATTACAGGAGTGAGCCACTGTGCCCAGCCTGGAAATCTTAACTTTGAAATAGTAAAACAAAATTAAGGTTTTTTTCTTGCTGTGGTAAATGGCAGCATTGGCCCTAATCCTTCAACCCTTGCTGTGTCTCTGTCTGTTGCTATGTGAATTTACAGTTCCCTTCACTCCGGTGAGTGGGGGATATTTTCTCTGCCCTGTGATATTGTGCTGGCTGAAGAGAATAGAACAGAAGCAACAGCGTAACAGTTCTGAGTCCAATTCTTTTGTGATTCTGTTTCTCTAGTGCCTCTGCCATTGCCATGAAAGAATATGCCTCCTCTCAACTGCCCATAGGAGGAAGAGGATGAGGGGCACAAGGAACAGAGCCACCCAAACTGAGCCCAGGCTAGATCAGCTGGGCCCTGGCCCACACAGCGATGTGCAAGTTAAATAAATGCCTATTGTGGTATGCCACTGAGATTTTATGGTTATTTGTTACACAACATTATCATAGCAATATCTGACAATACTGTACAAAGAGAATTTCAATGATAGCACCAAAAATAGTTATCCACAGTGAGTTTTCTAAACATTTGTAGCAAAACGACATATATAGTGTTTTGCTTGTGTGTTAAGATCCTAGATTAAAAATAATTGTGGTAGCAATTCTTAGAAATACAGACATTAATCAATCCATGATAATATTAAATTAAATAAGTCATATGAAAAGTATAAAAATTTGGGTTGTGCTTGCCTTACTTATTCATCTTTTACACAATGTCTGCTACCTTTCAATACATTCAACAAATTCTTACTAAATTTGAAATCAATGAACGAAGGAGTGAAATATCTTTTCCTTCCTTAATTTTCATTATTTTTTTCCCTTTAAAGTTTACTACAAGAAGGCAAAACATCTAAAGAAGAGACTTCAAACAACAACCAAACCAGTCAGAAATTCACAAATCATTGCTCTAGGTCAGTGGTTCTCAATGGGATGTGACTATGCCCCTCAGGGGAATTTGACAATGTCTGGAGACATTTTTGGTTGTCATAACTAGGGGTGGGGTGCTAATGGCGTCTAGTAGGTAGAGGCCAGGGATATTGCCAAATATCCTACAAATGCACAAGATAGACACCCCCCCCCAACAATAAAGAATTATTTAGCCCTAATAATTTTGTGTGTCCTTTGATTATTTTTGTATTCTTTTGTCTTGCAGGTTCCTAAATCTTTCCCTCTTGTTTCTTTTTGCATTCTCTATGCAGTCTCCAAAGATCACCTCTACTTTTCCTTTGTCTTTTTCTTCCCCAGCCTTTCCAGAACTGCCTCCCTGAATCTCATGTCACTTTTCAGTTTCTTCCTTGTTGTCTGTATTCTTATCCACAAAAACTCTCTTTCAGTATTTTGACATTGAAGATGGGCTTTCTCTTTCTGGGAGCTATTTTAGCTTAATCCCCTCTTCTCTCTTCCTCCCAGATTTTCTGGAGATCCTCTTTCCCCTACTCAATCTCTGCTAAAGCTTGTAGTGGAAGATCTAGTATAGTGTGTCTGTACATAGATTTTTTTTTTGTCAATTACAGATAATTTAAAGTTTGTAGTGTTACTGGTTTTGATGAAGGTGTGGAATTTGTGTATATATCTTTTTTCTTCTTTTTGACCTATGTGGTTTTTTGGAGGATGTGTGGAGAGATTCAGATTTAGGTAGCCACCATTATCTCAGCTATCCAGAAATGATGTCATTTGCTTTTTAACTTTGCTTATAGTATCCTGGTTGTAAAGAAGTTTTGCAATTCCGTGTAGTTAAATCTGTCTTTCTATGTTGTTTGTGGACTTTCGTCATGCTTGAGAAAGGTTTGTTCCCCTCAAGATTGTAAAAATGTAATCTCATATTTTTTCCAGTATGTTTTTTTTAAACAAAAATTTAAAAATCTGAATGTATTTATATTGTAGGACATAGGATTCAATTTTTTTTTCTTTTTCAACTTCTGTTTTAGAGCAGAGTACATGTGCAGGTTTGTTACAAAGGTATATTATGTAATGCTGAGGTTTGGATAGACTGAACTCATTATCCAGGTGGTAAGCACAGTACTCAACAGGGAGTTTTTCAGCCCTTTCCCCATTTCCTATCTCCTCCCCTCTAGTAGTCCCCAGTGTCTATAATTCCCATTTTTAGGATATAGGATTCTAATTTTAATTTTTCCTATAGATAGTTGATTTAAAAAATAATATATGATTTCAGGGAGGTAAGCACCCTTCTCAAGTTCTTAGGCTAAAGAAATATTAAAGCCTGTAAAGGGCATTTGTAAAGAATTTTGATGTGAAAATTCCCTGGTGCAACCTATACCAACTTGTGAATAACCATTTGAAATACAAGTATTTAAAGATTAGGAAATGGTTGTGCTTTGTGCACACGATCAGGCATGGCAAATAAATTTTGATTCATGTACCATCTCTAGTTGATAATGGCTGCCTTGGAACTCTGGGTTGAGAAAGGCTGTCAGGCCAAATTTGAGCTCAGTTGAAAAGAAGGACATAATGACTACTGATAAGAAGAAGTGAGCTGGGCATCAGTGGAGATGCTATGAATACAACACATTGCCGTTCCCATAAGCACCTTTAATTTTGATCATCATTGCCTAGGATGGTGTCTGGCATATGGTAGAGTTTGAGCACAAAAATTAGGCTGCCTAGGTTTGGTTGGATTCTGACTTTAGTACTTACTAGTTTTATAACTTTGGGTCGATAATTTAGCCTCTCAGCATTTCACTTTATCTGTGAAATGGGTGTAATAATAACATCTATCATATAAAATTGTTTTAAAGAATAACAACTTATATGTAAAATGTTTAGAATAGTCCATGATTATTATAAACAATATTATTATTATTATTCCAGATGTTAGTTATCTGTGGAATGAATATATTCAGCTGTTTTATTGCAATGTTCCCTGTGTGTATATGAAATTATGCTAGTATCTGTGAGTCTAATGGTGTTAACCACTCTTTTGGAAAGCTTAATTATACTCAATAAGAGAATCATATCCAACATAGATGTTCTATTTAGTATCTACTTACCCGAATTATAGAAAAATTATATTGCCTTTAGATATTAACCTTGCAAATCCAGAAATTTATAATGTGACCCATTGTCTTAACAAAATCAGAAAAGTTTATTGGGAGAATCAATATGAGGTGTTATGAGCTCCTCAGAAGAAAGTTGCTATTAAGTACAGGATCATAAAATCATGAAATGTGAACTAGAATATTGTGAATCTTTGACATTTATCTCCATAGTGGAATCTGTATTAGGCTAATAAATTTCGAAGGGAGTTAATTTTAGTAATTTCAGAAATCTTATTGAAGTAGTCACATTTAAATAAACTTTGCACAGCAGATGCTATAGGTGAGAACATGAACTTGAATCCTATTCTCAGGAAGAGGTTTTCAAAAATAAAGAGAGCATATTTCGATTTGTTTATGTACATTTACTGCAAAGGAAGAGCCAAGCAGTCATCAATAGTGCGGCTGTGGATAACTATTGGCTTTAAGCTTTGCTTTAAATGAATCTGTGTGTGTTCTGTCTTGGATCACTTCCTGAAGTCAATACTCATTGGCCTCAAAGGACCTCTCTGAGATCTAAAAAGATGTCTATCCATGGAGATAACATTTAGGGAGATTACAACTGTGTTTTAAAATTCATGTTTAAAATCCACTTCTCTTTAAAAATAATCATTGTTATCTTTCAGGAAACAAATCACATGCAATTATGTAACTGTGTTTCTATTTTCTGTTGGGAATTTTAGAGATTATCAAGGTTATCTGTGCTCAATGTGTGCATCTCAGATCACCAGCATCAGCATCACCTGGGAGCTTGTTAGAGCTGGAGACTCTCAGGCTCCACAGTAGACTTCCTGAATCAGAAGCTACAATTTAACAAGATCCTCGGGTGATCTGAAAATGCAATAAAGTTTGGGAAGCACTGCTGTTGGTCATTAGGCAATCTAAGGAACTAAGACTTTTGCCGAGCATCTGGTAGGTGGAGGGGGTCCATCGTACAATTTAGACTGGCAGTCATTTAGATAAGTACAAGTTGGCTAAGGTGGGAATAAAATGTTTGCTCAAATGATCTGTTGATTTTTGTAAAAAGAAGAAAAGGCAATAATACCTGAAGGTATTAAATTGTAATACCTGAGGGTATTAAAATGAAGAAAGGCAGTGTCTGATGGCTGTGTGTCAGGGGAGTCATGCTCTATTGCTTAATTAGAAGTGTACTGTTTCTGTTCTCTGCTTTTACAGTCAGATAAACATTGAACAGACATCACATCTGTTTAGTGATTTAGGAGTTGGACTTTCGAGGGGGAAAGTTATCTAATTATAATGTCACTAAACTTGTGCTAATTTCACAACACTCATTTTTCGGTCTTCTATGGAGAGTGAGATTAGGAAACATCCAGAAAGGGCAAGTCAGGTTTGTAGAATGAAGTCAACAATCATTGGTTAATTTAAACAAAACAGCCACCCAGCCCAACCCATACACAATCATCTTGTTGCCTTATGCAGACACTTTCTCTGTTGGAGCTGATACTCGAGGACATTTATCCTCTCTTTCTCAGGCTTAAAGCACAGGTGGAGTTAAAGCTCTCTTTCGTATGATTTGTCACGAAGTAACAGTAACTGATAGATGGTCTCTCCACTCTGGATACAGAGCGAGCCAATGAGATTTGATGATGGCCACTGGTGAAAGAACCAGGACTGATCAATGCGCTAGTGACTCTTAGCGACCTCAGCCTACTGATTTTTATTGACGTGTTGACATAACTAAGAGTTTGTGATTTAAGCTTTTTTAAGCCCTTAAATAAAATAAAAAGGCCTTTCTAATAGTACTTCTTTGTAACTTGTCTTAATTAAACACACCACCTTTTTTGGAAGCACTCTTTCTGTTTTTTAGTTATTTGCAAAACGGCTTTGTCTAAAGAGAAGTGTGTGTGTGTGTGGTGTGTATTTTTTACCATCCCCCTCCTGCTATGGCAAAACTCAGCAACATATGAAACCTGAGAGCTGTAATTGATTTTTCCATTTCTGTGTTCTTGGGAGATGGAAGTAAAAGGGTTACATCAGAATCTTTCTAGAAACATTCTGCTCTAAATCAAACTCTGCTGGTGAGTAATCGTTGTTGCCTTGGTGAGCTTTATTGCCATTTGCTGATGCAGCTTGCTGTAGCCAAACTACCACAAGGGACGTATAATGGGAGCCCTGTATTCAAGCCCTTCTTGGAAGAAATCTATAAAAGAGCAGAGATGTGAACCTAGCAATAAATCCTAGAGGCATTTGTGCTGGAGCCATGAAGTGATACCAATAACTCCTTAGTAACACATTAAAGGGACAATAAAGGGAACTCGCCAGGGAATTTTATGTATTAAGGCTATTTTTAATTGAAACTCATCAAAGAGACAACAGAGCATGTGACAGCAGCTGTTTGCCCATTGCTTTTCATTCATTTTAGATTTTGCTGTGAACTCTACTTTTATCTTGCCACTTAACAGCTCATTATTTAAAACAGCCTTAAAGATTGGTCAACGCTACTCAAGGGCCCCTAAGTGGGTTCATCAACCTATAAGCTCCACACTTGTTTTCACCCTTTCAAAGCTGCTTTCTGTGATCTCATCTAGACGTCCTCAATAAGTCAGTTAAGTAATCAGCCAGTCAGTTTAGGTTGAGTTGGTGCCTACTATGTGTCTAGTAGTATGCTAAGTGTCACAGAGAATATGAGGAAAGAGAGATCACTGCTCCTCAAGGGGCTCAGAACTTATTTAGAGCTGCTCGGAATAAAACAAGGGGGCCAGGAGAATAATGCAAAGCAGAGTTAAATGCTAAACCGTTTAAGGAGCGGGGATCTCAGGGTGGTGGGAATAATGAGGGAGGGTTTCTTGGAAGAGGAGGACCTGAGATGGGCTCTGAACAGGAGGCAGAGAGTAAGGGCAAGTGGGAGGTGTTGTAGGTGCAGACAGGGCTGTCTGAAGCATGAGCTTTCTGTTAGAGACTGGTGGGAAAAGTTGGATGAATTGGGGGTGGGATATAGGGTAGAGAAGATGACATAGGAAGACTTCACTTGGAGAAGACCAAACTGGAGCCAGAGAGGTAAAACTGTGGTGCCTCCAAGGTGGGAGAAGATAAGGGAAGGGGAAGGGGAAGGGGGTATAGTGGGGGAAGGAAGAGCCAAAGAGACATTGTAAAGGGCTTGGGATCTCTTCCCCCATTTTAGAAATTCCTTAGCTAACTTCCTTCCTACTCAATGTTCCTCAGAATGTGTTCTGTGAACCACCTACATTGAACTTGTTAAAAAGGCAGATTTTCGGCAGATTCCTTGGACCTACTAAATTAGAATCATTGGAAATACAGATCTTTAATAATTCCTATACATTTTACCCAGGAGGAAATGGAAGCTCAGGGAGGCTAAGTAATTTGCCCAATTATCACAAAGCTCAGAAAGTGGTGGAGCTGCGTCTCGCATCCAGCCTCCAAAGTTCATTCTGTTTCTATCACAGTTGCCTCTCTGTTTACTCTATGTTGTATGGAGAAACTAGGCTGGCCACATTTGTGTTGTGGCTTTCATGTGTTTATCTTTTTAAAAATGTTTTTTCTTGTTTGCTGTGTGTTTGTGGGACAAACATTCTGACAATAAAGGGAATAAAAAAGTTATCCTCAATATTTAACCTCATCAAGTGAACTATTTTCATTTATAATGTTTCTAATGGGCTGGGAGAGATAGTGTAAATGTAGCAAAATGTCCACAATTAATCAATCTAGGTGAAAAGCTCTTGGTTCCATTTTTTTGTCTTTCCTTTTTTTCTATAAAGTTGAAATTTTTCAAGATGAAAAGTTGCTAAAGAAAGAGAAAGGGAAGCGGTTTGCTCCAGTGCTCCTCTTTCTACCTTCCCACTGACTGGGAAGTGGCCGTTAGCAGAGCCACAGCCTTGGATTAGAGATAAGAGGCACATGCTGAGGAAGGTGGAGTCTCCCCCACAGCCCTGGACCAGGTACGTCTGTGCTAGTGTTCAACACGGAAATAAACACCTATCTTATTTAACAACAACAAAATGATAACACAACCACTTTTAGTTATCAATGTGGTTTCTGGACTTCCTGGGTCCAATCTCAGCTCCTCCGCTTGCTAATTAGGTGAGTTATTGAAACCTCACTGTGTCCCAGTTCACGTGTTTTAAATGGGCATAATATCACTTTTCCATAGGGTTGTTTTGAACATTGGTCACAACATGTGACACATGTAGAATAGTGCCTGGCATACAGTAAGCATTCAACACATGTAATTACTATTACATGCATTTAATACGTGTATCACATGTAATTAAATATAACTATTAAACACCAACAAAGTTGACAATGAACTGCAAACCTGTCTCTGAGGGACACTAGGCAAGTTTTTGTGGAAGAGAAGTCAGAGGAAGAAAGTGAGTTTCATATTGGTTTGGGATTTGAGATAGTTCTGCAATAAAAGGAATGTTGGTGTCAAACTAGGTATAAATCTGTATTTTATGTGATAAACAACCTATAAAAAGGCCATAGGAAAAGCAAGTCTATTCATTTACTTTCAGTCTCCAGTGCCAACAAAAGCCAAGAAGAACCTCTGGGGCAATCAGTCTGTGAGTGCCTGAGATATATTGCTGTCACAAAGGGGTCAGTGAGGGCCAGTTGAGACAGTGCTAGGCTGACAGACAAGGACCTGGGCTTCCAGCTCTGCCACCTACCAACTGTGTGATTTCTCTGATTTTAGTTTCCCCATCTGCAGGAGGGGGTTTGATTTTAAAGATCTGGATTCTTAAGTAAGCATTGCCTGGAGGAGTTTCTTTGAATTTAAGCAGAGATCATTCAATAATGCTTCACCTTTCATTTCCAATATAGCGGGCAGATATTTATTGTTATGCCAGTCCTCTGATGCCTACTGACTCAACCATGCCCTCAGCTTTACAGCCTGATGCACTTATCTGGGTGGAGACGTTTGCTTTCCTGCATGGATACTTGTTCGTTTGTTCATTCATTCATTCATTCATTCATTTAATATATATGTGCCAGGCTCTATGCTAGGCTCTGGCTATACAATGGTAAACAAAACAGTCATAGTCTCTGCGTCTTGACATATAGAGTCTCATGGATGAGGCAGCCAATAAACAAGGAAGCCAACAAAAGAAAATATACTTATAGAATTGTGTTAGGCACTATAAAGGAACACAACGAGCATCACTTGGCAGCTAGCTGGGAGATTTCTGAGGACATGAATTTAGGCAATCATCTGAAGGTGGTAAAACCCCAGTCATTAGAAGAGATGGTGGTTGGGTGGAGACAATGAGCTAAGTGGAGGGACTAGGCAAAGGTAAAATTGCCAAGAGGTCTTGTTAGTTTTAAGACAGTATAGAGTTAATGCTTCATGTTCTTACTATGAATATTGTAACTTAAACTTTTTTCTAGTATCTTTTTGAAAAACAAAACAAAAATGAAAGACAAACTATACTTAAAAATTGAAGAAATAGATGTTAATTATTTTAAAAAGTTGAAAAATAGAGATATGCCACCAACAAGGGGAAAGGAAGCTCTCTTTTATTACTCTCAGATATAATCACTTTAGTAGTATTAGGCATTATATCTACATCAATCTCTGCATCTATGTCTCTGCTGCTGAGCCTGTGTCTGTATCCGCATCTGTTTCCATTTTCATTTCCATATCTATATCTATCTCCAAGGAAGCATGTAGCTTGTATTATTTTACAACTTGCTTTTTTATTTGTGAAACAAATCCCAGGCATCATATCATTTCATCTGTAAATATTTCATCATACACACATATTTTTCCTGGGGGGGTTCATACTGTACTGAGGTGGTAAGGGAGGTAACAATGACAGCTATCAATCATTGCATTTGGGCCACTGAGAATAATTGGACAAACAGTTCTTACTCTAATAGCTTTCCAATAATAGCAGCAACAATCATTAACATTTATTTAACATTTACAACTTTATCCCAATTTTCTCATTTTATCCTGTTAGGAAGCATTTTTTACTCATTTTACAGACAAGGAAATGGAGGATCAAAGAAGTGACACAGACATCCTCAACTTGACAAAAGAGGAGAGACACTGCTTACACATTGTCAGTCTAGGTCTGAATTCTCTGCATCTTGATGTCTTCTGATTACCAGGATATGCCCAGTGCTCCTGAACTCTAGTTAACAAGATGTGTTGGGATTTTAATTGGATATTAATTAATAATTTGGACTGGAAGTGTTTCCTCAGCAAAACAGAGCAGATAAGACCAAAGTAAATATTCGATACTGTATTTAGTAAGATCCCACTTTTAAGAACTTACTGGCACATATGCAATGTAAAAGAATTATACCTTCCAAAAAATATAAATAGGCCCTCAAATTCTAGGAAATACTGGATACCAAGTGAGCTGTTTGATTTCATTTCTGCCTGTGAGTTTTTCAGTTTCTTATAAAGTAACATGTTCTTTCCTAGCATATACATTTGAACACAAATTTCAAGTCTTGAGTCATATTATTAAGCACAAAGAGCTAGATATGTAACCCACGGATAGGGAGGCAACAATGGATGTGCTTCCTCTCCAGCAGAGGAAATCAAGCCCTCCTCCTTGTTATTCCAGTCTATCACAGCAAACTGATTACTTGGATGCATTTTGAATAGCTCATCTAAAATGACTTGAGGCAAGCAGACACTTGAGATTTTATAATCAACCTTTGGGCTTCTATAGATCATTCCTATGCACAGAGGGCACTTTTGACAGATGAACGAACATGCATGGGTTTTGCTGGGGATTAAACTGGTCATTCTTGTATGCTATTAAAAGATTTTCTATCTGGGTTGCCAGATTTCTGCAGGGACAGAGAAACAAGTATTTTTTAACTTGAAAAGATTCCATGACACTACTAGTAATAATAATAATTAACCTTTCCATCATGCTTTGTAGTTTATCAGGAGCTTCTAATTATCTTATTAACAACACATTGAATTTAGCATTCTTTTCACTTTCAATGTTTTAGATGAGGGAACTTAGACTAAGAGACATTTAGTGACTGGAAACCATGTGCTTCAAGCATGGGTTCCAGTGTTTTCTGTAGCAATTTGTTGCCTTGCACACTCAGCGATCATAATGAACAATAAGATTTCAGTTCAAGCGATGGTGCTAATATCTTTCTTGGATGATGAAGGTTATCTAAAGAGGAGACAATCCAATCTGCCACCTTCTTATGCTTCCAGCTCTGCTGAGGGAGTGCATTTTGCTTCCAGCACAGTGCTCAGCTCACACAGTTCCCATGGAAACCCAGGGGCTACGGAGGTGTCTAGACCCTGTTTGGCACTCTAACCAGAAGTATTCCCAGAGACTACAAGCACACTGCACAACTTGGCTCAGTTTCAAACTGGAGACAGGCAGAGAAGGAAAGATCTTCCTCCCCTACTTCCCTGGGGAGGCCCTGAGGAGACTTCCTTTTTGTTAGTTGTTTCCAAATTGTCCCTATCTGAGTGGTTCTCAAACGGTGGGTCTTGGCGTGGTCATGAAGGGCCTGCAAGAAGATAAGGGCACCAAGCATGGCCTGTGGCTGAGATAAATGAAGCATCTCTCATATATGTGTTATGATTTTTCAAGTAAATGAGGCTGTTATTGGGCTTAATTAAAATAAAAACTATACTAATGCTAAATGACGAGTTAATGGGTGCAGCACACCAACATGGCACATGTATACATATGTAACAACCTGCACATTGTGCACATGTACCCTAAAACTTAAAGTATCATAATAATAAAATAAAATAAAAATAAAAAATAAAATAAAATAAAAACTAATTTAAGAGCAATGCTAAATAGCTTTTTGCCATGATGTATTTTTGTAACCAGTGATTATGAAAACTACTGCCACTCTCACATGGGGAATAGCGGAATTGTTTACTGTGAAACTCTGCTCTTATAGGGAAGGCTGGGAACCCCTGCTTACTTCCAGGGGAGCAGGGCTGCGATATGCAGCTGATGATGTTCTCTTCTTTATGTTGCTTACAGCTATGATGGCTCCCATTATTGATGGGACACACAGTCTCATTCTTTGGGGTTAGAGCCACAAGGATCCTCAGAGATCAGCTAGTCAGAGTCCTCGTTCTAAAGATGAAGAACCTAAAGCCAGGAGAGGTGGAGTGACTTGCCTGAGGTCATATACTTAGTGGAGGCAGGCTGGACCCAGGTCTGAAGTCCTCTGACTCTTTTGAGTCCAGAGTACCCATTTGGCTGCCACAATCTATAGTAGCCCTTAATTATAATGGCCTCATTACCTGAATCTTCATAGCAATAGGTGGTAGACAGTCTCATTCCCCTTTTATAGATGGAGAGGCTGAGGCACTAGGCAATCAGGAACTTGCCCAGAGTCATCCATCTAGCGTATATGAATTGGGCTGTACCCCCAGGGCACCTCAAAGCCCATGTGCTTGACTACTGCACCATATATACATGGGGTCATATGACATTATTTTGTGATCTGCTTTTTTCACTTAAAAATATATCATTAAATTTTTCACTAATGTTTTCTACCCCATGATTTCAATTTTATTATATACATTATACTCTGGTATGAGCAGCTTCACTATCAAATTTCACTAATGGAAACAGTGCTAAATTTTGCAGAAAATTCTTTGTTATTTCCTTAGGCTAAATTCCCAGAAATTAAATTGCTGGACTAAATTTAGGCATACACATTTAAAAATATTTTGCTATGTGTATTAGTCTGCTTGGACCATCATAACAAAATACCACAGACTGTGGTTTCAATAATAGAAATTAATTTTCTCACTGTTCTGGAGGCAGCAAGGTTCCAGCAGTGTTTGATGTCTGGTAAGGGCTCTCTTCCTGGCTTGCAGGCTACCACTATGTCCTCCCATGGCCCTTCCCCTGTGTGTACATCAGAGAGAGATAGGTCTCTGGCCTCTCTTTCTCTTATTATAAGGACACTAGTCCCATCGGATTAGGGACTCACCCTTATGACCTCATGTAACCTTAATTACCTACTTAAAGTCCCTATCTCCAAATATAGTCACTTTGACGGTTAGGACTTCAACACATGAATCTGGAGGAGGGAGGAACAATTCAGCTCTAAGGACAGTATTCCAAACTGTCCTTTAGATGGGATGTACAGTTGATGTGTCTGGTGCATGAAGAGCTTTCCCCTGAACCCTTGTCAACACAGTATTGTTTAAAAATATTTGTCAATTTGATGGCTAAAAAATAATCTTTTGTGGTTCTAATTGCAATAATTTTTCATACATATACATTTTGGATGCATTTCCTATTTATTCTGTTTATCCGTTTTTCTATTTGTTATTTATCATTCGAGACTTACTTAGGTGTATATACTTTTTGTCATATACTACTAAATTTTCTTGCAGGTCATTTTTACTTTATAATTTTATGAGTATCACTTTTTAAATTTTATTGTGATTTATTAGATAATATTATACTTTAAAATATGATTTTTAATTACCAGCATGTATCTTTGCTTCTTTATTTTATTTTGTTTTTATTTATTTATTTTTTTGAGATGGAGTTTCACTCTTGTTGCCCAGGCTAGAGTGCAATGGCGTGATCTCGGCTCATCACAACCTCCACCTCCCAGGTTCAAGTGATTCTCCTGCCTCAGCCTCCTGAGTATCTGGGATTACAGGCATGTGCCACCACACCCGGCTAATTTTTTGTATTTTTCTTTTAGTAGAGACAGGGTTTCTCCATGTTGATCAGGCTGGTCTCAAACTCCCGACCTCAGGCGATCCACCAGCCTCGGCTTCCCAAAGTGCTGGGATTAGAGGCATGAGTCACCATGCCCGGCCTTGCTTCTTTATTTTATACAGGAAATACAAATTTATTATAGCAAACCTAAGAGGCATAGACAAGCAAGACAAAGAAAAAAATCACTTAGATGTAACCCCTGTAGACATTTTTGGGTATAGCCTTTCAGACTTAACCATGCAAATATATACATGTGAATATCTATGTTATACATAGACTTTTAAAAGTTTTGTAAAAATGGGATCATACTTGTACCAAACCCGGTTTATGCAACAGCCCAAATCTGTTTGGTCCTGCTTCTCCTTGCTTCTCTGATGGAGCTGCCCTAGGTAGCCCTGGTGACCACCCCTGCCCCTGCCACTGGCACCACCTCCAACGAGACACACCGTGAGTGTCTCTGGATGGGACCCACAGAGGCCATAGCATTCCCAGTGGCTGCTTGGAGAGGCCAGGCAACACAACCCAGAGAAGGAAGGAGAGAGGGCTATTGCCCTGTGGGGGGACTTTGACAGTGAGAAACAAAAGATGGAAGGGACTAGCAGAAAAAGGATTCATCTTGCCTTCATCCAGTGGACTGTTCTGACAAGCAGCGGTATGGGCACCTCTTTAGAGATGTTTTGTTTGTGCAACATTGTGATACTTAATAATGCATCATGATGAATTTGCTCTCCCTCCTTCCCTGCCTCATTTTTCTGCTTCCTTCATTCATGTTTCCTTAGGATTGCACCTCCAAAAAAGCACTGGAACAAAAATGTTTGCCTCACACTCTATATCCTGGCAAATTTTGGCTAAGACTCTTTTTGTATTTTTATCCCACTGTGGCAAATAGATTTGTTTAATTTTGAGCAATTAGCTTTAACTATCTTGAGTGTTGTGTTGAGAAAGATTCTGAAGCTCTGCTCTAAGCTGAAAAGAGAGTCATGGTTGAAAAGTAATACCTGTGATGTGTGTTTGGAATGGGCTTGGCAGAGTGGTAGAATGTGTAAGCTGAACTGACTTCCTGAAAGATCATCCTAGTTTATATAGCAGTATACTGAACCCTACATACATACAGTACTATGTTTTTCTCCTATACACATATATGTATAATAAATTCTAATTTATAAATTAGGCACAGTAAGAGATTAACAACAATAACTGCAATAACTGATAATAAAATAGAACAATTGTAACAATATACTGTGATAAAAGTTCTATGAATGTGGCAAATCCCAGCCAGGCATCCTGCCTCTCTGCCTTCTGCACTTTTGCTGTTTCCTGTCACTTCTCCTTTGAATTCCAGTGTCATCTCTGGATAATGTATTTGAAATGTGACTGTTTATACACTATTTTGGTTCTTCTAAGTGGAAGGAGTGGGCATAAAATGCTTCTGGTCAGTCATCTTGAAGCCCACTCCCCAGGCACAGGGAAGTTTTAGGGAAATGAAACTGTGCCATATGATACTGTAATGTTGGATACGTGTCAAACTCTCTTTCTCTCTCTCTCAAAATATCTTATCGTCTGTACTAACCTATTTTCAGATTGGAGTTGATCACTGGTAACTAAAACTGTGGATACTGGGGGACTACTGTATATGATTGTCATTATTTTAAAATGTTTCTTCTTATGTTGCAGATTTTCTTCTAAAACAATTTTTCTTTCTCTTGGTGTACACCCTTTAGAAATTCTTTACTGAGAATCTCAGGTTTTGTTCTTCTGAAATATTTTTATTCATTTTTGAGTGGCAGGTTTTTAGAGTATAAAATTTGAGATTCATGATTATTTATTTTCACTGAGCACATTTAAGAAATTATTTTAAGTGGCCTCCACTGTTAGTTTTGAAGTCAACTGTCAGTCTACTTGTCTCTTCTTTGTAGATAATTTATATAGTTTCCAGCTGCTCTTAAGATAGACTCTGTATTCTAAGTGTTCTTCTATCTTACTATGATGTGTGTAGATGTACCTTTATATTTATTTATTCTGTTTGGAATTCGTTGTGCTTCTTGATTTAAAAATGCATGTAATATTCTGGAATATTATTTATACAGTCTCTTCAAGTGTTGTCATTCCTTTATTCTTTTTTCTTTTTTTTTTTTTTGAGATGGAGTCTTGTTCTTTCGCCTAGGCTAGGGTAAAGTGTCATGATTGCAGCTCACTGTAACCTCCACCTCCTGGGTTCAAGCGATTCTCCTGCCTTAGCCCTTGGAGTAGCTGGGATTACAGGTGTGTGCCACCATGCCCAGCTAATTTTTGTATTTTTAGTAGAGACAAGGTTTTTCCATGTTGGCCAGTTTGGTCTTGAACTCCTTACCTCAGGTGATCCACCTGCCTTGGCCTCCCAAAGTACTAGGATTACAGGCATGAGCCACTGCTCCCGGCCTCCTTTATTCTTTTCGTAATCTCTGCTGTTACTGAAACTCTGAGTAGACGTATGTTGGTCCTTCTCATTCTTTTCTCTGTATCTCTTAACTTCATTGCTATATATGAAGTGTGTGTATAAGTACATGTGTGTGTGTAGTTTTTATCTCTTTATGCTGCATTGTGTATAACTTTTTTCAGATTCATTAATTCTTTCTATTTCTAATCTGCTGTTTAATTCATCCATTAAGCTTTTTTTCCATCATGTTCCTTTAAATATAGTTAATAGACTTTATTTTTTAGAGCAGTTTTAGGTCCACAGCAAAGCTGAATGTAAAGTACATAGAGTTCCCACATAACCTCTTGCTACACACATTCCAGCCTCCCCACCATGCACATCCAACACCAGTGTGGTCCAGTTGTTGTAATCAATGAACCAAAACTGATACTTCATTATAAACCAAAATCCATAGTTTAAGATTAACTTTTTATGTACATTATATAGGTTTTGACAAATATTTAATGACACATATCCACTGTTATAGCATCATATCGAATAGTTTCATTGGCCTAAATATTCTCTGTGCCTGAGGGGTGGACTTCAAGATGACTGACTGGAAGCATTTCATGCCTTCCACTTAGAAGAACCAAAATAGTGTATAAACAGTTTCACTTCAAATATATTATCCAAGAGAAGACACTGGAATTCAACAGAGAAGTGACAGGAAACACCAGAAGTAGAGAAGGAGAAGGTGGAGAGGCAGCACCCCTGGCCAGGATTTGCTGAGAGCCATGAGTAACTTCTTCATGTGAGGAAAGAGTGAGTGAAAGCCTTCTAGTGCCGCACATCCTCACTGTGAATCATGCAATGCTGGCCACAAAATTACCTCTCAACCCTCCTAATCCCTGAAACCAACATGGGGGAGTTGCCAGGAGACCATGGGATGAAATGACACCAGGGAGGGAGCTCGTGCTGGGTCCCATACCTTTTCAAAGACATAAGAAGCTATAGCAAGGCCCCATTGTCAAACCCATGCTTTGACAGACTGTAGACTGTCCTGGAGCACAGTGGCACTGGGACTGAGGTGTTATGGAAACTCAGGCTATGGTTGCTGGGACTAGGGAGTGAGCTGGGAGCATTCCTGCAGTTGGGACCAAGAAATGAGTGAGGTGTGGGCTGCAGCTGCTAATGCTAGGAAGTGAGCACTGCTGAGACGAAGACCAGAAGGCAAGTGGTGCATGAGTTGCCACTGGGATTTGGTCACCAGCTGGATGGGGGGTCCTGCAGCCTGGTTGGGGACATTACTAGGTCCAGGCTACTGCTACCAGGGCTGGAGGGCAAGCCCCACCAGGACTGGGACATGAGAGGGCTATGCATTTTCTACTTGCTTGTGCAGCCTTGGACACTGTGTATGGCTGCACCCTCTCCAGTGGCAGAGCCTCAGCACTGTTGCTACCACCCCTCAGCCAAGCACTCTGCCAGGAGTCCAAGGGATGCCCCACCCTTGCCTACCATGGATGCTGCCAGCTTTTACCCTTGCAGGGCCTGAATATAAGCCCACCCAACCTGGCTTCCCTCCTACACCCCTGCAGCAGAGCACATGGCCTGGGGTCCTGGAATTGCCCAACCTAACCCACCACATTGGGCATCAGGGCACTCCTCCTGGGGGCCTGAGGTTGGGCCTAAACTCTCGACCACTGCCATCTTAGTTGGCACCTACCTGCAAGTGCCACCTATAGGCCTGGGGTCTGGCCCACCCAGCTCATTTCAGCCACTGCCAGTATCAACACACACTGCTTGGAACCCAGAGAATTGTCCTGCCAATGCTACTGTCATTGCCCATCCCACACTAGCTGCCCAGGGGACCAAGAATCCACGCACTCTCCTAGTTCACTGCTGCCACTATCAGCATCTAAGTAAGCCACTTGGAAGCCCAAGAATTATCCACTTAAAACATAGAATGGCTGAATAAATTTTAAAAGCCATGATCCAACTGCATGCTGCTTACAAGAAACTCATCTTACCAGTAAATACATAAAGACTGAAAGTTAAGGGATGGAAAAATATACACCATGCAATAAAAACCAAAAGTAAGCAGGAGCAGCTATATGTATATCAGATAAAACACACTTTAAATCAACAACAGTATAAAAAGAAAGGCAAAGAAAGTCATTACATAATAATAAAGGCATCAATCCACCAAGAGGATTTCACAATTCTAAATATATATGTGCTCAACACTAGAGCACCCAGATTCATAAAGCAAATATTACTAGATCTAAAGAGAGAGACAGACTGTAATACAATAATAGTGGGGGACTTTACCACTATTATTATTTTGATATTAGGGTGATGTTTGCCTTGTAGAATGAGTTGGGGAAAATTCCCCCCTCTTTTATTTTTTGGAATAGTTTCAGGAGGATTAGTATTATTTCTTCTTTGTGTGTTTGGTAGACTTTGGCTGTGAATCCATCTGGTCCTGGGCTTTTCTTTTTGGGAAACTTTTTATTGAATCTCATACTACTATCAGTCTGTTCAGGTCATCTATTTCTTCACCACCATTAGACAGATCATCTAGATAGAAAATCTAGATTAAAAAACATTGGATTTGGACTGTACTTTAGACCAAATGAACCTAACATTTACAGAACATTCTATCCAACAAGTGCAGAATATACATTCTTTTAATCAACACATAGAACATTCTCCACACTAGACTATATGTAAAGCTGCAAAATAAATCTAAAAAATTTTTTCAAAATTGAAGTCATATCATGTATCCTTTTAGACCACGATGGAGTAAAAATAGAAATCAATACCAAGAGGAACTTTGGAAACTATATAATTACATGGAAATTAAACAACATGTTCCTAGTGACCATTGGATCAATGCAGCAATCAAGATGGAAATAAAAGCATTTCTTGAAACAAATGAAAATGGAAACACAATTTACCAGAACCTGTGGGATATAACAAAAGCAATGCTAAGGGGGAAGTTTATAGCAACAAATGCCTACATTAAAAGAGTGGAAAGATTACAAATGAACAATCTAACAATGTACCTCAAGGAAGTAGGAAAATAAGAACAAATCAAACCCCAAATTAGCAGAAGAAAAGAGATAATAAAGATCAGAGCAGAGCTAAATGAAATAGACTAACAAAACACTACAAAGGATCAATGAAATGAAAAGTTGGTTATTTGAAAAGATAGACAGAGTGGCTCACGTCTGTAATCCCAGCACTTTGGGAGACCAAGGTGGGCAGATCACGAGGTCAGGAGATTGAGACCAACTTGGCTAACACGGTGAACCCCGTCTCAACTAAAAATACAAAAAATCAGCTGGGCATGGTGGCGGGCGCCTGTAGTGCCAGCTACTTGGGAGGCTGAGGCAGGAGAATGGTGTGAACCCAGGAGGCAGAGCTTGCAGTGAGCCGAGATGGTGCCACTGTCCTCTAGCCTGAGTGACAGAGTGAAATTCTGTCTCAAAAAAAAAAAAAAAGATAAACAAAACTGATAAACTTCCAGCTAAATTGACCAAGAAAAGAAAAAAGAACCAAATAAACAAAATTAAAAATGAAAAAGAAGACATTATAACTGATACAACAGAAATACAAAAGTTATCAGAGACTATTATGAACAACATGCTGACAAACTGGAAAATCTAGAATAAGTGGATAAATTTCTGGAAACATGCAACTTCCCAAGATGGAATCAGGAAGAAATAGATGACCTGAACAGACTGATAGTAAGTACGAGATTCAATTAGTAATAAAAAGTTCCCCAAAAAAGAAAAGCCCAGGACCAGATGGATTCACAGCCAAAGTCTACCAAACACACAAAGAAGAAATAATACTAATCCTCCTGAAACTATTCCAAAAAATAAAAGAGGCGGGAATTTTCCCTAACTCATTCTACAAGGCAAACATCACCCTAATATCAAAACCAGACAAGGGCACAACCAAAAACAAACAAAACAAAACAACAAGTCTATTTCCCTGATGAACATAGACACAAAAATTCTCAACAAAAATACTAGTAAACCAAATCCAATAGCACAATAAAAGGATAATAAATCACAAACAAGTAGGATTTATATCAGAATGCAAGGATGTTTAATGCCTACAAATAAAAAATCATGCATATCACATCAAAAGAACAAAAGACAAAAACCCTATGGTTATCTCAACAGATGCAGAAAAAGCATTTGATAAAATTCAACATCCTTTCTTCATAAAAACTCTCACCAAACGAGGCAGAGAAGGAACATACCTCAAAATAATAAAGGCATGTATGACAGACCCACAGCTAACAACATATTGAATGGGAAAAACTTAAAAGCCTTTTTTTCTAAGGACTGGAACAAGACCAGGATGTGCACTTTCACCACTCCTAGCCAGAACAACCAGGCAAGAGAAATAAATAAAAGGCATCCAACTTGGAAAAGAGGCAGTCCAATTGTCCCTCTTTGCTGATGATATGATCTTATATCTAGAAAAACCCAAAGACTCCATCAATAAACTCTTAGATTTGATAAATAAATTCAGTAAAGTTGCAGGATACAAAATCAATGTACAAAAATTGTAGCATTTCTGTATACCAATAATGATATAGTTTGGAAAAAAAATCAAGACACCAATCTCATTTACAGCAGCTACTAACAAATACCTAGGAATAAATTTAACCAAGGAGATGAAAGATCTCTGCAAGGAAAACTACAAAACATTAAAGAAATAGAAGATGACACAAACAAATAGAAAACATTCCATGATGATGTATTGGAAGAATTGATATTGTTAAAATGACTATATTGCCCACAGCAATCCACATGTTCAGTGCAATCCCTATAAAAAGATCAACATCATTTTTCACATAATTAGAAAAAACAATCCAAAAATCCATATGGAAACCAAAAGGAACTCTAATAACAAAAGCAATCCTGAGGAAAAAGAACAAAGCTGGAGGCATCACATTATCTGATTTCAAAATATATTGCAAGGCTATACTAACCAAAACAGCATGGTATTGATATAAAAATAGACACATAGGTTCATGGAACAGAATAGAGAACCCAGGAATAAACCATATATTTACAGCCAACTAAACTTTGACAAAGCCAACAAGAGGTTAAATTGGTGAAAGGATACCCTCTTCAACAAATAGTGCTGGGAAAACTGGATGGCCATGTAGAGAAGACTGAAACCAGATCCCTATCTCTCACTGTATCGAAAAATCCACCAAAGTGGATTAAAGACTTAAATGTAAGACCTCAAACTATAAAAATGATAGAAGAAAACATAGGGAAAACTCTCCTGGACATTGGTTTAGACAAGAATTTATAACTAAGACCTCAAAAACACAGTCAACACAAACAAAAATAGACAAATGGCAAAGGAAACAATCAACAGAGTGAAGAGGCAACCTGTTGAATGGGAAAAAATATCGCAAACTATTCATCTGACTGGGTACTAATATCCAGAATATTCAAGGAACTCAAACAACTCAAAGGGAAAAAAATCCCATTAAGAAGTGGGCAAAGGACATGAATAGACATTTCTCATAAGGAGACGTTCAAATGGCCAACAGTTCTATGAAAAAATGCTCAACATCTCTAATTAAAGAAATGCAGGCCAGGTGCAGTTGTTCATACCTGTAATCCCAGCACTTTGGGAGGCTGAGAAAGGCAGATCACTTGAGGTCAGGAGTTCAAGACCAGCCTGGCCAACATGGTGAAACCCTGTCTCTACTAAAATACAAAAATTAGCCAGGCATGGTGGCAGGTACCTGTAATCCCAGCTACTTGGGAGGCAGAGGCAGGAGAATTGCTCGAACCCAGGAGGCGGAGTCCACAGTGAGCCAAGATCATGCCACTGCACTCCAGCCCGGGTGACAGAGCAAGAGTCCCTCTCAAAATAAAATAAAAAAGAGAAATGCAAATCAAAACCACAATGAGATATCACCTTCTACCAGTCAGAATGGCTCTTATTAAAAAGACAAAAAATAGGCCAGGCACAGTGACTCACGCCTGTAATCCCAGCACTTTGAGAGGCCGAGGCGGGTGGATCACGAGATCAGGAGATCAAGACCATCCTGGCCAACATGGTGAAACCATGTCTCTACTAAAAAAAAAATAAAAAATTAGCCGGGCATGATGGTGGGCGCCTGTAGTCCCAGCTACTCGGGAGGCTGAGGCAGGAGAATGGCGTGAACCTGGGAGGCAGAGCTTGCGGTGAGCCAAGATTGCACCACTGCACTCCAGCCTGGGTGACAGAGCGAGACTCCGTCTCAACAACAACAACAACAAAAAAAGACAAAAAATAACAGATGTTGGTGAGGACGCAGAGATGAGGGAACTCTTCTACACTGTTGGTGGGAATGTAAGCTAGTACAGCCACTATAGAAAACAATATGAAGATTAAAAAAAAAACACCTAAAAATAGAATAGCCATTCAATCTAGCAATCCTACTATTGGATAGCTACCCAAAGGAAAAGAAATCAATATATCAAAGGAAGACCTACCCGCACTCAAGTGTTTATTGCAGCACTAATCCAATAGCAAAGATGTGTAATCAACCTAAATGTTTATCAATGAATCAACAGATAAAGAAAATGTGGCATATACTGAATGGGCAAAAGCTGGAAGCCTCCCCTTTGAAAACTGGCACAAGACAAGGATGCTGTCTCTCACCACTCCTATTCAACATAGTACTGGAAGTTCTGGCAAGGGCAATCAGGCAAGAGAAAGAAATAAAGCGTATTCCAATAGGAAGAGAGGAAGTCGAATTGTCTCTGTTTGCAAATGACATGATTCTATATTTAGAAAACTCCATCATCTCAGTCCAAAAACTCCTTAAGCTGATAAGCAACTTCAGCAAAGTCTCAGGATATGAAATCAATGTGCAAAAATCACAAGCATTCCTATACATCAACAGTAGACAAGCAGAGAGCCAAATCATGAATAAACTCCCATTCACAATTGCTACAAAGAGAATAATATACCTAGAAATACAGCCAACAAGGGATGTGAAAGACCTCTTCAAAGAGAATTACAAACCACTGCTCAAGGAAATAAGAGAAGACATAAACAAATGGAAAAAAAATTCCATCTTCATGGATAGGAAGAATCAATATCATGAAAATGCCCATACTGTCCAAAGTAATTTATAGATTCAATGCTATTCCCATCAAACTACCATTGATATTCTTCACAGAATTAAAAAAACTACTTTAAATTTCATATGGAACCAAAAAAGAGCCCAAGTAGCCAAGACAAACCTAAACAAAAAGAACAAAGCTGGAAGGATTATGCAACCTGACTTCAAACTATACTACAAGCCTACAGTAACCAAAAAAGCATGGTACTGGTACCAAAATACACATAAGACCAATGGAACAGAACAGAGACCTCAGAAATAACACCACAGATTTACAACCATCTGATCTTCGACAAACCTGAGAAAAACAATCAATGAGGAAAGGATTCCCTATTAATAAATGGTGCTTGGCAAACTGGCTAGCCATATGCAGAAAACTGAAACTGGACCCCTTTCTCACATCTTATACAAAAAATAACTCAAGATGGATTAAAGACTTAGATGTAAAACACAAAACCACAAAAACCCTAGAAGAAAACCTGGTAATACCATTCAGGACATAGGCATGGGCAAAGACTTCATAACGAAAACACCAAAAGCAATTGCAACAAAAGCCAAAATTGACAAATGAGATCTAATTAAACTCAAGAGCTTCTGCACAGCAAAAGAAACTATTATCAGAGTGAACAGGCAACCTACAGAATGGGAGAAAATTTTTGCAATCTACCCATCTGACAAAGGTCTACTATCCAGAATCTACAAGTAACTTAAACATGTTTACAAGAAAAAAAAACTACACTGTCAAAAAGTGGGCAAAGGATACAAAAGAAGACATTTATGCAGCCAACAGATATATGAAAAAAAGCTAAACATCACTGATCATTAGAGAAATGCAAATCAAAACCACAATGAAATACCATCTCATACCAGTCAGAATGGTGATTAATAAAAAGTCAAGAAATAATAGATGCTGGAGAGGCTGTGGGAAAATGGGAACACTTTTACACTGTTGATTGGAATGTAAATTGGTTCAATCTTTGTGGAAGACAGTGTGGGGATTCCTCAAGGATCTAGAACCAGAAATAACATTTGACCCAGCAATCCCATTACTAGGTACATACCCAAAGAAATATAAATCATTCTACTATAAAGACACATGCACACATATGTTTAATGCAGCACTATTTACAATAGCAAAAACATGGAACCAACCCATATGCCCATCGATGATGGACTGGATAAAGAAAATGTGGTAAATATATACCATGGAATACTATGCAGCCATAAAAAGGAATGAGATCATGTCCTTCACAGGGACATGAATGAAGCTGGAAGCCGTCATCCTCAGCAAACCAACACGGGAACAGAAAACCAAACACCACATGTTCTCACTCATATGTGGGAGCTGAACAATGAGAAAACATGGACACAGGAAGGAGAACAGCACACTGGAGCCAGTTGCGGGGTTGGATGGGGGAAGGAAGAGCATTAGGCCAAATAGCTAATGCATGCTGGGCTTAAAACCTAGATGATGGGTTGATAGGTGCAGCAAACCACCATGGCACACGTATACCTATGTAACAAACCTGCACGTTATGCACTTGTATCCCAGAACTTAAAGTAAAAAAAAAAAAAAAAAAAAAAAAGTGGTATAAATACACAATAGAATACTTTCCAGCCACAAAAAAGAATGAAATCCTGTAATTTGCAGCAACATGGATGGAACTTGAGGTTATTATGTTAAGTGAAATAAGCCAGTCACAAAAAGGTAAATCTCACATGTTCCTGGTTACATGTGGGAGCTAAAAAATGTGATCACATGCAGGTAGAGAGTGGAAAGATAGATATCAGACTAGGAAGAGTGGGTGCTAGGGAGAGGGAAGGATGAAGAGAACTGGGTTGTAGGGTATAAACATATAGTAAAATAAAAGGAATAAATTCAATGCTCGATAGTAGAGTAGGATGACTATACTTAACAAAAATTGTCAGTTGTCATCCTGGCTGTACCAGTTGAAACTTACTAACTTGCCTGCACCTCAGTTTTTTCATTTATGAGGAACTGCATCACCCCCATGAGATCTTGGAGCCCTCTTCTAGCCTGGACATTTGCTGAAGAGCAGATTCTTTCATGAAACTGGCACCTGCAGCTGTCAGCTTTTGATTTATGGTTTAGTACACAATTTGCCCTGAGTACTTTTAAACAGATTTTATTTTAGCTTGAGTGTTTTACAGGACTCTTGTGTAGCTACTCTACTCAAGTAGAGTCTTATCTCACCTTGGAGATAACACTGAGACTGATATCTTGGAGAAAGCCTATGTAGAACCCTGGGGTTTCAATCCTCAGAGTCGATAGTGACACATTAGAAGGGAAGGCTTGGTTTGGGGACTGCTGTTTTAATCCTCTCCCTTTCTTCCTTTCATTCTCTCTCCTTCCTCTGATTTCCACTTGCCTACTTTCTCCCTCATTCCCTTCTTTCCACAAGTAAATATTTATTGACCATTTACAATATGGTGTGGAATGCAGGGGTGAACAAAACAAATATGGTCCTAGTCTTTAAAAAGCTTACAATCTAGTGAGGGAGACAGATACTAAACAAATATAACGTGCAGATTTGTGTCATAACATATTGGCACAAGAAATGTCACATCATTTTTATAAAAAATCAAATTAAGTTTAGCTTGGACAGATAATTATTTAGTCTAAGGGATACAAATATGTTTTTGGATAGTCTGTCTCCCTTCCCTGGGGTTTGCAAAATCCAGGAATTTATGAACTCCAAGGAATTAAGAAATACAGAAAACTTGAGAAAAGGCCTCTGGTCTTCAGGCCATCAACCGGCTGTGCAATGATCTCAGTCCAAGCCTCCAGTGTCCACTGGGAGGTGGGAGACTCTGCTGCTCCAGGCACCCACTCTCTTGGAGCCACATGCTATATTGATTTATGGTAATTCACTTGGAAATACTTCAGTTCGAGGAGTGTGATGTAAGTACAAACAAGTTAATCTGAACCAACAACTTGAAGTTGGTTAAGTAATAAAAGAGATCTTAGAAATAATTTTTGGGTAGGTGATATTAGTGGTATTTAAGATATCTCTTGGTTAGGAGTGATATAGCAAGAGCTGTAGCCCTGGTAGGAATAAAATATTAAAAGCTCAAGCTTGATAATTTGAGCTGGTAGTCCTTCCTTCTCCAGTTCACAGAGAATCCTGTTGACAGTTTCTAACATTAGAAGATCCTAACAGTCACCAAAAGGTCCTGACAGTCACAGTCTGATCAAGCTAGCCTAGATCTCTTTCTCGTATGCTTGGCCAATACTGTCTTATATATTTATTTAAATTGACAGGTAAAAATTGTAAATGTCTGTGGTGAACAACATGATGCTTTGATATATATATAAACATTGTGGAATGCCTAAATCACGCAATTTAACTTATGCATTGCCTTACATACTTTCACTTTTTGTGCCAAGAATACTTAAAATTTACTCTGTTAGCAATTTCCAAATATTCAATGTACTGTTATTAACTGTAGTCACCATGATGTACAATAGATCTCTTGAACTTATTCCTCCCGTCAATAAGGTCTTGATTGAGGTCCACAAAGCCACAGTGCATCATGCCCATGACATAATGCCATGTAGGCTCCCCACTGGAGATGGTGCCATCTAAGAAAGGCTGTGTGGGATGAGCCATCTGTCCCTGACCCTCCTGGGACTGACCACCCCTCTATTCTTTGTCACCTGCTCCTTCAATTGCTCCCTTTTCAGATGATCTAGTTCTACATGTTTTGAGATGTAGAATTTAACACATGGTGGACTAAATCTAAAGTCTCTGTGCTCTCCCCTGGGGAAAAGGAAACCTCTCACCACCTTGTGAGGGGAGAGCTTAACACCAATCAGACTTTCTTCTTGGGCCCACTGATGAGAAAAGACAGCCTGGGGTAATTTCTCAGTCAAGTTATTCTGCTACACAAATAATTACACAAATAAGAATTTTACTTTTAACTTGAATTTCTCTGAATTGTCCATCCAAGTTGAGTTAGCTATTTTTGAAGGTCTGATAGAATCTACTTGTTAGGACTTTTCCTGAAAGACATGAGAGAAATGGCAAATGAAACCCCAGACATGAGAATTTTTTTTTTTGTTTGGGCATACATACACTGAAGGATCCAGGGTAAGCATATTTCAAAGAAATCACCAATGTCCTTGAGGTAGTAATGAGGATTCTAAGGAGAATAATGTAAAAAGTTGAATGTTACATGTATTTACATTGTTCTCTAAGCCATTGGTCTAGTTCAGTCCTGGTGGGATATTTTGCTTTCTGAAACCATACTCACCCACACATACACATTGCAAAGCATAACAAAATCCCTTCAAAGAAGACAAAGCGTGATCTTCTGGGTCTTGCACTCCAATGAGTCTATAGTACCTAGTGCACAGAGATACTTTCTTTTTCTTTTGGCTGTACAAACAGAAGGAATCTAGCACTTTGATGAAAATACCAGACTTCTGCTCTACCTAGAGTGTACACATTTTCCCTGTGGATGTTTCCTCAGTTGAGATGATGAAAACATTGAACCAGAAAAAAACAAAACAAAACATCAATTTATGCTTCTGTTTGATGTCCTGCAAAATGGTGACAGGCATGAGTGCAGCACTCAAACAACAAATTGAACCACATGTATAATAAACAGGACTGAGCTTTCCTATAGCTATGAAAACATTATTATACATTCTCTGATTTGCAACATTTACATATCTCATTATGAGCTAGATGCTTAAAATGCTATAGAGGATTTCATTTCACCTCTTTTGTGCAATACATGGTTTCCAAGTATCTCATAAATCTTTATTTACTGAGTCTAGTGTCTTTTTAAATTTGCATTTGCAAACCATGATTGCATTATGTTCCTGGAACCCTGGGATATGAATTTACTATTGCATTTATCAGCAGCTTGGTTAGAGACTCTCTTATTAAGAAATGTTGGGGGAGGAATAATCACTGATAAAGACATATTTGAAATTCATCTGAACACATTCTTTTGTAGCAACAACAGACCTTAAATCTGCAAAAAAGAATACATTTGCAGATTTCATCTTTCATTTCAAGAAAACTTCCTTTAAATGTCTTGAATTTATACACTTTGGAATCTTATATACACTGTTAATTTGAATGTCCTTCCTTAAAGGCTGAGCTTTTAAAGAAAATAAATAAAGGGTAGAGCACTAATTGTCATTTTATCCTTGAGGGAGATTGCATTAATTTTTAATTTGCAGCATATTTGCATTTTACAGTGGCAACCAGGTCTGTGCATAATCTAGAAATCAAATTGTTCCTGATTCTCAACCTCTGATGAGCTATGCCACACTTAGAAGGTGGACAAGCGTGCATCTTGATGTGGAAAACAGGTTTTTCTTTACATTTTCTCAATCCTAGGAAGAATGGACATCACAAGAAACTGCCAAGGTAGAGAACATCATCTCTGCCCTCTAGAAGCTCACAGAGTAAAGGGATGATTTCCTAAGGATGGGGCTTTCACTGCTGGTGGTTCTGCAAAGATTGTATTCATACATAGACATCTTTTAAAATGTCAATAATGATACATTTTTTGTAATGTGTATTTGAAAAAAATGATATCGAAACCAATATTATTTCTCAGGACAAGGCTAAAGAAGGTGGCAATGCTGGATGAGTTAATACAAAGAAAAGTATATTAGTTTAATAATAATATGGCAGATACTAAGATAAGGCAAGTTTTCTCCACCAGCTGTTCTAACTGCCTGAATATCTGCAAGAGTCCTCCAGTCCTTCCCTACTCAAATCCATCCTTCCTTCCTTCCTTCCTTCCTTCCTTCCTTCCTTCCTTCCTTCCTTCCTCCCTTCCTCTCTTCCTCCCTTCCTTCCTCCCTTGCTTCCTCCCTTCCTCCCTTCCTCCCTTCCTTTCTTCTTTCCCTCCCTCCCTCCCTCCTTTTGAGACAGGGTCTCACTCTATCACCCAGGCTGGAGTGCAGTGGCAGGATCACTCACCACAGCCTTGACCTCCCAGGCTCAGGTAATCCTCCCACCTCAGCCTCCTGAGTATCTGGGACTACAGGTGCACGCCACCATGCCTGGCTACTTTTGGTATTTTTTGTAAAGATGAGGTTTTTGCCTTGTTGCCCAGGCTGGTCTCAAACTCCTGGACTCAAGTGATCTTCCCACCTCCACCTCCCAAAGTGGTTGGATTACAGGCATGAGCTGCTGCACCCAGCTTTCCCATCCTATTTCTGCTGGCACCCTACTTTCCCTTCCCAAGCCTCTAGCACCCTTACCCACTCTTTCTAGTCTTGGGTAACACGATGGTCATGAGACACCCCACCCTGCTTTGGCTTGCCCTCCGTGGGCTGCACCCACTGTCTAACTAGTCCCGATGACATGAGCCGGCTACCTCAGTCGGAAATGCAGAAGTCACTGGCCTTCTGTATTGATCTCGCTGGGAGCTGCAGACCAGAGCTGTTCCTATTTGGCCATCTTGTCAGCCACCTCATGCATTTTAATTACTAAACTCTTTCCTTGAATGCTCTATTTTCAGAGCTTATTTATGGCATGGTCATGCCTTCCCATAGCTGAAAACAAAATTGAGGGAAATAATTGTGCAAAATGTCTTTAACTAAACCTTATAATAACTTCTTTTTTCCAGCTGTATTTTAGGAAAAATTCTCAATATGGCCATATTTATACATGCTCTTTTATCCTATTGAAGAGCTAGAATCAGGAATGGACTCCTGTTTACAAATTTCTATGGTATACTTATAATCTGTGCTATATGATGTAATAAGGCGTATCTTATTTAGAAAATGCAGTTCTGGGGTAGAAGCTCTGAGTTAAATCAGTGCTATTTGGTCCTCCTGGCACATCTCCAGAGAGGATGAATGTTCAGTGGTATAGCATGGTGGTTCCATCCTCTTCAGTTCTTTCTGCAACTGTTGATTAAGCCCTCTGGCTGGGTTCTAATGGGTGGTGTTTTAATGTTTCCTTTTTCTTTTTGTTTTTTTGTTTTTTTGCACCAAAGAATCCTATATTTCCTGTTGATTTGTACTCTTGATTTCCTAGCCATTTTCGTGAATGCGACTTTGAGCCCCCATTATTCCTGTGATTTGCAGCCAGTAGGATGTTTTTCTTATTTCTGGCAGATCAAACATAGTTATTTGTATACCTTTTTCAGACATTATTCATCAAAATTATTATCAGAAAAGAAAATAATGGCAAGAAGGGAGCTTTGCTGAGTAAATGGAATAGACAGTGCTTCTAAATGGAGAAAAGTAGATTAGATCATATTAGAACTCACTGGTTAAGTGTCACAAACTGCGGGGGATCTGAAATTTAACCTTCCTTGCAAGCTAACAAGTTAGCCTCCCATAGTTTTATGGATACTGGTAGAAGACATAAGACTCCTGGATAAATAACAGTATTCCTCACAGCAATAGCAGCAGCTAGAGTATTAGCAATTTTGAGTGGGTTCCCTAACACCTAATTCTCATAGTGTGATACTAATAGGGCCAGATGACACCCGTGCAGGCACTGGATTGTATTACAGAGGGGAACCGTGAGCATAGAAAACCCAAATCTTTTATAATAGACAGTGAGCAAGCCTGCTTTTTGCTCTGGAAAGCAAAGTGCTCTGGGAAACACTCTGTCTTCCAAGACTTTTTGTTATACAAACACCCTTGCAAAGATAGTCTAGAACAAGGGAAGTCAGCGCCTTGCTTATAAGACATGTAGAAACATGAGAGACCAATGGACAATTGTCTCCCAAAACTGAGAACATAAAAGAACATGGTTTTCACTGCAGCGAGTCCTTGGCTATGAGAGTTATACATTAAGTGAACAAGTTAGCATCATAATGAATTAATATCAGGGCTACATGGGCAGTGCTAAAAGAGGTGTGCTTCTTTCTACTTACCTGATGCTTGTCTAGCATTTCCCTTCATCCTGCTTTTTGTTAGATTCCAAACACTATACACACACACACACACACACACATACATATATACACATATATGTACACACACACATACAGACACACTGTTTCACCCTGTTTATCTCTTACAGAACAGAGCACAGAGTTGATTGATAATGCTAAGAATAGTGTAGGAATTTAAGGATTGCTTATTCTTTATAGCTCAGAAGGCAGCTGTCTTGGGTTTCTTCAGGGCTAAAGATGATGAGGTTTTAGCATTTTTTGGCTATGTTATTTTCTAGTATTTTGGTCCAGTGTCTAGCAGAACCCTTGGCAAAAAATGGCCACCTGGAAAATCTGTTGACTCTGGCTCTGGCTACTGCTTTTTCAGCCATCCATGTCCTGGAGGACTTGGCTGAGATCTTGTTGAAAGGAGGCAAAGATGGGCTTGCTTCTCCAGTCAGATTGGGGAGGCTGCTTGTGAGGGGTAGGGGAATAACAAGAAGCCATTCGGGTGGTGAGAAGGAGGATACTCAGGAATGGGAAGAAAGGAAAGACTTCATATAGCTGTCTAATGACCTCAGTAGGTGGTGGGAAGCCAGGGTCTATTTAACTGGTTGTAAGCTGCAGTAATCAATTGCTTTGGGGGTCTTGTATTTTTTCTTATGAAAAATATTATTTCTACTTTTCATTTTTGGTAACATTTCCCTCCTAAATGCAAAAATAATGCATGCTTAGTATGTAAATTTGGGAAACACAGAAACATAAAAAAAAAAAAAATGACCCTAGCATTTGGGATCTGGTAACCTGAAGCTCCCCTCCACGCTCCTGGTAACATATATACCTTGGTGTATCTGGAGGCTGGATGGTAGAATGGTATTGTGAACAGGGTGTGGTCAGTGTCAAAGACAAAGCCAATCCTAGTTAAAGTGGTAAGTACAGATTTTATCAGTAATATACGATTGCAATGGGGAAAAGGGTCCTAAGCGTAGTGCACTCAATTTTAATTTGCACAGAGGTACCCATGGCATTTCAAAAGAGAATGAGGGAGTGTCGGTGGGAGTGGGGAGGTTGCTCAGTAGAGTGAAGGAAACATAAAATTACAAAAAGCAGGATGATGGGGAGAGGGTTGGTCCATGTGAAACCCATCTGGGATTGCTAACTGTCGCATATTGAGCTAGACTCCTACCCTCCCACAGAGGTTAGGAGACAGGGGCCCCATCTTCAGGAATTGGCTGGAATAAACAGTCAATTCAATTGGCAATCTTGAGTTTTCTCACAGGTACTTTAAGGACACTAGAGTCATCCTAGGGATGCAGCCTTGCGCTGTTGGAAACTATGTTAGTGTTTCATTCAGATCTTCATAGGCCAAGGTTAAGACATAGTCAAGAAGAATGCTCCAGGGAGCCTGACTAGAGTTTGATTGAGGAGAATCTTGGCCCTGAGGCAGGCTGGGTTTAATTCCTGGCTCCACTAACACTGTGGGTGATTTATGTAATCTTTTTAAGTCTCTGTGTGTTCCTACCTACCCCATTCCATACCTACCTCATTGTGTCTCTCTGAGGATTAATGAAAGTCTGTAGCCAAGTGCCTGGAACAGAGTAAGCACTCAGCAAACACTAGCTATTGTTATTGTTGCTCTTCTTTTCTCCCACAATGCAATCATAACTTACATCCTCTTTTGTAACCTGGTTTTCAAATTTAGAGTTATGTCATGAACACTGCTTCTGGTTTTGGGGTTCTTTCTTCAGGCAAATTAATCTCTTTTTTGTTTTGTTTTTTTTTTTGAGACATAGAGTCTTGTTCTGTTGGCCAGGCTGGAGTGCAGTGGCGCAATCTCGGCTCACTGCAATCTGTGTCTCCCAGGCTCAAGCAATTCTCCTGCCTCAGCCTCTTGAGTAGCTGGGATTACAGACGCCCACCACCATGCCCAGCTAATTTTTGTATTTTTAGTAGAGGCGGGGTTTCGCCGTGTTGTCCAGGCTTGTCTTGAACTCCGGACCTCAGGTGATCTGCCCACCTCGGCCTCCCAAAGTGTTGGGATTACAGGCGTGAGCCACTGCTTCTGGCCAAATGAACCTCTTACTCAGCAGTGCATGTAAATCAGGCTGACCACTGCAGGAAAGAGCGAGCTGGTGTCTGAAGCGCCTCGTCCACTCGGGAGTGCGTTGCTCTTGGGCCTGACTTGGGAGGTGGCCCATGAGGAGAAGGCACAAGGTCATGGGAGACACAAACAAAAGTGTAATCCTTTTGAGGCCCGCAGAGTAAGGACTCATCACACTCAGCCCAGGCAGGGGACTCAGGCCCCTTTGTACAGATGGAGAAAACCTTTGATTTGGGGGATAAAACAGAATTTTTTGATCCTGTTCATGAAGGAGGGCGACATAACGTGCTTAGAGGTAACCTGATGTCAGGCGCTTTTGCGTCAGACATGGCATACTTTTTTTCTTTAGATCCCAGCTAGAAACCTGGGGAATTCTCTTCCCTGAGCAGTTGTTTGGGCCTGTAGGCACCCTGTGCCCAGAAGGCAGCTTTGTCAAAAGAAAAGAAAATCAAACCTGTGTTCTGCAACAGGCTGAGTTCCACCCAAAGTCCCCCCATGCTAGAGACTCAGGGACAGGAGGCCTTCTCTGAGAAGTCTGTGGTGCTGCCATCTGCTCCCTCACCTATTTGGAACTCACACAGTTTTTCTTTTGTCTCTTGGATTTAAGTCCCAGCTCTGCCAGTTCCTAGCTGTGTGATCTGGGGTAAGTAATTAACCTCTCTGTGCCTCACTTTCACACATGTAAAATGAAGATGATAATGATACCTCATAGGGCTGTCACAAATATTAAATGCACCTATAAATAAATGACATCAGTGCCCAGTATGTGGCAAACAATTATTATTGTTTTTAATAATCACCATCATATAGCTTCAGTGTTCTCAGCCTGATTGGTGCAGTTATTACTAATTCTCTACCAGATTCTCCAACTCATTGCAATACACACTAGGTCAGGGCCCTTCGTGGTCTTAGCAGATTTAAATATTTTGATACTCACCCAGGAGGGTGCCTTTGTCTTTTGCTTAGAGAAGTAACGTTCTGCTCTGTTTTGGGGCTCACTTTTCCCTTTGGTTGTGGGAGAAGCAGCAGGGTTCATTCTGTTTTCTAAAGAGCCAGCTTATCCCTCGAGCCTAGTCCCTTCTTTTTTTTTTTTTTTGAGATGGAGTCTCACTCTGTCACCCAGGCTGGAGTGCAGTGGCGCCATCTGGGCTCACCGCAAGCTCCGCCTCCAGGGTTCACGCCATTCTCCTGCCTCAGCCTCCCGAGTAGCTGGGACTATAGGCACCCGCTACCACGCCCGGCTAATTTTTTGTATTTCTAGTAGAGACGGGTTTCACCATGTTAGCCAGGATGGTCTCGATCTCCTGACCTTGTGATCCACCCGCCTCAGCCTCCAAAGTGCTGGGATTACAGGCATGAGCCACCGCGCCCGGCCTCCCAGCCTAGTCCATTCTTTATGACGGTATGCAGTGGCCCCTCTTAGAGGTAACTTGCTGTCCAGGAGCCTCAGCTACTCTGTCACTCCAGACAAGCTGGAAAAGGAGCAGGGATTCTTGAAGAAAGCTTTTCTGTGGCCGGTGGTTCTTCGGTGGGAGGTTGGAGCTCCCAGAGCTGTTGTTACCAAAGAGGGCTTTGCAGGCCTAACAGCAGCACATGGTCTCATGCATATGCTCTCTTGAATGATTTTTAAACAGGTCACTTCTGGAATACATCTATATTAATAATGCCTTTTGGTTCTGCAGTGATCATAACCTAAGTCTTCAAGCTCTGAGATGAGACAGGGCCTGGCAGGGCTTCCATAGTTCCTCTATGTAGGTAGATAATGTGCCTTCGCCCTTCTCTGGAGCAGGAAGCAAAGAGCAGCAATGGAGAGGTAGGCTGGGGCTGGGAGCAGAAAGCTGCCTTCAAAACAGCACCGTGCTGTGGTGTCTGTCCCAGGATTCAGCCTTCTGTGTTGCGTTGTGGAGCTCTCAGAGTGGTTTTTGGTTCATTGGCTTGCAAAATGATGGTGGCCACTACCAGCTCGGGGGCTGTTAGCAGAACACAGCCCAAGGCTTGAGACTGGAGAACGACACTTAGTGCAAATGAACAAAAAGGCAGAAATGGCTAAATCTCCAGGGCAGTCTGTTAGTAGCTCTCACCTGGCCCTCACCTAACCTGCCCGGGGGAACACCCAGAGCTCCTAAGCAAGGTACAGTTCTGCCCTGCCATGGGGTTAGACTTCTTGATTTGAATCCCAGCTTCACCACTTGTGAGACGCTGGGTAAAATGCTTCACCTCTTTTAGCCACAGTCTGATTGTCATACAATGGAGATGCTAATAGTATCACACTCATCATAATGAGGATGAGAATGGACACTTTATGTAGAGGCTGAGCAGAGGCCTGGCCCACAGCAACTGCTCGGGGAATGTCAGCCACAGTGGCATTGTTATTATTCCATAAGGGATCTGCGCACTTACCTCACCCTGTCTCCCATGTTGTATGCTTCTTGAGTGAAGAGGTGATGTTTCTCTTCCTGTATGGGGCAGTGCAATGAGGAAGGGAGCACGCAGACCCTGGAGTTGGGTGGTCTGCACCCAACATCTGCTGCCTGACAGCTTTTAACTTCGGGCGCATTCTTTCAACTCCTCGTGCTTCAGATCCCTTTCTGTGAATGGGAGAACAATAGGATCTGCCTTCTAGGGGTGTTGTGAGGATCAATGAACTCATCCACATGAAGCCCTTCCACTCAGCACTGACTGAGTGCCCAGAAAACACTAGCAATGATGGCTCCATGTCCAGGGAGGACCTGGCTCTCTGCCTCTCGTCAATTTGGTACTCAACAAATGTTTCTGTGCTGGGTTGGACCCAACATGCTGGACCTGCCTGCTGTGGTTCCTTCCTGTTCCCCACTTCTCCCAAGTTCCATTGAAAGTATCTGAATGTATAACCCAAAAGCAACAACAGAAATATGTTGGAGGTACCAGTTGGCCCTGTTTGACAGGTTCTGAGTGGTTTCTTGGGATGCAGGACTTTCCGTGCTAAAGCCAGGACAGTCTTGGGCAAACCAGGATGGTTGGTCACTCTACTATTGCTCACAACTTCCGTCCCAGGGCTGGTGCTAAGGCGTTTGCTTCTAGAGGCTACTGTCCTGGACAGGGTGGCAGTTTTGGTGATGGCTTTTCCCTCTGCTTTTTAATTAATGCTGCCTCTCTCTCCAATGCTACTAAAATCTGCAGCCTGCAACCTGACACTCTACCCTCAACAACGAATACTGGGGTGGTTTCCAAGGGAGTAGAATATGTTGGCCAGGGAAGGTGGAAAATATCTTGAGCAGCTCACAGTTATTTCATCAAAGTCTGTTTCCAGGCAATCACACCAATTTCTTGCGAGGTTGGTGCCAATGGGAACTCGGGGCCCATGCAGCACAGACTGGGGGATGATATACCTGATTCTAGTAATAACTTTCTTCTCTTTGAGCCAGGTGACTTTGGACAAGATTCTTAACTTCTGTGGGCATCTAATTTTCTCATCTGTAAGAAAGGAAGGACATTAGATAATCCATCTAGGACAATTCCCTCATGCTCATCAAGGCAGAGGCATTGGCTATGCTGGCCTGGGTTTGTGGAGGGCAGTGGGGAGAGGATGTCTCACCCTGGGCATGTTAGTAAACCCTTTTAGCCTCGTGTATCAAATGAGGATAATTACAGTACCCTGTATGTAATTGTTGCTAGAATAATTCTTTAAAGGCTAAGTATCTGGATTCAAGAGACTGGTTTTCGTGTGAGCCTGTAAAATCAATCCTTTATTCTATATCCATACCTCGTTCTTTAGTTCAATCATTAAACAAATATTTACTCAGCACTTACTGTGCGCCAGGTACTGAGCTAGGTCCTAGGGACACAATAATGAATAAATTAGCAGGTCTTTTCTTTTCTTCCTCCTCCTCCTTTTTTTCTTCTTTTTTGTAAACAACAATTTGTTAAGAACTCACTGTTGCAAAAATTTTAGGTCTCTAACCAGTATAATTCTTCCTTTCCTTTTTACTACGGAATCCCTGTATTCTAGGATGTGGCAAGCTGTCCACTGAAACATTATTTTTCCCAGCCTTCTTTGCAGAGGTGTGTATGTGTCATGGGATGAGGGCGGTGAGTGGGCAGAATAATATGTAGCTGGAAGTCATTGAGTGGGGCTTACAGGGAAAGCTTTTTAAAGGAGGATAACTCAGTCAGCAGGTCCCACTGCCTTTCCATGTGTCTCCCTTGTCTGTTCCTGGAACACTCAAGTGAGAGCTTGAGCTCCAGCAGTCATCCTATAAGCCTGAGGACAAGGGCCACAGCCTAGGGATGGTGGAGCCTAGAGCTGGAAAGAGCCTAGGTGCCTGATGGTGTTTTGGAGTCATTATACCTGCTCTGCTCTTATTTTACAAGGGGAAAAAATCCTTGCTTTATTTAAGTCAATATTTAAGTGTCTGTTACTAGTAGCTGAATACAATTTCTAGTTGATTTATCTAATATGTATGGAGAAAATGCAGAGACATATTTGGTTGTTTTTCCCTAAACATCAAGAAGTGAAGGCTATAGAAACCTAACACATAAGAACTTAATGTTCAAACACAAGACATTCATTAATCTTTCTCAATACATACCAAGGGAAGCTGACAAAACCAGCCTTTTCCTCATATGCTTACTGTAAAAGAGGTAAATTTGAAATACCTTTAAATCCTGGTTTCTCTAAGGTTTGACACCATGGAATAAAATTCACACAATTAAGTGTTTTATTTCAGCTTTTTTTGGGCTTAAGATGATATGCCCAATTCATCTTTTTTTATTAGTAGAATGCTCATAAATTCTCAAAACCTTTATGAGAAATCCATGTGGTTTTATTCAATCTGCAACTCTAATATGGTTGTATTTTTAATAATGCTAATGGAATTAAAATTTTAAAATTCACCTGGCACATATTTTCACTCACCCCAAGAAATTATAAAAATAGCTGGCATTCACCGAGTACTTACTCTTTGCCAGCCTCTCTGATAAATACTTAACAAGCAAAATATCATTTAATCACCTCAACACTCCTATGAGGTAGGTGTTATTATTATTGCCATTTTGTAGGTGGGGAAACTGAGGCAAAGCGCATTTGAGTAGTCTGCCCAAAGTCACACAACTAAGAAGTAGTGATGGGATATGAAGTCAAACAGTCTTAAAAGCAAGTTATCCTGTTGCAAAATAGGTAAGTGGCTTTGAACAAAGTATTTTACTGTTTAAAAAGAAAACGTGTACAGTTTTCATATGACTATGTGTCAAAAAGAAGGTATATTTCAAGAAACTTTATGTAAATATGCCCAAGGGCACACTGAATCTGTCCACAATCTTGGCCAATGTCTAGGAAGACCTTTGTCTTAAGGGATGGTAAAATAGATGCCGCTTGATTTGAAGACAACCAATAACATGCAATATTTGTGCTTTGGCATCCTTATTTAGAATATCTGCATTTTTATAACCACACAGTTAGGTAGGAAGGTGGGGAAGATATTCAGTATTGAATGCCTGGTAAGTCACCAGGTACTTAACAGAATGAAAACCAGGTAGTACCTGCCCGTCAGCCCTGTAGTGAGCTACATACTATTGCCTCTTTAACAGATGAGAGAAGCAAGGCCCAGAGAAATCAAGTGATTACAAAATACTGATGGCCAGGCTCAGGCTCAGGAGGCTCAGATTCAGTTGGTTTGAGATGAGGCCCAGCCATCACTAATTTTAGCGACACCGTTGGTTATTCTATTTTGCAGCCAAGGTTGAGAACCACAACTCTGTACTCCTCAGAGGTAACAAGTGATAACACTAGACCACATACTTGAGCCTTTGGTCAGCAGTTACAAGCGTTTACACTCTCTGGCCTGTGGATCCCTTGGACTCTGTTGCTGTGACCTGGTGCTTACGCTCTGGTGGCTCCTCCTGAAATGGATTCCTCACCCACAGCACTGTCCAGCATTCCTTGTGCTGATCTTCATTGCCTTTCTCTGGTAGAAGAGAAGGAAAGCTCCCAGAGTGTGTGTGAGGTTGGGTTCCCTAGGAACCAGACTCTACGGTGGAGACCAGCGTGCAGGCAGCTTACAGGAGCGAAGATGGCGGGACTGGGCAGAGGGAGGAGGTGAACTGCCTTGTGGGTGCTGATCCCATAGGAGCTTGGGAGTCAGAGAGACTCTTCAGGGTTGTGCCACTTGGCAGCAAAAGGGCTGGCCACTGACCAGTCTTTGGATATGTGTCCACCTCCCTCTACTCAGGAGCCTGTGATTCAGAGAAGGGCAATTCCTGGAGAAGGACTCAGCTGGGAGCTGGGAGCTTCTAATACTCCCAGCAGCTGGGCAAATGAGTGTTTCAGTCTTGAAGAGGTACTGGGGGGCCCAGCGGAAGGAAACAAAGGGGCCCACCACAGCACTCACTACACAACAAAAAGGAGAATAGGAGAGAAAGTCTGTCTGTCTGTGGCTTTGCTGTCACTTTGTTGTTGGCTTCACCACAAGACAGCTGTGGCCATTTACCTCTCTGGGTGCGTCCTACAGGGGCAGTTCCTTTCTCCAAGCCATGTCTCATATTTTTTGCAGTGGAGTATCTCTCTGAATGATACAGATCATCCCAATGAGAGTGAACCTGGAATGAAAACTGGTGTAATAGTGTGGTACTAGGCATGAGTCTTATCTTGGAACAAGGTCCTTGGAATTTGGGGTAAGGTGATGTTGGACTCTAGTAGTGCTGTAGGAATCACACCTCTTTTATAGTGAGCCTCCTCTTGTCCTGGAGGGAAACATGACCTCATCCCTCAAGGCTGCTCATTGCAAATGCAATCTTGGGAAATGGCCCAAGTAAAGAGTTGTCAGGGCCTTGCATTCTTGGTGTATCCAGCAAGCTGAACATGAGAGATCCATGGAGGAGAGCAGGAGAGGGCATTCCGGGGGAAGGAACAGCATATGCAAACTTTCTTAAAGTGTTTTCTGTGGAAGCTTGCCTCCTGAAATGTTATAGAGATTATTGGAAAAAAAAAAAAAGAGTTTCAAGGTCAAATACATTAAATACTTATTTTAAAAGATTGGCAAGATTTTTGTTTATTTATAACTGATGTGTTTCTGAGAGCCTTTAATACACTAATGAGCATTGTGAATATTCAAAAAGAGGGAACAATGTGTAACATTTCCCTTTTTTTCTGGATCTTGGAGCCATTTTTGGTGTAGTACATTGAATGCTATATTGCATTCTAATGGCCACAGATACTAGGATAAGATCCCTGTTGGAGTTTTAGGAAGGTCAATAATGCCGCTCAGATTGGAATCCACTGAGAGATAGATCTAGAGTCAGTTGGGTGCAGATAGATGTATCACATTTGTTATTGCCAATGCTATGTAAGGAATGTGGCCTAGGTGGTTCAGTAATTCTAATATTCTACCCAGATGTAGGCAGACCTATTTACCCAGCTCCCAGCTGTGCTGGAAAACCATAGGCCTCTCCACCTTAGAGGAGCAGGTAATGTGTGCTACCTACACGCTAGTAGGCTCCAAGGAACAAGAGAGAGGAGGGAAGGACCCAAATGTTCACAGCAGATTATTCTTCCATGTTCACCAACCAGGTTAGTCAGGCCAGGAGCACTACTCTGATGGACACTCCTCAACAGACATGAAGCCATGAAGAGTGGGGAGTAAGTGTTCCTCCCTAACACCCTGTCAAGATTGTATGAGGTGTCCAGGTCAGTGTTTTGATGCTAAGCCAGGCCATCTACCAAGGGTGCTGAGAAACAGGCTTATCACCCTTACAAAGCTGATAGAGGGACACAATTATCCTCCCAGAGTTAGGGCACTTTACAAGTTTCTTACTGCTCTTGGGGCATTGGGGAGAGAACACGAGGAAGGGATGGACATTCCTCAGAGTGCTCCCTCAGAGACTGAGTGAGTGACTGTCCTCTATTTGTAGGAAAGGATCCTCTGCACACTGAAGGCAGAGTGAGTGAAATGAGCCCTGATGCTGATTCTGAGACTGTTGTACCAGACGCTGTTAGTGTTCCATCCACATCTCTTCAGCTGTCCTATTGCAAGCACTGCCCCTCTCTGCCTGAGGGTTTCCTCTTAGTCAAAAGTCTTCCAAGCTGGGAGTTAATGCTCCTTGGAGTAGTCCTTAGCCAATGCTGGATGAAACTTGGAGGTTCAAAACCCCACTTCCTTGCACCTTGGGTGGGATGACTCTAAGCCATGTTCTATAAAGTCTCCAGAAATCCCTGGTGGGATTGAGCCCTGGTCACCCATAGTGGTAACCTGCTTGATGACACATCATTTATTTGCTTGCTTCCCATACCCATCTCACATCTCAAATAAATGACTTTCACTCAAATCCTTGCCTCAGGATCAGCTAATGGGTAACCCAAACTAAGACTCATGTTATCCACAACATCCATCCATTCATCCTTCCATCCATCCATCCATCCATCCATCCATCCATCCATCCATCCATCTATGCATTCATCCATGAATCCATGCTTTCATCCATCCATCCATGCATTCATGCACCCATTCATGCCTCCCTCTGTGCATCCATCTATCTGCTCATCCATCCTACCAAGCTATCATATGCCAGGCAACATATGAGGTTCTCAGGATAAGGGATAATAAATCACAGCCTTTGAACTAAAGTTGCTCAACTGAATTGCTTTATATTCCCCATATCACCAGACAGAGATACTCAACACACCAGATACCAAAGGGGCATTGGAAATTCTGAATAATTTTCTTTTCAAAGGCTTGAAGAGGGTTGTCAAGCTGAGCCATCCCCGCTGGGGCAAACGGTGCCTGGCACATGGTGGATGTTCAAGAAATGTTCACCGAATGAGTGCTCAAATAGGCAGAGTGCACAGATGGATTCATTGTAAAGTAGGTCAGCTTTCTCTGGAATACCTTGCTTTCTGAATCCTTGCCCCAAACTGTAAATTTATAGTAAATTCACAATTTAAAAGATGGTCTCAGAAAATCAAAAAGCTCACTTAGGTTAGGTGAGTGTGAGATCTCTCGGAGGAAAGTTTTACACTTAAAAGAAGAGGCAGCAGGGAGATAGATGAAACCAAGTGACCAGCGCTGAAGGCCCTCTGCACCAGTGTGCAGAGATGTGGAGTGGCAGTCTTTTCTGGTGCCTTTCAAATCATAGAATACAAATAAGGTTAGTCCCAACTGCAAGAATGAACAAGGCCATGTTTTGAGTTCTTAGATTGTCAGTTACTAAGTGCAACCCATGAGCTATCACTTGTGATTCTTATACAGTTGGGAGTTGTAAGAGTGACAGCTCTTAACCTTTCCCCTTTGCAGTGTGGAGGGGTCTGATGAGGCCTGATCTCTGATGAGTTGCCACAGGGCTGAAGCATGCAAATGGCCTTTGTGATGGGAGAGTTCTTGCTAAGCTGTTGATTCATGGTGGGCTGCTGATTCGTGGTGGGCTCTTAGAGACTATGGGGCAGTAGGGGCTTGAGCTGGTTCTTAGAACATGAGTAGGATTTGGCTAGGTGGAGGAAATAGTAACAGTCCCTATTTATCAAGTACTGTGTGCAGGCTCTGGGATAAGAGCTTCTAAACAGAATCTCATTTAATTCTCCCAAAACCTAAACAAGCACCTCTATCATTATTTCTGTTTCAAAGATGAATGATAGAAAGGTTAAATAATTTACTCATATGAAAACAATGAATAAAAGACAGAGCCAAAGTTCGGAATCAGTGAAATTCCTTAAGGGCTTGTACCTTCAGCAACCCTTTTGAACAATGCTACTGCTGTGCTATTTCTTGGAGGGGAGGGAGGGAGGGAATTTAAAAATGAAAAAAAAAAAAAAAAAGAAGAGAAAAAAAAAGAAAAAGAAACCATTTTCCAATGATCATGACCTTGAATGTCAGGATGAGATTCTATCCACTGCTTCCTTGGTGGTGGCATTCCTTGTGGGTGTGGCCTAGTCAGAGTGGAAGCTGGGGCTGTTTCCAATCCCTTTCATTCAGTACGTAACACAGCACTGAGCATTCCTATCTGAGTGCTGACAATGGTTCCTTTGGGTGTGGGTTCAGGTGTCTTATGCAGAGGTGTCTTCAGTGACCCAGAAGGAAGCTAAGGAGTGAACAGGCTGAATTCTTCTGCTGGTCATTAAATGCATCCACAGGCTATGGAGCTGAGGCATCTGCCCTCTCTGCAAGGGCTCAGCCAGAGACACACTAGAGTGTCGAGTGCCTCTGCTGCACCCTGGCCTTGCCGTGCTTTCTCATGTAGCTCATCTCCTGCCACCCTGGTTTCTTATTTTAATTTTTAATTGTGGTAAAATACACAGAACAAAATTTACCATCGTAACCATTCTTAAGTTCAGAAGTGTTAAGTACATTCACATTGCTGTCTAACTGATCTGCAGAACTTTTTCATCTTGCAAAACTTGAACTCTGTACCTGTTAAATAACAATTCTCCAGTCCCTGGCGACCACCATTCTACTTTCTGTTTCTATGAATTTGACACATACTTCACAGAAGTGGAATGGTTCAGTATTTGTCTTTGTGTGACTGGCTGATTTCACTTAGCATAATGCCTTCAAGTTTCATCCTTGTTGTAGCACATGTCAGAATTCTCTTCCTTTTAAGGGCTGAGCAATATATTTTATGTCTGTATATGCCACATTTGGTTATCTACTCATTTGCTGATGGGCACCTTTTAGCTATTATGACTAATGCTGCTATAAACATGGATGTGCAAATGTCTCTCCGAGATCTTGCTTTCCATTCTTTCGAGTAAATAGACCATCGTTTTCTATGTTCAGTGGCCATCGTAGAGGGAAAAGAGGAGGAAAATGGCAAAAAAATAAATAAATGGAAAACTCCAAGATGCTCACAGAGGACTCCATAAGAAGCCATAAAGATAGCATAACAACCCAGCAAAGGAGGAGCGAAACCTCACAGCCCTAGTAGGCAGTTTCAAAGACAATTGCTCAGCCCAAAGAGTCCAACAGCTCTCAATCTTAGTGGGGCTAGAAAAGAATCTGGAGACACCTCATCCACCTCCCTCTTGATCTTTTCAATCTGGCATCCCTGTTGCACCCTTGCTTTAGGTTCTGCATTCAGCTGGAGCGTTATTCAGAATTTGTTTTTACAAAGGATAGAGTCTAGATAGGAAGCGTTAAATCCAAGCCATAATGACCAGTGACTCCCAGCTCTGTTCCAGAGGCCCAGACAGGAGGCAAGAGCCTTGAAAGAGATTTTTCTCAACCTTCAGCTAGCCTGTCTCCTTAGCTGTGGAAAGCAAGCCTCAGCCTGTCACCAGGGCCCAATCCTGTACCATCTGGGCTCTCAGGGGAAGCTGTATGAAAGCGTGAGTTGCTGCAGCCTTGCTATTTAGGGCTGGCTGCATGGCAGATGTCCTTTACACAGAAGCCATATGTACCCCTCCCTCTGTGGGGAGAGAGGAGGAGTGCTGCTCAAAGGTCCCCATGAACCTTATAGGGAGGTCTCCATGTCCTGTAAAATGGCCTGGTCCTGGGGGAAGCAGGGTGGCCCTCAGCACAGGGAGGGATGCCTTGTGTCTCTGGGAGGGACTATCCCTTCTAAGGCTTTGAGCGACAAGTGCCAGACTATGGCTGGCTCCAGGGAGACAGGGGAGGGCAGAAGGCAGTAGAAGCCAAGTCAGGGCACAATATTTATGTGCAGAGAGCCCAAAAGAGAGGCCTTGGTGTCATTTGTCTCACTCTGCACTAAGCACGTTTCTGGCTGGCAGCTCCACTATGAGCTAAGTGGAAAACAGGCCTGGAAGGGAACAGGGTATGGCTGGTCCCAGATGTGTGCCTCCCAGAGCCTGTGCCCTCTGGATCACAGTGAGAGTTTCTTGTGGCTGCAGCATTGGGAATGCAGACCAGCCCCTCCTTAGAGGTCTGCACTTAGCATCCTGTTAGAGCTGTAAGGGGCCCTGGAGATCATCTGGTTCAAGCTGGTCGTTTTATAGTTTTAATCAAGCCAGGAATGTGAAATGACTTGCTCCAGGCCACACAGTGTGAAAAAGAGCAGATCCAGCAGCGTGACTCCAAAGTTTCTTCCTTCTGCCCTGCAGGGCCTCCCTGAAGGGTCAAGTTACTAATATCGTCTCCTACTAGTTGTCTCAAGTGTGATAAACACGAGTTTTAATCAAGGAATATGACATCATGAGGACATATACCATGCAGGCAGGTAATAACAAGTGGATGCAGGAGGTGGAAAATAGCTTTGGCTAGTATAGGAGATGTCTCTTTCTGTAATCTCCTTGTGATTAATTAAGTTCTCAAAAAATGCCCCTCTTCACAGAGAGAATCTAGATTCTCAGGTTCCATTTAGTTAGTCTCTGGAGTTGAGCAAATATCCTGTCTCCCTTTTATCCAAGTTACAGAGCCCAGACCCTCCGATTGTTCAGCCATTGCTCATCCCTGTGTGTCTTCTATGTTCCAAAAGTGTTCCATAAATTATCTGTAATTTTCACGACAGTCCCAAGTGTCAGCTACAGTTACATGTTTTCAGGTACAGAAACTGAGGCTGAGAGTCTCTTATTTGCTCAAAGCTCTAAGACAAGGGACACACACACATACAGAGGACTGACTATGAAGCACTTCCTTCCAAAACATCCCAACTCCGGTGAGAGACTCCTGGGGAGCCAGCTCAGTAACACATGAGACCCTGGGATTCATATTGTTTATAAAGTGAGCCCCTGAAACTGCACAATTAGCCCATTGATGTTATTCAAGGCTGTATTTTGAGGACTGGGCACTAGGATGAACATTCACGCAAAGGGTTATGAACAAGCTAGCTGCCAATTCACCCTGCAGTTTCTAAGGGCATCTAGAGCTCAGGTTGGAGCTCTGATCTGCCTGCATCAGAGATCTTCTCCATCGAAGGACAGGTGTGTGAAGGGGCTGCCTGCCTGGCTCAGATGATGATGATCTCCTCTGCAGCAGCACCTGCTGCGTGTGCCTTTTCTGCAGAAGCATATCCAGGAGGGAGCCTGTGAGGTACTGGACATCAGACAGGGCTGGAGGAGACCTTAAACATCATTCAGACCAGTGACTTCCAAATGTGTCTTTATCCATACAAGACTTTACAGGGAAGTCATACTAGATGCTGTTGGTGCCTTGCACATATCCCCTTCACTCACCCAGGGGTCTCCTGCAGCAGTTTTCAGCAGTGTCTGCATAAACATGTCCCTGCCCCCATGCTGGGCAAGCCCAAGGTGTGCTCTGCAGTCTCTCAAAGGCCCAGCGCTAGAGAGTTCCGTTGTCACAGCCATGCCCCTGCAGTATTGCTCCTTTTGTTGAACTTCCTCCCATCCTTGTCCCACTTCTCCACTCCTTCATGGTGCTTCTTAAGATCACCTCCCAGATAAATGAATTGCACCCAATTCTTGTCTCAGGGTGTGCTTACAAGAACCAAACAAAGACAGATAATCCAAAGCCTACAGCTTTAGAACCTCCTAGGTTCTAGGGGAGCTCCGAGGTAGCCTTAGTTTGCCCAACTCAGAAAATGTTAGTCTTGTTCAGTGCCTTAGGAGATGGCTAGTCAACCCGCTCCTTGAGTATCATATATCTTCCTATCTCCCCATCCCCAAGACCCTTGTGTAGTACATATAGAAGGATCAAGTCTCTCTTAGTTTTAAGTGATGGATAACTCAAACTGGCTTAAGCCAAAAAGAGAATTTATTCACACAGGAAATGAAAAGTTTGGAGAGTTGAGCCTGGACTAGCAGCAGCCCAAATGGCACCTTCGTGAACATTTAAACGTGTCTTCATGAAGGCATTATCTGGCCATCTGCCGGAAAACTTTTTAGTAAATAAACAAACCAGAATGACTTTGAGGTGAATGGCACATTCTAGCCCTGAGAAGAGCTGGGCTTAGGCTGGATCCAGATTTCTGTCCTCTCTCTATGTCTCTCTCCTGCCATCTCTTAGAAATGCCTTCTATAGGGTTCATTCTCAAGCGGGCTCTTCCCTCGTGGTGACAAGGCAGCTGACAGCAATTTCAGGCTTATATCCCATTTTCTCAGCAACCTCGGTATAAAAGATCATGCCTGCTTCTTCCAACTGTTCTGACCAAAGCCCTGGAATTACGTCTTATTTGCTGTGATTGGCCTGATTTGTGTCACAAGACACAAATCATGAATCAATCAGTATGGCTGCAGTGATGTCATGCTCTGCTTGGCCACGGCTGGGTCCCACGTCCATGGTGGAATTAAGGGAACATGTTAGTACTCCCTTCCCAGCCCTAACACCCTAAGACTGGGAGGAGGGCTGGGTTCCTGAGACAAATCAGGGAGCATTGTTGGAAGAAGGGTAGTGGCTATGGAGGCTGAGCAGGCAAAAACAGTAGATGTCAATTCTAGCAGTGTGGCTTGAATGTGCATGAGTCACCTGGGGATCTTGTTAGACATAGGTTCTCGGGGCTCATTCTTAAAGATTGTAATTCAGAAAATCTGCGGAGGGGCCCATGAATTTGCATCTCTAAGAATGCTGATGTTGCCAGTGCCTAAGCACACTGCGTCATGGTACGCTGCGTCAGTGATCATTAGATTTCTCAAGCTGCTGCTGAAGCCCCTGAAGCAGTGTGCCCTGGAGGCAGGCTTCTTTGAAGATCTGCGAAATATGGCCATAGAGAAAAACGCTCAGCCATATTTTCCTCTCTCTCTTCCGGTTTACCAGAAGATAATGGGACTTGGCCAAAGGATGCTTGTGTGGGGTTCCTCTTCGACGAACTTTATGTGACAGCTTGGGTACCCCACACAAGACTCTTTACCCCTGCATATCTTTCCCTAAGAGAAATTTTGATTTGGGAAGAAGAAGGGATAGAGAATGCAGTTAAGGACCCAGGGCTAGGGTGGAACAGATGAAAGCGATTTGTCTTTCAGGAAGGATAATGAGTTTCTGAAAGTAGAAATAGTGTAGGGAGGGATTGAATTTTTAAGAAGCCTGAAAAAGGCCAGTGCCCTGGAATGGCTATATACCAGGATGGGATCCTTTCAAACACATCTAGTTGTACCTATGGACTGACCTGCTGAGATAGGAGCTGGGTTCAGAGGAGGTCTGATTGCTTGTACAGCTGCAGAAGTAGGGGCAGCAAGCTTGCATCCTATCTCACCTACTTGGCCAGCAGAAATGCTAACTCCAGTGCAGCATGATAGAAACATAATAAAGATGTACTGTGAGCCACATATGCAACTTAAAATTTTCTAGTAGCCAGATTATAAAAGTAAAAAAGAGGTGAACTTGATTTTAATAACGTATTTTATTAACCCAATATGCTCAACACATTATCATTTCGGCACATACTCAATTTAAAAATTCCAGGTCTACATGGATGGAGCTAGAAGCCATCATCCTCAGCAAACTAATACAGGAACAGAAAACCAACACCACATGTTCTCACTCATAAATGGGAGTTATGCAATGAGGACACATGGACACAGGGAGGGGAACATCACACACTGGGGCCTGTTGGGGAGTGAGGGGGTGAGGGGAGGGAACCTACAGAACAAGTCAATAGGTGCAGCAAACCACCATGGCACATGTATACCTACGTAACAAATCTGCATGTTCTGCACATGTATCCCAGAACTTAAATAAATAAATAAATAAATATTCCCTTTCTAATCCCACTCTTACACAGTTATGATTCTTCAGCATAAACATGAAAGCATGATTTACTTTAGAATTCAAATGTCAACTCTGGAATATTATAAAGGCAATGACAAGTCATAATAATTTCATGAAGTCATCCTTGCTAGAAAAAGCTGTCCATCATCTGTAATACATACATACATTGTGACTGAGCTATTTCACATTGTTCCCCATATAAAAACCTTCGAAATATGCTGTGCATTTTACAACACAGCACATCTCAATTTGGACTGACCACGTTTCAGGTGCCCAATAAACACGTGGGTCTAGTGGCTGCTGAATTGGATGGTACGTCTTTAGTCCTGGCAGACCAAAGCTGTCCACCGTCTCTTCCTCATTTTCTTCCTCTTACAGAGCGCTGTGGGTGTCCTTTGGATGCTGAGCAGAGATAGTACCAGGTCTGGCAAAGGCTTAGCTTCAACGGTGGTGGTGGCTGTGTAGACTCAGAACAAAGCATGACAACTGGCTTGTTTTGTGACGAGGCCTCTCCTGCCTTGCATGCTCTGTGCAATTTATGAGTCATTGTAGGAGGCTGGGAGGAGGGGAAGGATGAGGTTCTCTCTATTCTGAGGCCTCATCACGGGCCCTTGGGTGTGTGGGGGCAGGAAAGAGGGACTGACACAGTGGAGAATGGGACAGTGAGGGGCTTTGGAAGAAGGAGCCTGGATTCACAAAAATAGATCTGTACTGTGGGGTGGGAACAAAACTCAAAATACCATTTGTCTGTGCAGGGGAGGAGCAGGACGAGGGAGAGATGAAAGAGCTACACGCTTTTATGATTCAAACACTCAGGAAAGAGAATGAAGACCAGAGCCATTGGAAATGTCAGGCTCTGGGATTCTTTTTAAAATCAGATCTCAGAGTTGTCTCAATTTTCCAGAGTTTTGTCTGAAGAGCCATTTTTCTTTCATGCGTCACACACCTGTTTTCAGTCCTTCCTACTTGATTTGAACGTTAAAAAAACTTGCTTCATGAACAAATTTCCACTGGGTTTTGAAATGTGCAGATGTGTTATCTTTGAAAGGCATCTGGTCAAATGGTCCCTCACAAGACAGGACCATGGAGCTCTGAGTCTTTTGGGAAAAGCACTTTACCCTAGAAAAAGTGACAGTGATCTCCAAGACTCATCAGTACAGTGGCTACGAGCTCAGGCTGGGTTTGGCTCAGCCATCCTGTTACTTTTCTAGGCCTCTGTGAAGTTATTTAATCTCCCCAAGCCTCAGTTTCTTCTTCTACCACATGTGAATAATAATAGTTCTTACCTCACTGGGATGTTGGGAGGACTGAAAAAAAAAAAAAAAGATGTATACTATGCTTAGCACCATGCCTGGCACAGGTAATCATGATGGTTTTTCTGCAAGAAACACCAGCTCTTCTGGGCTCCCAGCCAGGCTCTGCAGTTCAGTGGTGAGGCTGGCCAGGTAGAGTCTTCTCCTTTACCAAATTGCTTGGCTTTAAATTAGACATGACCGTGTAACCTGACAGATGTGGGAGATGACACACAGAGAGGAGGGAATTGGCTGTAGCTGCTTAGGGAGTTGATGGCAGAACTCAGGATGAAATCCAGAATAACTATTTTCCAGTGCTTATTTAACAGGGTCTTCTGGCACCTGTGAGTTAAATTTCAGAAAGCACAGAGAGGCCATGGAGAAGGCAGGGTTTGAATATGTAGCTGCAGAACAAATGCAGCAGCCTGATATAAAGGCAAATATGAAACCCTGAAATGCAAGTCTAGCATATTCAGTAGGATTGGTGAATATGTAGTCATGAAAAATCTTACAGTGAATATTGATTTGACATGGGAAAAACACTTTTGCTCTATGTCAAGTAAAAAACAGGAAATAAAACTGCACATAATTTAATGCCATAAATTTAAAATCAATCAATCAACCTATCTATCTATGCCAAAATGCTCTAAACCAGATGTTATGTTTCTTATCTCTGTTGGGTAATAGCATTTTTTCTTGAGGCTTTGGTGTATTTTCTACAATGAACACTTGCTACTTTCACAATCAGGAAAAACAATACAGGTTATAAAACGTTTCCAGTCTCCAGTTCACACCAGGAAGCCTACAGCTCATTCTCATCTCTCTCAGCCTAGCAGGACTCCTAGAGGCTTCAAAGCCTGCTTTGTTTACAAAAGGATGATCATGTGGGTGTCCAGGGAGATAGACTGATAGAGAACAAAGTGAGACATGTTTTATTGAAGACGATAACCAGAGTCAAGACGCTCTCCAACAAAAACCTTCAGTGAATTCAGTGGATGGCTGGTACAGTCAGAGTAAATTGGGTAAATGGCAAATGGGAATGTTAGCAAGCTCTGTGGTGGAGGACCATAGACTTCTTCATCTGTCTCTATGGGGCAATAATTAAAAATAAAGTTCATCATGATTATGATTTTTATTTAGTTGGGGATCAGTTTACCCAGTTAATCAGGAGTCTGATGAGGTCAGTGGCTAGGGTTACTCCCTCCCCCTCATCTCACTGGGTTTCTGACCAGCTTGTCTCCAAATCACACGGGAATTCTGCTTCTGCTCTCTCAGGCCCTAGAGTCCCACCTATGGCTGTCTTCCCACACCTGTCTGTTCTGTCTTTTTGCCCTGATTGAAGTTCTTTGGACTTGGATCCAGTTGTTCTTCTCTGCCCAGCCTCTTTGGGTCTGTCCATTGTCTACACAGTCTTTGTTGTGTTGACCCTACATTTGGCCCTTTGCTGATTCCTCAGATCCCTTCCCTGTAGCTTTGGGGCAATTAGCCTTGCTCCTCTCCCATGTCCACTGACCCCACCCAGGTCACAGCCCTGCTCCTATGTGCTCAGGAGAGATGTCTGGATGTCACTGGCCCTCTGGCTTTGCTCTGTGCCACGGCCACAGAGTCTCTGCAACTCTGTTATTCTTGACAGCCATTCTCCAGCCATAAGTCAGTACCAAAGCCTGGGAGATGGGACACTGACAGATTAAAGAGGCCCACCCTATGACTTGGTTCTGCCACCCCTAGTTGGGAGACTTTGGGCAAGTTACTTAACCTCTTTCAGCCTCAGTTTTCTCATCTGCAAAGTGGTGAGAATAATAGTCATCTGATGAGTTGAATTGTTAAATGTAAAGTATGTCCAAGTTGTTTGGCACATAACCAGTACTCAATAAGTGTTAGTTGTTACGATGTTATTATTTTATTATTATAAAAGCAGCCTAACCTAAGTGGTAAGAGGATAGGCTCTGGAGTCAGACGGACTTGGTAAAACTGCTCTTCTGACTGTTTCTACCTGTGGCATACCCTGTGTGCCTCAGTTTCTTCTTCTGTAAAATGGGACAATACAGAGCACTACCTCTAGGACTTGCTGTCGAGATAAAATGAAATAATGCAATGATACACTTTCAAAATGCCTGATATATAGCACCATAAAATGTTTGCTGTTGTTTATATGACAGATGATGGTCAGCTTTTTCTAGCAAGGATGACTTTATGAAATTATCATTACTCATAATTATATTTATAATATTCCAGAGTTGACACTTGAATTCTACAGTAGATCAAGCTTTCATGGTTGTGCTGAAGAACCAGAATCTTGTAAGAGTGAGATTAGGACCAGAATTGGCCAGCCGGGTTTTCCCTCTGTCCAGGAGAATGAGCTCATTTTGTCCTAAACCAGATTCTATTTGTCTTGAGTGCACATGAGCTGAAACCAACGGGCCTCTGAATCGGAAAATGTACTGGCCAGCAGCAATGTGTTTGGAAGCATACATGGATCGCGATGTTAAAAATCTAGCCTCACGGCTTCACATAAGGAGAAGTGAGAATCCTCTCAAAAATTATCATTTTTTTTTGTTCAAGAATACAAAAATGACTCAAAATCATCCTGGGAATCACTAGGCACAGGAAAATATGACCTCATGGAGTCCCTGGAGATGACTAGACGTCTTCTAGAGAAAGCCAGCCTTTGACATCATTACGAACCCTCCCTATTTTAGAAAAAATCAGAAAGCTCAAGGAGGAAAACTTTTCTGCTTGCAAGGAACATGGTTTATGAAAGTTAAGCCTTGCCATCATTTAAGTCAGTCACAGATGAATTCCCATTTATTTCCTGAATGCCTTTGTAGGAAAATCTATCTGTTAGAAAGCAGCAAAATAGATTTCTAGATTTGCCAAAACAAGTCACTCAAGTACTAATGTAATGAGAGGTTGCTTTGTATATTAAATGAGGCTTTGATATCAGATATTCAAAAGTTTTTTTATCCATTGTTTTATTAAAGATGACAGGGCTTTATTAACCAGGTACCAGCTGCTTTTTCTAAGAAAAATAAGCACCAAAGAATCCAGGGACCAGGGCTAAGCTGTGAGTACGTCAGTAGAGAGTGGAACATCAAATTGAGACCTCTGTTTTTATATCTAGACTTTAGGGCCACATTATCTATGCACCCAACACCTAGATAATTGGTTTATGCAGCAGGGAAAATGTCCTCTAGGTTAAGCCTGTTTACTAAGAAGCTCAGCAGAGAACAGCCCGTTGATCCTGACCTCAAGGACTATAGATTCAGCAGAGATGATGAAAAAGAAAGAGGTACCCGAAAACCAAACAAAACCACAAATTCAGCGGCTATTCTCAGGTGGAGTTTTTCTCTTACACATTAAATAAAAGTGTAAAAATAAGCTGTGTAAAAAAGGAAATTAAGGTCTATTTGCAAATGCAACAGTCAGTATTTTGTATGTTTCACAAGGGCAATGATCAGATATTGTTCACTAAACTCTAATGCATGTCTAGTGCGTGCCATGGCAAATGTCATGCAAATCAGTCTAAATACAGCAAATTGTCTTTATGCTTTAGCATGCTTACAAATTGCAGCAGGTGCGTGTTAAAAACATGGACTCCCTGGCACCACCTCCAGAAGATCAGATCTAGTAGGCCATGGGTGAGTCTGAGAACTTTCCTTTTTCTTAAAGAATCACATTAGGTGGTTCTGATGCAGATGGTCCACAGACCACACTTGGAGAGACACTTGATATAGCAAATGCAGTAAATTATAAGCCAAATCAGAACACTACACATTGTAAAAGCAAGAAAACTAATAAATCCACAAATATAACTATGTAATAGTTGCATGAAAAAAGCCAACATATCCAAAAAGCTGTCTCAAAGCTGTGTTTTTAAAAACTTGCAGGTAAGTGTTTGAAGGGGCTAGTTAACCCTTATATGAAGCACAAAAGTGAATTCAAAACCAGCTAGCTAATTTAATAGATGATATTAATCAATGACTTACATGTTAATATTTAATGGTAGTCCAGTGATTCTCCACCCTATATGGATGCATGTTAGAATCATGTGGGAGCTTTTGATAAGCTGATCCCTGAGGCTCCAGCTCCAGTGACTGACTCAATTGATTTGGACTGGGGCCCAGGCATGGGCATGGTTATAAAGCTGCTCAGATGACTCTGATGTACAGGTAGGGCTGAGACTCTCTCTATCTCCTGTACCCATACTCTCTCTCTCTTCTTTCTCTCTCTCTTAAAAAGATAGTTTAGGAAAATACAGTCAGAGAGATGAAGCAATTTGTCCAGGCTATAAATCAAGTTACCAAATACTGAGGTAAGCTCCAAAGTAAAAAAAAATTAGACAACAAAATAGTCAAGGGAAGGGAAGTTACCCTGGTTGAGAGGAGATATGTGAAATCAAGCTGCTCTGGTCTCCCTGCAGCTCAGGAGGAGAAAAATCAGCACTGAGCAAAGAGAACTGCAGAAAAGACTATCCTGTGGGAGCAGAAAGCTTTAAAAAGGGGACGAGTTAATGGGTGCAGCACACCAACATGGCACATGTATACATAGGTAACAAACCTGCACGTTGTGCACATGTACCCTAGAACTTAAAGTATCATAAAAAAAAGGGGGGGATGCTTTCTTTTCATGAAAAGGGACAGAAAAGCACTAGAAGGTATAAAGAAGTGTTCCAAGGAGGCAAATTAACCCCTTCCTCTTGGTGAGTAGAAACTCAGTGGATAAGGGTTGCATGATATGGAGGAGGCAGCTTGATTGCCCTTGTCCTTCCCCCAACCAACGCTCAAGGCAAAGTTACTCATTGTTGTTAACGGCACACTCTCCCTGGAGCCTAGGCCCAGCCTTAGTGTGCTTAGCAGAGCACTCACCTATCACTAATTGATCAGATTGGCCACAAGTTCAAATCTATCTGCCTTCTCTGGCATAGTGGAAAAGGTATGGTCTTTGTACTTAGAACAAACTTTGAGCACCAGCTTTGCCCCATTCCTAGCTGTGTGGTCTCGGGCAAATTACTTAAGTTCCTGAGTTTTAGTTCTCTCATAAGTTAAAAAGAATAGTTTAACAAAGAAGACAAAAAATACATATCTCATAGTATTTTGTGAAAGAGTGTCTGGTACATGGTAGGTCCTTAATAATGATAGCCAGAATTATTGGGTGTCTGTAAAGTCATGGGAATAAATATGATAAACGGCCTTGAGGTAGAAATATGAACATAGGTAAGACTCCAAAATGGAGCCTTGGAAGGCCTCCCTTAGTACAAACCTTAGCCCGTGTGCAAATCCACATTTGAAAAGGAACTTTCAAGCTGTGAATGAAATAAGCGGGACTCGCCAAATCACATGAGCTCACTGTATGACCCACTGGCTACACATGGAAGAAATGCTGCTATGACAAAGCAATTCTCTGCTCTGTGATGTTTGCAGTTAGTCCCTGGATTAAGAGAACATTGGGAAAAAAAAAGTCACTCAGGGGCCAGAACCTGAAAAGAAGCCAAAGAAGGGAGATCTCTGCCCATCTCCCCTGCCCACAGGGCCATCTTCTCTCATCTCATCCTAACCACAGCCACACGAGGTCTATTATTATCATGATGGCACTTAGTTCACCAATCAGAAAATTGAGGTCAGAGAAGAGAAATATCCTTCATGGAAGTGGTGGAGCTGAAATCTGAATTTATGTCTTTAAACCCCAGAACCTGAGTTCCTTGCCAGATATTAGGCACAGTCATCAAGACTCCTTGGTAAAAAACGAAGAAACAAAATTCTTCCAGGGAAACATGCATGTAATATTCTTCTGTTCTTGGGTCACTCCGCTTATTGAAATAATCTGTAAGCAACAGCCATTTCCACTAAACAAGAGCCCTGTTCCTCCTGTCAGTTATGTTTAGTTCAACGAGAGAATTATGGAGGGCAAAGTAGTTGTAAGCCAGTAAACAGTGGTTATTTGTGGATGTTTATCAATTTGCTTTGATTTGCCCATATTAAAGAATGAGAGAATTCAAATACTTTATTAAGTATTCTTCCATGTGAGAAACTTCATAAAGTAACACTTCAGGTCCTTTAAGAGTTTGAACTGCTGTCATTGGCAAGGAACACAGAACCCAATGTAAAGAAAGTAAAACAAATCCAGTATCTCCATGTGCTCTGTGCTACATACGGAATCAAGATAAAATGTCATGGAACAAAAGTTAGGTAGGTAACTAAGAATGCACAACGATAGTTTTCTTCTTTTATAATGGATTATGATGGGCTGTGTGGTATGGTATCTCTGGATTGGTGGCCACGGGCTTGGGCCTCCCAGCAGCAGAGATGGGAGGGCCATCATGGAGGGGCTTGGGTTTGTGGTAGGTATTTGGATAGAGCTGGCAGAGGCTTAGAAACCAATGGCTTTTAAACCTTCTCAGAATGCACTTTCTTTTCCTGCAGGTAAGAGAGAGAATTTTATTTTAGAGAAGGATTTGTGGTTTGAATTAGAATAGCACTATTGTGACAAAGTTGGCTTTCATTCTAAGTGATATATTTGCTGAAAATTGTATCTGTGCCTTCAACGGGAGCTCACAGTGGTTTATAGCTTACAACTATGTTTTGAAAATAAGTCCATAAGCAGTAAGAGAGAAGAAGTTCTTTAGAGTTACGTTGATTTAAATGTCATTTTCCATCATCCTAGGAGTTATGATGGTATAGGTTTGGTTCCCTGGATGAATGTTGGAGCTAGTTCTTTCATATAGCAATATAGTTTTGAATGCTTCTAGGATTTTATGAAAAAAAAAGGTATTTGATATTTGGTCACATTTGAACTAAATCCTTGAAGTGCTTAAAAATGTGCTGGGAAATTTTGACAAAATTTTCTCAAATGATATCTATTTCTTTCTTGTAAATCCACCTATCAAAAGGTGAAGTGAAATGTCACGTCAGGTAGATCAGGGATTATTCATTTGAAAAGTTTATGAGATGATATGGTCCAGGCCATGGAAAGAATTAAGTATTCAATGAAACCTAGAGAAACCTCAAAGACAGTCAGACCAGAGATCTCAGAATACCAAATGGATCTTCAAACCTATCAGTTTCCCTCAAGCTCTAAAGTGCATGGATTGCATGATGTGACGAATATTAAAAATGGCATCTCAGACCATGTCTGCCTGAATTTTTGTGTCCTGGAAACTGAATTGGCAAATGGAATGCAAGGCCTAACTGGCAATGCTTAGACAAAAAAAAATGCCCAGAAGTCTCTGTATATTTAGAATGATATTTTGCTCATTAGAAAATTAATGAGGTAGAGAAAATGATATTTTCAAGTCTTTAAGGATTCTTCAGAGGAAATGAGGCTAAATAATGGCCATCTTAAATCGCAAAGGCAGAAGCCAGGAATTGCTACTGTTAAATTCAGTTTAGCCTAAAGCTGCCTCCTTACATATTTTATATTCAGTAAAGGTTTCTCTGTACATAGTGAACTGTAACCTACCTGGATGTGTAAATAGACCATAACCTTTTACCAGGTTTAGGCCAATCAAAGGTGGCCAACTGTTTGAACCATGTTCAAATATGACAAACACCGAGTTGTAACCAACCCAGCTGTGGCTGTTTCAGTATCTCATCTCTGTTTTCTGTACATCACTTTTTTTCTGTCCATAAGTCTTCTTTGACCATGTGTTAGCATTGGAGCCTCTCTGAACCTGTTCTTGTTTGGAGGCTGCCTGATTCATCATTTTTTGCTGAATTAAGGTCTGTTAAATTTAATTTGTCTAAGGTTTTTCTTTTCTTTTCTTTTTTTTTTTTTGAGACGGAATCTCGCTCTGTCACCCAGGCTGCAGTGCAGTGGCATGATCTCGGCTCACTGCAACCTTTGCCTCCTGGGTTCAAGCGATTCTTCTGCCTCAGCCTCTCAAGTAGCTGGGACTACAGGTGCATGCCACCACACCTGGCTAATTTTTGTATTTTTAGTAGAGATGGGGTTTTACCATATTGGCCAGGCTGGTCTCAAACTCCTGACCTCGTGATCCGCCCGCCTCGGCCTCCCAAAGTGCTGGAATTACAGGCATGAGCCACCGCGCCTAGCCAGGTTTTCTTTTAACATTACATTTGAACATATGATCCATCAGTCCTAAAGAAACTAAAAGCAATGCAAAATGAATTGGTAATGAATTCATGGAAAATACAAGCACTATTCTAGAAATGGGTTATGAATCACTGAATTAGGAACATTAAGAAGCAAATAGATTATTCTATTCTGGGAATTTTGTGTGCCTTCTACTTGCCTTTATTATTTTATTTGGCTAGTATATTTTACTATTTCCAATATTAGATCTTTTTTCAATTATTAGTAACTTTTTAATAACATGAATCCATCAGGTTGTAATTTAATTTAGGAAATAAACAGAAAATAAAATATTTTTGAAATATTTTAATGGCAAGACTTTTGGTAGGGGGCAGGGGAGGAGTGGTAATAAACAAAAGAACTAAGTTACATATTGCTGGTCCTAAAATATCCTTTCAAAGCTTACTATGTGTCTCTTTATATTTACCATTTTGAATTGTATTTGTTTTCAAAAACTAATTGGCAATGGAAATTTCTTTTAAACATTCCCATATGAATTTCTGCCCCATAGTTAAATCAGTTGGCTGATGTTATGTTCCGCTACCTAAACCAAATTTGTTTCTACTTCAAAAACTTTGTAAAACATCTGTAAAGCAATCATTGGAAAGGAAATACTCAAATCTCGGTGCCTTGCATCTGGGCAGCTTCTCTTTTTGTAGAGTGGGATATATCCTATCTTGTTCTTCCAGAATTTCTCTTTCTACCCTGCTCTCTGGCCAGAAGGATGACTGCTTGGACCATAAAAATGGGCTCCATTTGGTCATGGCCAAGGGAGGGGTCCCAGTAGAGAATTACAGAGAGGAGGAGATGAAGATTGGGGTGTGGATTACCTGCTTTCCTCCCTGTGAGAAACCTCAGGCTGGCTGTTTCTCTGGACCAAACACAACTTCTTCTCTTCCATTATACTTCTCTTCACAACTCTCTTATTTTGAATTCCAGTCACTATACTTTCCCCTCCCTCCTTCAGCTCTAGGGATGGTGGTAGCTCCACTGTTCCTATCCCTGGGATTCTGCACCTTCCCTTACAGTTTCCCTATGCCCTGCCTGCACTATTGTAAACAGTCTCTCCTTAGATCATCCTTGTATGAGCACACTTCTGCTTCCTGCTGGGTTCCTGATTGGTACTAATTGTAAATGCTTCTCCTAACTGGTGCTTCTTGCTGTGTCCCCTCATACTGCATCATTTTTATTGGCAAGCAGACCTGCTGTTCTATGGTCAGTGCTCTCTGGGAGAGTCCAGTCATTCAATTGGATATCCAACAGGCAAGCAGTTGCTCTGTGGATGTATATCACATTAGTCCAGCCAGGAATCATAAATTCACATTCAGAGAGAAGATAAGGCTGGTGTGAGTGCGATTTACAGAAGTCATTCATTACATTCCCTTCCCACTCATGCCTTTTAATGGTAGCACTGTGTGTATTTTTGGGTGGCATGCTACCAGTCTTTCTGTAGAAAGGAGAGGGGGAACTGCGGATGTTGATGCTTTTTGTACAACCACTAATTGAGTTGGCTCTGAAAATTGAGTTCTATTTGAATTCCTCAGACTATGTGGACAAATATGCCCAACCTCATTTGATAATTGAGGACACTGAGGTCCCTAGGAGGCTAAACAACTTGCCAGATCACATGAGCAGTTGATGGCAAAGCCAAGGCTAGACCTGGGTCTCCTGATTCCTGATCAGAGGCGCTCGTCCATGAGTAGTAGCCTGTGTTATTGTTTCTCAATACTATTCAGCTGAAGTTTTTATTTCCCTGCTAGAGGAGTTTTTCTCATCTCTGTTTTCTCTTATCAACTGTATTGCCCCCAGACTGCCCACATATGAAGCATACAGCAAAAGAAAAGGGCATGCTACTGGGAAAAGTAGGAGGGGAGGTGGGTACTGAATCCGAGGCTGACAGTTTCTGCTGGCTGCCTGGGAGGGAGCCCTGCTGGGCCTCCTCTCCTATTTTACTTTGACAACTCCACCACATACCAAAGGCATAAACTTGGCCTTCTCTGGGCTTGTTCCTTCTGTCCCCCAGATTGTGCTGGATGTTTTAAACGAAATGCATGGGAGTGGATGACTCACATGTGGGATGGTAATGAAATTTTGGAAATGAGTACCTACAGAGAGGCAGAAAAACTGCAGGCCCTGCAGGACTTCAAGATGCTGAGAGCTTATCCACGATGCAAGGGAATTATAAAAGTCTGAATTTAGACTTATTAAATAAGTAGGACAGGAAATAATATAAAATGTATGGTACAGTAATTTGATTTTTCAAGAGGTTCTCTTTCTCTCTCCGTTTCACTCCTTTCCCTGCCTCCCTCTCTGTGACTACCTACACATACACAAATAGGTGTGCATGCTCAGAGATTCTGTTACCGACACAAGACGAACTCCTTTTCTCCTCTTTACTGTGACCTAAGATGCATTTCAGCATGATGACTTTGGTAACAGTTTTTGCGCAATAGTTCTTCAGATCTGAAGACTCTTGCTTCCAGATTATAGGCTCCAAGTTTTGGCAAACATGATGCCATTTTATAATCCTCTTAATGGTTCTATGGGTGTGAGCAGCACACATAGTATCCTTACGTTGCAGCAGGAGAAACTAGGTGGGGAGGAGGGATAAGAAGCAGATTTGCTGTGTTGTGGAAAAGTACTAGCTGGGGAGTCAGGAGGGCTGGATGCTGGCCCTGCTCTGCCGCTGACCAGATATGCAAGACCTCTGACCTCCATGGGACTCTGTTGATCATTTGGGCACTGAAGGACTTGCCAAGATGATTGCTAAGCTCCTTCCCAGTGCTAACATTGTGTAACGAGACATTTTAATTGTGTGTTACAATTTACATAGCATTTCCACATCTATTCCGCCAATCTTTATAACTCATCTAACAAGGCAAGGAAACCGGAACCCAGAGAGGATAAGGGATTGGTTTTGAGGACATAGAACTCATAGATAGCACAGCCAGGTTTAGAAACTGAGTTTGTGACCCCAAAGCCATGTTCAGCCTGTGAAGTTTTTTAAAAGGTATATGTGCCTTCACTTCTTATGGTAGAAAATGTGTGATTTTTCAACAATAGTTTTTTAAAAAGGTGACTTTTCAAGTATATCAATCTGAATATTGTGTTCAGTCGAGCATGGTAATTTTCCATCCCAGAGCCGCTCAAATGCCAGGCCATGAGTTGCTCTGAAGAAGGGCGAGACTTGATCTCACTGGAAGCTAAAATCCTCTGTAGAAAACCATCACGGAAAGTGCATGGTCTATGTACATGGAAGTGTGCATTCAGCCTTGTGTTATGGAGGTGTCTCTGGGAATGTCCTCTTTATGCAGTTGCATTTGGTAAGTCAAGTTATATTTTGTATATGCAAAACTCATCTGCCCTTTAAAGTGGTCCTCTTAGGAAATTCTTGCATAGTTTAAAAAGAGAAAGAATATTTTCTAACCCAACTTTGCTTGGTCACATTCCTACCTAAGCAACAGAGCAAGGGGGACTTCCAACTAGGCAGAAGGAGGAGACTTTGACCAAAGAGGGCGAATGGAATCAGCTCCCAGTAGTCACTGCCGCTCACCGGCCCTTCAGGACTGAAGCACTCGTTCCTGCAGCTGCTGGGAGTGTTGATTGTCCATAGCTCACAGCTGAGCCCCTGTACCAGGGTCTGCCTAAACTCAAGAGGGTGCCTAAGCCAAGGCTACACTTCAATTTCCTGAGGCAGCCTATATCCCGTGACTGCTTGATATGGCGGTATTCACAATATAAAACCCTGGCCCCTTTGCTCCAGCTGAGGACAACTCTGCAAGGCCAGTCAAGCTCCAGAGCTCAACTGTGGGCTTGGCTGGGGCCTTTGTTGTGGCTGCATCACAGCCCAGCTGATCCCTTTGCCCAGTCCTGCCTTGCTCACTCCCCCATAAATGTATTGCACCCCAATCTCCACCTCAGAGTCTGCTTCCTGGGACCCTGATCTGTAATATGCATCTTCCTTTCTCTCCATCCTGAGATGGAAGGTTCTACAAAACTCCTTTTCTTTGATTATTATCAGCAACTCTCCTGGATGAACTTGGGAGGTGAGAACCAATATGGAGGCGAACTGGTTGTGGCTGTTTGTGAATATTGCTTTGTGTATACATACAATTTTGGAAATTGGGAGCTGCCTTTCAAAACAAAGCCATACAAAGAATAAGTGATTTGGCAGAATAAATGGAATATAGAGAAAATGATGCTGCATAGTAAATTTAGAGGAAATTCTACCACATATACAAGTACTTCAGGTAGGAAAAAATAAAGCCCTCTCTGCCTGCTTCCTGAGGGTCCTGTCTTCAGGCCACCCCATGTCTACAGCAGCACGATCGGGTGCACCTTCCTTCCCATAACTTCACTGATGGTGCATTTCCTGCATGAATTCTCTACCCTAAGTGTCAGAGTATTTGTATTTGCCTTGTAATCAGCTTAATATGCTGTGAATTTTTCTCCCTAACAGAGAAGTAAATATTCAATTATAAAATCTAAATAAGTCTGCCTAAAAGTAGCTATATCCTAAATCATGGTCAAAACATCATAAGCTGGTTCCATAATCAATAGCATTTCTCAGGTTCTAATGTTCTAATGTTTTTGGACAACCAAATCATCTGTGCTGAGGGCCATGCACAACTAAATTCAAAGACTGTTATGGTGCACAGGAAGTTATAATTGAATGATGTTGTCTGACTATTGGGTTGCTACATTTTTAACTATAGGTTAACAAGTATGAAAAGAATGTAACAACAACAATAAAAGCCATGCTAGCCTCTAACAATCAGGTCAGTTCTAACATGACTGTGAGGAGATTAGGTAGAAATTGTGACGTATAATTTGGAGAGAACTCTGGGATGGGCATCTGATTTTGCAACTTTATCAAACTTTTTCTAGTCATTGCACAATGATTGTAGAAGTGCTCAGAAATGTGAACAGCTTTTATAAGTGTCAACTTATTTTATGCATCAAATATGAATTATATACTCAATTTCAGTGTGGTTCTTCTATATGATAGGCAAGTACGGAGCTCCTAAGGGGACCTCTGCAGCTCCCACTGCCTTCCAACGCACATGGCAGCACAGCAATGCTGGCTTGCTTTTCCTTATTAAGAAGGAAGTCACCTAAGAGGTGAATGTGACAAATGAGCCCCATAGAAGCTCTCAAGCCATTGACTTGGGATGCACTGACATTGGAATTGGGTTTCTGGGGCTGTCATGATAACCGGGTCAAAAGATTTTCACAGCAAAGCGTCACTTGCCGGCAGGTGCCACACTGTGGCCCCTTGGCATCACTCATTTCCAGCTATACTTAGGAAAGCTAATCAGTTTTTCATCTTCTCTTGGGAGTGCCAGCTTGAAAAACACGGTGTGAAAAATGCCCCTGCCTTCTGCCACAGAGGGAGTCCATGCAGAGAGCCCTACTGGCAGGGAAGGCTCTGAAAATAAGCCACTGCATCAAGAAACAGGTGGTGAAGGGGAAGTGGGGGCATAGCTCCCACAGTCTTATTTCTGTGTGTAGCATTTGAAACCGAAGAAGGAGTTAGAACTAGCTCTCGGCTAAGTCTCATGCTCAGAAATTCACGCAAGAGCTTGCTGCTGCCAGACACACCACTGCATGACCAGCATGGTGTTCTCTGCTTTTGGAACAAACTTAACTCTTTCAGAGGTGGTTGTGTTCTTGTACCTAAATATTCTCTTCATCCTAAAAATTCCTTTTATGGAAGAGTCATGCTGCTCTATATATAGGAAATTCAGCATATGGGTTGAAGAACTTCTGGGGACTGGATATATATTAACATCCTAGAGTTGGGTTGGAGCTTTCATTTCCATTTGGTGGCTAAGAGATTCCTTCCTTAAACTGTTCAGCATACAGCAGAGTTGCTTCAATTTTTATCTTGGAGGAAGAAAATGGAGTTTGTGACCCACAGGAGGCACAGCTAACCTAGATTTGGAGAGAAGAGAGAATTCCATGACTTCCCGTGGAGTTAGGCACAAGGAGAAAATCTTTTCTGTTTCATGGCGGGTTTTGTGTGTGTGTGTGTGTGTGTGTGTGTGTGTGTGTGTGTGTGAGTTCTCTCAAATTCTAGGAGCATAATCCCTGGGCTTCTTCAAATCTGTCTGCTCAATTATTTCTATAAGGGGAAAACTCCAGCAGGATTATAGGCTGCAGAAAAAGTCAAAATTAGAGACGGAGGCAAAATGAGTGGTAGGGTTTAAGGTAACTGGACTAAGGATCTGACAACCCAAGTAATACTCCTCACTGTATCATTTATTAGCTCAGACACCATGGAAAAAATCGCTTTTACTTATGCGAGCCTTAAGTTCACCTAAGAAGATAATACAGGTAATTATAGCTGCCTCTTCCACCAGCACTCCTTCTCTTGGCCCCATACACTTCACAGTTGTAAGGATGGGCATGAAAGTTTTTTGCAAACTATAAAGCACAATTTTTCCAGAATTGGACACATCTTGCTCAAGTGCATGCATGTGAATATGTGTAAGTGAATACCAGGCGGACATATTGTTGATGTTCAAGCTTTCCATTTTAACTTTCAGTTTTGTTTGCTAATGGGGTAAATTGGATGGAACCACGTTAAGAAAGAGAGATTGCTTGTGATATTTATGATGTTCATGGCAGAGTGGATGCATTAGCCAATCTGCACTTGCCTGTGGACAGGAAGTTTACAACTGTAGAAATTATGCCTTGGTTAGACTCTGTCCTGGGATGGGGCTACATTATTCTTCGGGCAGTGACAGGTGGACCTGTGACAAGGTTCCAAGTCAAAAGTCTGCTATAAGAGAAGAATGTCAAAGGTAAACATTGGGAACTCAGCATTGCTTTTTTCATTCCTAGAAAGTCCAATTATGATCCAAAATATTTTCCATTGCATCTCTCTGGCCTGGAAGACCCTTATCTGATCTTGAAAAAATGTTTAATTTAAGAACTCTTTAATGTTTTGTTTTGATTTGGTTTGGGGTGAGATTCTTAGGGAGAAAGAAATCTTCAGTTATTTTTTCTTTTTAAAATAGATATTTTTACAGGAAAATCCTCTAGGATTAAAGGAGCAGTGTCTATGTGGGGAAAGATAACTGCATTCTGCAATACCTGTGGAACTAGTTGCACATGATTTTGTATGCAACTTAAAAAAAAGGATTGTTTTCCCCTCTGCTGCAAGGAAAGAACTGGATTCCAACACCACTGTATTAGGCCAATTCCCTTAGTATGGCTTTCAGATGCAACAGACAAAGTATTGAATAACCCTCCCATTGGCACTGCCCTAAAATTGCACGGCTAACCTTAGAAGCCAAAGCAGGTGAAATTAAACAACAGGCCAAATGTAAAGACAAGGTATGTGTTTCCATGAAAAAAGGATCCTCAGGTTTTCTTGTCAAGTTCAAGACCAGTGAAGGCTTAGAAATATTTCCTAAGAACGTTTTTAAGAAAGAAAGGGAGAGAGTGAGTGAGTGAGAATTTTTCTTAACTTTTAAGTTCAGGGATATAAATGCAGGTTTGTTACACAGGTAAACTTGTGTCGTGGGGGTTTGTTGTACAGATTATTTCAACACCCAGTTATTAAGCCTAGTACCCATTAGTTATTTTTCCTGATCCTCTCCCTCCCCTCACTCTCCACCCTCTGATAGGCCCCAGTATGTGTTGTTTCCCTCCATGTGTCCATGTTTTCTCATCATTTAGCTCCCACTTTTGAGTGAGAACATGCAGTATTTTGTTTTCTGTTCTGCATTAGTTTGCTAAGGATAATGGCCTCCAGCTTCATCCATATCCCTGCAAAGGACATGATCTCATTCTTTTTTATGGCTGCATAATATTCCATGGTATGTAAGTACCACATTTTCTTAATCCAGTCTATCATTGATGGGCATTTAGGTTGGTTTCAAGTCCTTGCTATTGTGAATAATACTGCAATAAACATACAAGTGCATGTGTCTTTATAAAAGAATGATCAATATTCATTTGGACAATACCAATAATGGAATTGCTGGATATGTATCCAAAGGAATATAAATTGCCACAGTGAGGAATCACCACACTGTCTTCCACAATGGTTGAACTAATTTACACTCCCACCAACAGTGTGTAAGCATTCTTTTTTCTCCACAACGTCACCAGCATCTGTTTTTGTTTTTTTTTTTTTACTTTCTTAATAATAGCTATTCTGACTGGTGTGAGATGGCATCTCATCGTGGTTTTTATTTGCATTTGCCTAATGATCAGTGATGTCGAGCTTTTTTTCATATGCTTGTTGGCTGCATGTATGTCTTCTTTTGAGAAGTATCTGTTCATGTCCTTTGCCCACTTTTTAATGGGGTTGTTTGTTTTTTTCTTGTGAATTTGTTTAAATTCCTTATACATGCTGGATATTAGACCTTTGTCAGATACATAGTTTTCAAAAATTTTCTCCCATTCTGTTGGTTGTCTGTTCACTCTGATGGTAGTTTCTTCTGCTGTGCAGAAGCTCTTTAGTTTAATTAGATTCCACTTGTCAAGTTTTGCTTTTGTTGCAATTGCTTTTGGTGTCTTTGTCATGAAATCTTTGCCCGTGACTGTGTCCAGAACAGTATTGCCTAGGTTGTCTTCCAGGGTTTTTATAGTTTTGAATTTTACATTTAAGTCTTTAATCCATCTTGAGTTAATTTTTGTGCATGGTGTAAGGAAGAGGTTCAGTTTTAATTTTCTGCCTACATCCAGCCAGTTATCCCAGCACAATTTATTAAATAGAGAATCCTTTCCCCATTGCTTGTTTTTGTCAGATTTGTCGAAGATCAGATAGTTGCGGGTGTGCAGTCTTATTTCTGAGTTCTCTATTCTGTTCCACTGGTCTGTGTGTCTTTCTTGTGCCAGTACCATGCTGTTTTGGTTACTGTATCCCTGTAGTATGGTTTGAAGTCAGGTAGCGTGATGTTTCCAGCTTTGTTCTTTTTACTTAGGATTGCCTTAGACATTCGGGCTATTTTTTGGTTCCATACAAATTTTAAAATAGTTTTCTCTAGTTCTGTGAAGAAAGTCACGGTATTTTAATGGGAATAACATTGAATCTATAAATTGCTTTGGGCAATATGGCCATTTTAATGATATTGATTCTTCCTATCCATGAGCATGGAATGTTTTTCCATTTGTTTGTGTCATCTCTGATTTGTTTGAGCAGTGATTTGTAGTTCCCATTGTAGAGATCTTTCACTTCCCTTGTTAGCTGTATTCCTAGGGAGAATACCTGAATTTTGGACAATTAGTAATAACAGTGTAAATTTATGCTGTTATATTTTACTTTTTCTTCAGACAACTCAGTGAACCGCAAATATTCAGCACTCATCACTTTCTTAGTCCTCGTGTCTTTAAATTCATTTTATCCACAGACTTCATGTAGTTTTCTATCAACTTTTGAATCTCAATAGACGTGGGAGTGGTGAGAGCTGAGGCTGTGTGGCCATTGGACCTGTTTATTGGTTGAGACAGACTTGGATTCAAAGGATTCTTCTTTTTGCAGGTTATGGTGAGGTATTTTTGGTGAAACAGAGGCTGGGGCCTGTTGGCAACACCCTCTATCTTGTTGACCTAAACTCTTGATGGTCTTTTTCCAAAGTGCATTTCTGTATTGTCTTAAATTACTTGAACCAGTAAAATTTTCACTTGACCTCTTCCTTTGCTCTCATGGTAAACCAAGCTCTTGACCGTCTCCATCAACATCAGTGAAATAAGAAAGCAGAGGACTGGAAGGGATTGGTTTCTCTATGTAGTCCTGCCAGGCTTTGATTTGTAACTGGAAAATCACTGGCTCTGGGCTAACCTGAGTTTCTGCATTTTTTTTTTTTTTGATGGAGTCTTACAGTGGTGTGATCTCGGCTCACTGCAACCTCCTCCTCCCAGGTTCAAGCAATTCTCCCACCTCAGCCTCCTGAGTAGGCATTACAGGCATGCGCCACCATGCCTGGCTAATTTTTGTATTTTTAGTAGAGACGGGGTTTGGTGAGTTTCTGCATCTTTATTTTTAACTGGGCATTGCTTTCCTCACTCAACCTGTAGATATCTGTAGTAAATATAATTGTTGTCTGTAATGACACGATAAAGCAGGAGAGGTACACTTTGAATATGTAACCTGTATGTCTTATGAAGTGCTATGAATTGTCTGTTAGCACACTTCATAATATCTTGCAATTTTAATAGATGAAAATGCGTTAGCCTCTATTTGTGACTAAGGCCTTGCCCCTACTATCTTATAATTGAGAATGTTAAAAATGTTCTCAGTTCAGCAGTTAATATACATTGAGTATCACATTCCAAGTATTAGATAAGGAGCTAAGCCTCTTTCTAAATTATAAAGGGGACAGGGGAAAAATGGGACCCAACAAGCCATCTGTAGTACATGCTCCCAGCACAGTTCTGCAGAATTGAAGGCAAAAATTGCCTGTGAAACAATGGTCAGGACAGCCATCTGGGAGGAAGGGGCTCTTGACCTTGGGGCCATCTCTAAGCATTTGCCTTGTGGCAAATGAAAGCTGAAGCACTGCTCTATTTTTCAATATGCCCAACTCACTCTAAGCCTGAGGATGATCACCATGCTGTATGAATTTTGTAACCAGCCTGTGAAATTTGGCTGCTGCCCCGAGGCCAAATTTGAGAGTGGTTGCTGGGCCTGGTCCAGCCATAACCACCCTGGCTGTGGTTGTAAATCACTGGGAGGTTGTGAAAGAGTGTCTGTAAAAGGCTGGTTGCTTGAAGCTCTTTTTCTGCTTGGAAACTGCAGAGTAATAGATACCAATAGTTGAAGATGCCCTGCTTTGGATGGAGACCTGGCATCAGACCTCTCCTCCCTAGTCCAATCTCAGGCCCCATCCTCTTCTCTGTTTCTTTTTAGTGTGCCTGTCCCTGTCCCCTCATCCTAACAATGCTGCCTTAGTTTTTAAAGCACGTAACATTCTTCCTTGAATCAAGTCATTATAGTTGTTTTGAATTCCAGAGCATTTGATTGATGTGACTGTTGGTATAAGCAACATCCTCTTCTACTCAGAATAAATTTCCAGCCCCTCTTTGGGAAACTGACTCATAGCAGAGCTATGACGCTGAAGTGCGAGGATTGGAGATGGAGAGTGCTGTCTCCAGTTAAATTGTAGATGGTGCTTAGAAATCATCATTTAAACCACCCCCCGCCCAAAAGAAAAAATAAACCTCCAGATGCACTGATCCTATTTCCTCAGGACTCTCAATTCAGGGTGGTATCATTGACCTACGATGATCAAAACTCTTTTGTGTTTTGCTATATCAGTGGCAATCAGCATCATTAAAATTCATGACAGTGTAATTTTATATACTTTTAGAAATGATCTAACAATGATCTAATGATCTAATAATTCAATGTATTAAAATGAATGCTAAAATTAAAGAAAAAATATCCAAGAGAAAAAACAAAGAGAAACACACTGGTGGTATAAGAACCCAAAAATCATTAAAAAAAAAGAAAGAAACACCTAAAACATTTTGGTTTGATTTTTACCTTTGGGTGAAGGCAACAATGCTGTCTGAAACTTTGAAAACCATTGGTAGAGAATTGAAATGAGACAGAACAAAATAATAAAGAACTGGAATAAAAATCTTCATCAAGTCTGTTACCCTGCACAAGAGCCAAATGAAACTTTGAAACCTGATGCCAATCGCAAGTGGTCCAAGTTACTGCCTTTGCCCTTTTTAAATGCCGGCTGATTATGGAGCTAATAGTACATATAATTGAAAATCACTGTTGGATCCTTTGAAGTTTGCTGCCAAATAATATCCTATGGAAGAAAGGAAAAAAAATTAAACCCTGGGGGAAGTTCTTCAAACAATGCTTTAAATATTCAGAATCAACAGTTATGGTGTTAGACTTACCTCAAGAAGTTCACCATGATTAGAAAATATACTATTAAGTCAGAAAAGCACTCTAATAGTTCCTATCTCTAATAAATGTCACCAGGCAGTCATTGTCCGAATTACTTGATTTCTGCCTCACTCTGGCTGACATTAATATTTTATTTCTAGAAAAGTATGTGACCAGAACAAAGTGCCCAAATCAGTTCTTGTCAGCCAACTTCATCCATGACTTTGGAAGCGACGCTGCTAAGACAAAGTGGTTCTTTAGGAGAGACAATGTCATGCTGCCAAGGCTTTCATTTTAGGACAGAGTTTTTGCAGTGAATTAATAGTCTCTGGAAATGGTGCAGAGCTACAATAACAGCTTTCTGGTTTTGATTATAAGGCAGAATGGTTTCTGGTTTTCTGTAATATTTGCATTGTGAATGGGATTCCGTTTTTTCTCATTTAGATGCAGTGATCAGGTAAGAGGAATCTGAGCCTCTTCCATCAAAGCCCTATATTGTGACCAGAATACAAATTACTTGATTCTGGTTCTTTTAAAAATGTAGCTTATTTTAAAACAGCAAGAGTCCTAAGGCAATGTAAAAATGAGAATCTGAGATGGTGCTCAAGCTAAAGTCATTAAGTGTTGCTCTGGGTTCCATGGCAGCCAGCTGCATACCTCTCCACCAAAATGCTTTCATCACACTACTCTAATGAGCTGGATCTTTAAGAGTATTGACAGGAATACAGCTTAAACAGAGTCAGGATGGTGGGGAGGAATGTTGTCTCAAACCATCACCATATTCATAACTCCAAGGAGATTGCTAATTGAGATAAGAGGCATCATAGCCCATCAATTCAGCAGACAGGTGTGAAGAGTGAGAAAAATGGAGTGGTGGGTTCTAGTCTCCCCTCAGACCTGGGAAAATTACTGAAGTGCCTTTCCCTTATTTAATTTTATTCCCACTAAAAATGGAATGGTGGTGGTGTGTACCTAATCGTAATGCCGATCAAAATCTCTGGAAATGGCTTTTTCAGAGAGAAGGTTTCCTAATCTTAACAATTTAAAAAAATGGCTTAAGGCTGAACTAGACTTTTTCAAGGCATAGTGAAACCTCTTGTTTCATTACTAAGGTTTATACTTTTAATCAGTGCCATTTCCAAGCCCCTGGCATTTCCTATGTAAAAAGATTTTGTATAACAGTTTAGCTCCACATTGAACACTAATTCCTCTTTCATGTGACTGCCCTAAAAATATGTGAAACAGCTGTCATGATGCCCTAAGTATTCTTCCTTCCAGGCTAAACAAGTCCAGTTCTTCAAAGGCCAAGGTCTTAAGTGCCCTTGTTGTCTTAGGTCGTCCTAGCTGGATGGGTTTCAGTTTACTAAGGTCTGCGTTAATGGTGAATTACTGGGAGCAGAGCATGGGGCTCCCATTGTGGTCTGTCCATGTGGAATCTGGCAAGAATTTTCACTCCACATATTCAGCCTACCATGGCTCTTTAAAGACAGCTGAAGTCTGATCAGTTATTTTTGGAGGCTACATCAGATCACTGGCTTATGTTGAACTTGGAGTCAATTAAAACTACCAGTCTTTTTCACACATGCTCCTGCTAAGCTACCGTGTATGTATGTACCTATATATAGTTATTATCTGTTGAGTGCTTATTATAGGCAAGACAATGTGCTAAATGCTTTGAATCTTTTGCATCTCATTTAATCCTCTCAACCCAATGAGGTAGTAAGTATCCTTAGCTCCACACTGGGGTAGGCTGAGGCCCCCACCAGTAGAGACTTGCCTAAAGGGGTCTGACTCCAGAGCAGATAATCTTGAGCTTGGTGCTATTTTGTCCTATGTACTGATGTGATGTTTTTGTTGCTGATCTTTCTTGGAAGATGGACACAGAGGGCCTACCACCAAAAAGCAGAACTATGAAATATAAATTGGGTTGGAGCTGCTCATCCTTTTAGCCTACTAGAATCTTTTTGGATCCTGGTCTTGCCCCCAAATATTTTAGCCATTCCCTTAAAGCTTCAGGCCGCCCATGGATTTCATCAGCTGCCATTACTCTTTTTATTCAAGTCATTACCTCAAAAAATAGAACCAAGCCAAGGACAGAGAGCTCCAACCCACACCAGAGCCACCATCATGCTTAGCTTTGGTCACTATTCTGATCAAGTTACAAGTCCATTGTACTGTGACTCAGTCACATTTTTCCTTCTTTTCCATCATGAAGATCACCTTGCCAAATCCCTTGCTAAAATTCAAGAGCAAAATTTCTAAAGCATGCTTTTAATGAGTCTAGCACCATTGCCACAGACAGCAAAAGGGCCAGTGTGGCAAAAGTTGAACAAATGAACACTACGAACACATAGTGAAATTGTGTTGGTTTTAACTGGTCATCATTCCCCGTGCTAAGGGAGCAGGGACCAGCCCCAACTCTCCATTCTAGACTCTGGTCTAGGACTGATATCAAGGTCACCAGCTTCTAGTTTACAGCATCAACCTTCTTTCTTTTTTGAACATCTGTTCTACATGTGACCATATTCACTTTTTCTGCAGTTTTCCCCATTTTTCAAAATTCTTGAAAGATCAGTGACAGTGGTTGGATGCTTTCATTGTACAGGTTCTTTTTGTATCTTGAAAGGTATTTTTTTCTTGGCAAGGAGATGTGAACATATTTAGGACATTACCATATCTTTTGAAACTTTTCCAGGCTAAGTAACAATTTTATTTTACAAGGAAGACAAAAATAAAATGAAAGTTAAGTGATTCTGTAGGGCCTTTCACTTGATGATCTGCATTTTATTCCATTTCCTTTTAAACTATTGAAATGCCTTTGTTCTATCAGTCAAGTGTTACATCATTATGTCTTAGTATTGGATCTGCTTTTAAAACTGGTGTTCCAAGGTGTGTAGACCCCCTCGGATGTGATTTTTTTAAATGAGATAAAATCATGGGACACATTACTAATATCCTAGAAAAACAAAAACATTAGGAGATAGACCTCATACTATACTGGATATTTACGAACTTTAACATACAGCACAAATCAGCTGATTGGAGAGAATAGAGCTTCTTCAATTTTTCTGTAATTATTGGCTTGACAAATAATATTAATAGCTAATTTGATTTTTCTATCACGCCCTTATACCACTAAACTTGAGTCTGTTACAATAACTTAAATGGTCTCTGTGGGCAATGCATCATTTGAATAAAAACAGTCTCTGGAGGTTGCTTTCATCTTCCAGGAAGGTTGCTTCTTTCCTAAGACGTCATCCAATGTGGGGGTTTGGGGAGAGAACTTATATACTCTCATGGCATTGTGCGAAGATGAGATGCTTAGCTTCATGCTGGTTTTCTGTTTGTATTGGCTTATTCTTGATTGGCCTCTAAAGCAATGGCCTGGGTGCCCTTGGTTTTGGGGTCTCTGGGTGCTGTAGTGGCCTCCACAGTTGCTGTATTTGACCAGTACTTGTGATCTGTTATTTCGGCTTGTATATGCTCCCAGGAAGGATGGGCCATCTCCCCCTTGATGACTCAACTTTCTTTCAGATCTCACAGGAGGCAGACCCTAGGGTTTCTGTGACTTCTCCAGCCAGTGCCCTGGGCTAGTGGTTCACTCAGCCTTTGCTGTAAGGTCAGCTTGTCCACCCCAGTGGCCTTCAATTCCATATTCATCCCATGCAGGAACTGGGTTAGCTCCTGAATACCAATCAGGCCTCCTTCTGTGTGACCATGTGTTTTGACCTCTACTCCTGGAATCCCATGTGGGAAATGAAAGAAGATGCCCTTGCCTTTCATGCTCTCCTCCTTGTATCTGTCATCCTCATTCCTGCAGTCCAAGCCTCAGTAAGGAGTAGTCAGGAACAGGTCTTACTGTTTGCCCCTCTACCTTCTTTTATTTCTCTGTCCCCTTTCCAATTTCTCCAAGGCAGGAAAAAGAGCTGGCATTTCTTTGGTTTCCCCAAAATTATGACCTGTTTCTTTCTCATTCCAGCTAAGCTATGGTGGTGAGTGTACCTATCTCCTCTGCACTGCAGTAATTCTTTCTCTCTGAGCTGAGTCCACAAAGTTCAGATGTTGAGAGGCCAAGGGGAAAACAGAAGAATTAGAATAGCTTTGTCTCAAGGCAACGAATGGCCTGGCTTTCAAGGCTGCCCTCCTGCTGCTTGTTGTTATGAGCTATATATGCTCTTCCTTGCTGTGACTTTCCCTGGCCTCTCTAATGAAGCACCTGGCAAAGAGTGGGGCACTTAGGCTTTCTCCATCTCCATTTCTGGAGAATCACCTTCATTCACTTAGGCAGCCATAATTACTGTTAGACAGGAAAGAGGAAATTATAGCATCTTTTCTTTGGATGACAAAAAAAAGTCTTGCTTTCATAAACATTTCTAGGAAATGACTATGGCACTTTTGGGAAGCGCCTTTTGAATTCTGAAGTTTCGCTTCCATAAACCCTAACAAGGTGCATTTGCTCAAAGAGGAAATGGCCCCGGTTCAAGGCAGGAGAAGGGATCTGAAGTTAGGAAGGCTGAATTATCAACCATTGGTCGAAACTTGCTGGGCTGATTACACCAGTCACTTAATTCCTGCCTGCCTTCTTTCCTTGTATCTAAAGGGAAACAAGAAACGCTCACACGGTTAACACTTGCAAAGTAAAATGACACCAGAAAAGGAAGTGACTACACATTGCCCAAGCTTTGCCCCTATCCTTTTTGACCTCTTTTCCATATATACCTTGCCAGTTGCCTCTAAAAATATAAATCCGCTGGTTCCACACTTCTAGAGCCATGTGACTGTAACCTAACTCCTGGACCAAGCAGCGAGAGTGAAAATATTTCTCTCACTATTCTTTCCCTCCCATCAATGACACAGCAGGTAAGCAAGATTGAGAGACAGAAACTCTTAGATGATAAAATTGTGGTCTTCACAAAATGTAAGGAAAAATTGTTCCAGTATTTTGTGAATTTTTGTTTTATACAACACAGATCCTCCATTTCTTTCATTTAAATTGTTCAAATGTGTGCCTGATCTATATGTAAAGATAGAGAAAAAGGAGATTTCTTTTTCTATTATTTCCAACCATTATCAACCATTTGTCCCTATCACTTTTGGTCTGTTGAACAATTTTTTCCTTCCAGTGGTCTGAGTGATTGTCATCTGGGGTCTGAGTGATTGTCATCTGACCATCTTTTGGAGGGTGGAGTTTTACCTTGAGCTGAGAGTGGGCAGGGCGCCCTGTGCTCCATCTTAGAACTCATCCACAGCTGAATTCATCTTAGAACTGGCAAGACCAGAAGCCAGCTCTCAGGGCACTAGGCAATAGACCTGAACTCCTGAAAAAGTGAAGTCTGAGGTGCAAGGACACCTTGTTTTTCCATGAAGTAAAAGTTTAAACATTGGGTTGGGCACAGTGGCCTACACCTGTAATCCCAACACTTTGGGAGGCAAAGGCAGGAGGATCCTGCTTGAGGCTGGGACTTCGAGGCCAGCCTGGGCAACACAGCAAGCCCCTGTCTCTACAAAAGAAAAAGAAGAAAATTATCTGGGAGCAGTGGCATGTACCTAGTGACTGTAGTCCTAGCTGCTCAGGAGGCAGAGGATCACTTGAGCCCAGGAGTTTGAGGCTGCAGTGAGCCACGATCTACAGCTATTGCGCTGCAGGCTGGGCGACACAGTGAGACCTCATATCAAAACAAAACAAAAAAAGGTTTAAACGTTGATAATGACCCCAGGTTACATCTGGCTGAGATAAAAATTTCAGGAGCCTGGCCGGGCGCGGTGGCTCATGCTTGTAATCCCAGCACTTTGGGAGGCCGAGGCGGGCGGATCACGAGGTCAGGAGATCGAGACCACGGTGAAACCCCGTCTCTACTAAAAATACAAAAAAATTAGCCGGGCGTGGTGGTGGGCGCCTGTAGTCCCAGCTACTCGGAGAGGCTGAGGCAGGAGAATGGCGTGAACCCGGGAGGCGGAGCTTGCAGTGAGCCAAGATCGCGCCACTGCACTCCAGCCTCGGCGACAGAGCGAGACTCCGTCTCAAAAAACAAAAAAAAAACAAAAACAACAACAACAACAAAAAAATTTCAGGAGCCAGTGTAGGTAGCAAAGATACTCCTTTCCTCTTGGGAAAGAGGGTAGTTCTCCACTCTCACCTTTGGTTGAGGTCAGCCATGGACCACAGCTCCTGGTGGAACTTGAGGTGATAACAACCCAAACACTCTCAGTGGCCAGTCTATGCACAGGGGCATTAACACTTGCTGTTGGTATAAGCCTGTTTGTTTTATGTCTGTCTCAATGCTCTGTAGTTTTTGATTGCTTATAAAGGAAAGGAGGAAAACATTAGAGGCATGTTTTTATGGTTTTTCCTTTTGTTATATCACTCTCTCTCTTCTCCCCACTCATACTGGATGGTTTTATCCACTTCTTTCCTGTCAGTCAAGTCTCACCAGTACAGTTGAATGTCTTCATGAGGTCCAGCTTGGCTATTCTAGCCCACAGTGAAATTTTGTTTATTAGTTCATTGCTTGCTCACTCGCTAATTCATTCTTTTTTGTTTTAAAATTTTTAGTGAGGTACAACTATACTCATTAAGACGCACAGTTCTTAACTATGCAGTTTGATGAGTTTTGACAAATGTATGTAACCACCAACACCCTAAGCAAGGCCTGGAATATTGCTGCCATCTTTCCTAGTCAATTCCTGTACTCTGAATTCTATCCTCTAGATCAGTTTTGCCTGTTCTTACCACATGTACTCGCTTTGTGTACAGTTCCTTCTGTTCGACATAATGTTTTTGAGATTTATCCGTATTGTTGTATATATCAGTAGTTCATTCCTTTTTATTGCTAGTAGAATTCTATTGTATAAACTTATCACAATTTGTTTATTTGTTCTTCTATTGGGAGAATGTTGGAATTGTTTCTATATTTTTTGCAATATAATAAAGTGCCAGTAAACATTCTCAAACAGGTCTTTTTGTGGACATCTATTCTCACTTTTCTTGGGTAAATACCTAGGAGTGAAATTACTGGGTCATAAGCCAGGGGTATGTTTAACTTTATAATAAACTGCCAAACTGTTTTTCAACATGGTTGTACCATTTTCAATCCGTGGGTAGTGACCATTGGTATGGTCAGTCTTTTAAATTTTTTCATTCCAATGAATGTGTAGTGATATATCACTGTGGTTTTAATTTGCATTTTCTTGCTGGCTAATGAGGTTGAGCATCTTGTATGTGCTTATTGGCCATTGCATTTTCTCTTTTGTAAAGTGTCCATCTAAGACTTTTTACATTTTTTAATTAGATTGTCTTTTTATTTTTGATTTGTATAGTTTTTTCACATTTTCATTTCTTGTGGAATATGTGTTGCAAATATCTTCTCCCAGGTCTGACAATTTTTGGTGAGGAGAAGTCAAGTTTATCAATTTTTATTTGATGATTTATTTTTGCATTCTCTAATAAATCTGTGCTTGTTTGATGCTGAAAAGACATTCTCCTATGTTTTCCTCTAGGAACTTCCTAGTTTTAGCTTTTATATTGGAGCCTGCATTCCATCTTGAATAACTTTTATATAGCATGAGAAAAGTGTCAAGGCTCATTTTTTGTGTGTAGGTATCTACTTTTCTAGTATCAGTTGTTGAAAAGTCTTTCCTTTTTCCTCATTAAATTGCATTGGTATATTTTATTATAAATCAATTAACAGTATTTGTGAGTTTCTCAATTGTTTATTGAATTCAAGTGACCCATTTGTCTATATTTATGTTCATACCATACTTTGTTAATTATTGTAGCTTTATGGTAAGTTTTAAAATCTGGTAGTGTATATGCTTCAACTTTATTTTTTCCTCAAGATGGTGTTGTCCACTCCAGTTCCATTACATTTCCATATAACTTTTAGTTTCAGCTTATACATTTCTACAACAAAGTCTTCGGGATTTTAATGGAAGTACATTGAACTTATAATAAGATAGATCAATTTGGGGACAACTGACATATTACACTATAGAGTTTTCCAACCCATGAACATGGGGTACACACACACACACACACACACCCATGTGCATGTACATAAACATTGACCTTGTTTTGAGGCTTTGCTGAATTTATTTATTAAATCTCATAGTCCTTTTTTTTCTTCTTTGAGGATTCTTTGGCATATTCTAGGTACATAATCATGTTGTACATGAATAAAGACTTGCTGCTGTGTGCAGTGGCTTATACCTGTAGTCCCAGCACTTTGGGAGGCTGAGGCAGGTCGATCACTTGAGCCTAGGAGTTTGAGACCATCCTGGGCAACATGGCACAACCTTGTCTCTACAAAAAATACAAAAATTAGCCAGACATGGTGACACGTGCCTGTGATCCCAGCTACTTAGGAAGCTGAGGTGGAAGGATTGCTTGAGCCCAGGAAGCAGAGGTTGCAGTGAGCCATGATCACATCACTGCACTACAGCCTGGCTGACAGAGCAAGACTCTGTCTCAAAAAATAAATTAAATTAAAAATAAAACAAAGACTGTTTTACTTTTTCTTCTTTTTTATTTTTATGCCTTTCATTTGTTTTTCTTATGCCTTTATTGATTTCTTAAAATCTAATTTTGAAATGTTTTTGGCATTATTTCTTCAAATATTTTTCTGACCTAGTAAAATCCCTTAGCCTTAGGCAGCCCTTTCTCCCCAGCTGTCCTCACTCTTATGTAGCTTTTACCCCTAAGAAACTGCCATAGCTTTCTGTTTATCTATGAAAGGCTTGTCTTTAGGAATTCAGTTCATCAAGGCTTTCTTGCATCAACTGCTCTTCAATGATTTTTATATTAATTAGATTTTTCTTTTTACATGTATTTGTATTATCTCATGTAATCTTTGTGAAGCCCTCTGAGGTTTGTATCATTTCATATTCAATAGGCACGTGACTGAGATAAAGCACAATTCAGTCTCTTTGTTAGGTTCACCCAACAAATAGTGGCATAGCCGAGATTTGAAACCAGCTATCTGACTCCAAGGCTTGTGCTCTGGGTCACTATGAGTTTTCTTTGTGTCTTGCTTACATATTCATCACCTAAAAACCATGTGTCACATTTAGCAGCTCTTCAAATATTATTTATACAATGAATGAGTAAGGGGAACCTATTTTTGAAACTGTCAAACTACTTACCTGAAGGACACATAGGGGAAAAACTTCGTGATATTGGTCTGGGCAAGGATTTTTTTGGATATGACCCTAAAAGCACAAGCAACAAAAGTGAAATTAGAAAGATGGGATTACACAAAACTAAAAAGCTGGAATTACTCCTGTAATTCCAGTACTTTGGCAGGCTGACGTGGGCGGATCATGGGGTCAGGAGATCGAGACCATCCTGGCTAATGTGGTGAAACTCATCTCTACTAAAATAATACAAAAAATTAGCCAGGCATGGTGGCAGGCACCTGTAATCTCAGCTACTCGGGAGGCTGAGGCAGGAGAATCGCTTGAATGCGGGAGGCGGAAGTTGCAGTGAGCTGAGATCATGTCACTGCACTCCAGCCTGGGAGACAGAGTGAGACTCTGTTTCCAAAAAAAAGAAATAAAAAGAAAAAAAAGAAAAAACTAAAAGGCTTCTGCACAGCAAACAGTCAACAGAGTGAAGAGACATCCTACATAGTAGGAGAAAATATTTACAAATCGTATATCTGATCAGGAGTTAAAATCCAAAATACATAAGGAACTTGACTCAATAACAAGAAAACAAATAACCTGATTAAAAAGTGGGCAATAGATCTGAATAGATATTTCTCAAAAGAAGACGTACAAATGGCTAACAGGTATATGAAAAAATGCTCAACATCACTAATCATCAAAGAAACGCAAAATAAAACCACAAGGAGATATCACCTCGCACTTGTTAGAATGACTATTATCAAAAAGATGAAAGGTAAGTATTGGCGAGGATACGGAGAAAAGGGAACCCTTCTACGTGGTTGGTAGGAATGTAAATTAGTACAACCATTATGTAAAACAGCATGGAGTTCCTCAAAAAATTAAAAATAGATCCACCATATGATCTAGCAATCCCATTTCTGGGTATATAGCCAAGGGAATTGAAACCTGTATGTCAAAGAGATATCTGCACTCTCATGTTCACGCAGTAGTATCACAGTAACCAAGATATGGAATCAACCTAAGGTACATCAATAGATGAATGGGTAAAGAAAATGCGGTATATATACACAGTGGAGTACTACTCCACCTTAAGTAAAGAAGGAAATTCTGTCATTTGCAACAACATAGATGAACCTGCAGGACATTAGGTTAAGCAAAATCAGCCAGGCCCAGAAAAACAAGTACTGCAGGCTCTCACTTATATTTGGCATCTAAAGAAGTTAAACTCTGAGAAGCAGAGTAGAATGATAGTCAGAGCTGGAGTGGTGGTAGGGGAAGAGGGTTGAGGAGAAGTTTTTCAAAGGATACAAAATTTCAGATAGTAAGAATAAGTTCCAGAGATCTACTGTACAACATGGTGACTATGGTTAATAACAATGTATCATATTCTTGAAAATTGCTAAGAGGGTAGGTGTTAAGTGTTCTTACCCCCAAAAATGATAACTGTGTGAGGTACTGCATATGTTAATCAGCTCAATGTAGCCATTCCACAGTATATATATTTTAAAACATCATGTTGTACATGATAAATATATACGACTTTTATTTTTCAATTAAAAAATGAATCAACTTTTAAAAGGCCTATTCTCTGATGAGTAAGCACTTTCTGCTCTTAAAGTTCATACTAATAATCTGGCAGTTTTAAAAATGCATTATAAAATAAAGTATGAGATTCTGTGCTGACATTTAAGAGAAAAATTTTGATAGAAGACAGTGTCAGCACATAATATGCACTCAGTAAATACTTACTGAATGAGTGATCAAAAGACAGGCTAATGTTACTGTAAACCTCCCTGTAGATGATATTATATATTTGTGGCTTTGGAGAAGTACACGATGCACATTTGTTTTCAACTCCTGCCTTATGTTCTGACTTCTTCCAGGCTTCATAACATGCAACCTCCAACCCTGAAAAATGTTACAGCAGAGTAGGAGGCTTGAATTTCACATTCTTTACCAGACCCCCACATTAACTGAGATATCTTGTCCTACTTCCATTTGGCTCACTCTTCAGAAAGACTCTTTGAAAACAATTCATTTCCTCAGCCGATCATAGCTCCACAAAGAAAGGTGTGAGCTGGTTACAGAGAGTAGAAAACCGGGGCCAAGGTGGCTCTTGCCCCATAATTTGAAGTGGTGATGCCCATCCTCAAATACGGTGTGGGGACACAGAAGCCACCGCAGGCCCAAGCTGTGGCAGCAAAGTGGTTTTCTTCCCCTGCCTTTTTCTATCTCCACAGGATAATTCTTTTGTTTGGTTTGAAGGATGGTATTCTAAATGCAAACTAAATACTTTTCAAAGTTAAGGACCAAATGTCAGACATCAGCCACCTGATTTATTTGCAATTTGGCATTATCTGCACATCTGTGAATGGGTGTCTCTCAGTACATTCCTGCTAACCATCTCTAGCCACCTTTCTCAGATCTCCTTGTTGAAACCATCAATAAATATGTCCTTCAATGGCCTTAATAGTAATGTTAGACTCTTAAAGCAAAGGTAATTTTATTTTGTAGGAATGTGCAGAGAGGAACTGGAGGAAGGAATTATTGAATCTCACTAACTTTTCAGTGGCTGTTGAGGCTGGATGTAGAAAGGTGCCAGGGAGTTCCCCATGACTCTTCAATGATTAGTACTCACCATGCTGTCTGTCAGCGGGGGTTGAGCTAAAAGCCTTTGACTCTAACTGTCCTTAAATCCCCTGGAGGCAGGAATCATCTTGCTGACCTGGCACAGAATATGGGCTCAGTTGGTCTCTTGGGTGAATAAAAGAAGGAAAGATCATGTCGATATGATGAGACTTGACCCTGTCCACCCCTACGTGCACTCACTGCACCCCTTTCCTATGGGCCAGCCATTTTCCATTTGTGAGCAGCATTAGCTTGAACCACTTATTGGGGATAAGTGATTCCTCTTACTTACTTAGGGGAACCTGAGCTAGAAAATATTTGGTTCTGATAGTGTTGACAATGATTCAATAGATTGTATTATGATATAGATTTTCCTGTGTTGTGTCTCTTTTTTTAAGTTACAAAAGAACTGTTTTAGGCTTAAATGTATTCACCAGCCATTTAGTACCCTTAGACACATTGCATATTTAATGTTCCACTTGACTGCCTACTGAAAGAAATAAATGCATAATAAAATGCTTTGGAAAATGCTTAATTTTTCAACTGTTGATTTAATGCATAACAGTTCAATAAGGTGGTGGATCGGCCTGGTCTACAACTACTGAAAAATAGAAAAATTACCCTCACTGGAATGTTGAATCTGTGAATATTAAGTTTGTCAATATAATTTATGACTCTGCAGGTAATACACTGGTAATTTGCATACTAATTACTATGGTGGAAGCCAAACGACTTTCATTCACTAAATTATCCTGCGTAAGTGGAAGCCAGCAACTGCCTCTCTATGCTGGGGAGAAGGTTGTTTAGGAGGGAGGAAATGGAGCTCTGGCCAGGAGGCCTCTCAGAGCTGAAGAGGCCCCCTGCTGGCAGGCAGCAAAGCCCACAGCCTTGCCCAGAGCCCAGTGTAGGCTTCTCAGATCCAAAGCCCAGTGGATTTTCCAAGTGATTCAAATTCAGAAAACAGAAGAGTGAGGTCAAAGTAGTTCGCTCTAGGCAAAAACAATACATGTTTGTGTGTCCAGTAACAGAAACAAATAGAAATTTGAAAGCAGAATAATAATCTGTCCCAGCTTCCTAAAAGGAGTCCTTTTAACGATAGGCATCTGTTCTTTAATTCTCTCAAAAAGAGGTTTGATACTCTTTTTGTAAATAGGAGTGTGTTTGGAGGATTGTGGGAGAATCAAATGATGTTTTAAGTGTCCTGGGTGCAGTATGCATACGAAAAGATATTCAGCCTCCTCAATCATCAGGAAAGAAAGCAAAGCAAAACACGGAGGCATAATCTTCTAGCAAAAATTAAAAAGATTGAAAGCTTTTTTTATTGTCAAGGGCATGGGGAATGAGCACAGTACAAATTGGCATATCTATGAGGTGGGTAGTGTAGTAGTAGTCATCGAAATAAAAATGCACATCTTCTTTGATGCACCAATCCCACTTCAAGAAGTGTATCCTATAGAAATACAAATGTATAGTATGAGCCATTTGAAATTACTGCTATTCAACCATTTTTTAATATACACAAACAGTAATTTGAAATGATTCAACCTAACACAAGGGTGTTCATTGTAGGAATTTTGTAATGATGACAGTTTAGAAAAAGTGTAAGTGTTCAGCAGGAGGAGACTGATTAAATGAATAGTGGTACCTACGAAGCTTTTCTTAGGTAGAGCTCACCTACACTGACATGGAAAGATGAGCATGGAAGATAAAATGAACAGACCGAGTTGTGTAACCTTATACGTAATCCTATTTTTGTTTTTTAAAAGTGTAGCATGTGTGTATATGTATTTTGATTTGTGTATAATGTAAATGTAGAAAAAGATTGGACAGCTATATCCTAATGTTTAACTGTTGCTGTTTTTTGTTAAGACAGAGTCTCGCTCTGTTGCCAGACTGGAGGGCAGTGGCACGAGAGCGGCTCACTGCAACCTCTGCCTCCCAGGTTCAAGCGATTCTCCTGCCTCAGCCTCACAAGTAGCTGGGACTATAGGGGAATGCCAGCATGCCCAGATAATTTTTTTGGTATTTTTAGTAGAGACGGGCTTTCACCCTGTTGGCCAGGATGGTCTCAATCTCTTGACCTATGATCTGCCCACCTCGGCTTCCCAAAGTGCTGGGATTACAGGTGTGAGCCACCACACCCAGCCAACCGTTGCTCTCTTTAAACAGTAGGACTTGGGATAGAGTCTGGGGAGAGACTTTTTAGCCTTTTGTGGTATTTGAATTCAACATAGCCATAGCTCTTTTTACAGGTATAAAAAAACCCATAAAACAAAAGATAATGAAAATAAAGAATAAAAGTGATAGGGATTTACTCAGTTAAAAAGAATACTTTGTGAACTAAGTTTATATGCAGTAATATAATATTTGCTGTGTTTGACATATAAAGACTTTAACATACTAAATTTTTTAAAAAGAAGGATGGAGCTTATGTGTGTATCCTTATGTGTGTAAGGATATTTTAAGAGAGATGGTAAAAATTAGGATACAGATTATATTAAAATTCACTATACATAAATCAAATGTAGCTCAGTGGCTCACAGAGTACCCAGTGTCAAGCCAGCTATTTACTATGATCGTGGTGAGCCTCGATTTTAGAAAATGGAACTTGTGAAGGCTTGAAACGGCATATGAGGACATGAAAGTCACAAATGAACAACTAGACTGGTTCACTAATTGAAGACACTATTTTATCCTTTTTTTCTTCTTTGCTACCAGTGCCTTATTGAGGCAATTTTATACACATTAAAATGTATAAATCTTAAGTATATGCTTTGACGAAGCTGGACAAATGTATTCAAGGGTATGCTGGTAAAGTGGCTCTCTGTAGAAAGACCCAAACTTGATTTGTAGCATTTGTTGGTTTGCATGGTTTAAATACTCCCACTGTGGCTGATTTTAAGCTAGCGATGGTTTAACAATTGGCTCACAAAAATGTTACCCTCAGGAGTGTAAGAGACAGACTCAGCATACTACCGATTGTGTTAAATCATGTAACCATATCCCAAATCAAGAAATAGAAGGTTTTCATCACTCCACAATATTCTGTCATGGTTTTTTCTGGTTAATTCACCCCTTATCCTGCCATAGACAAACACAATTCTGGCTTTTATCACTGTTAATTAGTTTTGAACTTCATATAAATGGTTCTACAAAGCGGATACTCTTTTGTTTGTGATTTCTTTTGCTCAGCTTAATATTTTTAAAATTCATCCATGTCATTGCAGAAAACACCATTTTAAAATCGTGTGTTTACCTGTAAATCAATTATCTGTGTCCTTGTATTGACCCTTGGTCTATTACTGGAATAGAACCTGCACTGTAAAACAGTTTTCCTCCTTTCAAACTCCTCTTTCTTATTTACTTCCTCTAGTTGCTCAATGTATTATGTTGGCCACACTGCACATAGGGTGCACAAGAAAGCAGATTTTATGATTATTTATTTTGAAATTTCAAATGTCACATTTTATCAAAATGAGTAGGAAAAAAACAATAGACTATCATGGGAAGCTGTTCCTCAGTTGATTTCTCCTTCTTGGTGTGCATGTGTGTGTGTGTGTGTGTCTGTGTGTGTTGGTAATTTTTTAATATCATTCAGAAAGCCTGGCCACAGATAGTATGCAGCAGCCAGCAGCCAGACTCAAATCTGAAAACAGCCTGACTTTGGTTCAGCAGCTGTGAGTGCTTTCCATGGCAACGCTCCAGGCTCATCATAAAGACCACATTAGAAATCAGAGGCTAGGGATAAAGGCCACAATATCCAGGCAGAGGCCTTGGGGGCTGAATGCAGGAGCTTCCCAGATAAACTGAAGCCTCCGATCCCCGTGATGCCATGCGCCATCACTAAGAATTTCTATAACACTTTACAATTTCATGGTATTTTTAGTCATTGCCCCAAGATTTTCCAAAATAGCCATTCCAACTGCCATTCTAATTGCTGTTTTTTAAATTTTTATTTCTATTTCAATAGTTTTCGGGGTATAGGTAGTTTTTGGTTACATGGATAAATTCTTTAGTGGTGATTTCTGAGATTTTGGTGCACCCATCACTCAAGCAGTGCACACTCTACCCAATATGTAGTCTGATATCCCTCAGCACCCCCAACCTTCTCCCCGAGTCCCCAAAGTCCATTATCTCATTCTTATGCCTTTGCGTCCTCATACCTTAGCTCCCACATGTAAGTGAGAACATATGATATTTGGTTTTACAAAGAAGGAGGGAAACAATGGGATCTTGAACCAGAGGGCATTTCAAATTTTCTGTTCCCATTGGGAATAAAATGCTGATCCCCTAAATTCTGATCAGCATTTATTTAAATGCATCAGTTGGGGCTAGGTGAACGTTGGGGATGGATTTCAAGGAAGAATTTCTGGGCACTCGCATTGACGGGATTTTTATTATAAGCTGAGCTAACTTCTGGGTTTAAATGAACTGCTATAGACCCAGCATACACCCCTCTCCTTTAAACCAACTAGGTCAGATTCCTGCGATCCATGGAGCTTGTGTGCTGCCAAATGGCTGCCCCAAGTGCCCCCTGGGAGGCAGGTGTGAGTTTCTGCTGTGTCCTGGTTTCCAGGCTTGGCCTCTCCCCTCTGCTCTGGTCTGGCTCCATTCAGGTGGTCTGTTGTCCTCTCTCCCTGGTCTGGGAGGCAGGTAGGCTGACACTGGGCAGACTGTGGAGACAGGTAAGAGGGAGGGACAAACACACCATTGCCGCCTCTGCATGGCGGGCCCACCTCCTGGAGGCTGCTCCCTGCCAGTACTCCATGTGGCAGAGGTACCAGAGCAGATACCTTCCAGGGAAACATGGGCCTCTCTGCTAGCTGACTTTGGGCTCAAGGACTCCCCAAAGGCTTTGCTGAAACTGTCTTGACCTGCATGGCAATCTAGGAAGCTTCCACCCAATCTTCCCTCTCTCTATCATTCACTGAGGTCAGACTTGCATCTTGGTGATGGCTCCCCAGCCTTTCCTGGCCCCCTTCCTGTTTCTTTCATTCAGGTACTTCCACTAATAAAATCTCTGCACCTTTTTTTTTTTTTTTTCTTTCACACGGAGTCTCGTTCTGTCACCCAGGCTGGAGTGCGGTGGCACAATCTCAGCTCACTGCCACCTCTGCCTCCCGGGTTCAAGTGATTCTCCTGCCTCAGCCTCCTGAGTAGCTGGGATTACAGGCACCCGCCACCATGCCTGGCTAATTTTTGTATTTTTAGTAGAGACGGGGTTTCACCATGTTGGCCAGGCTTATCTCAAACTCCTGACCTCAGATGATCTGCCTGCCTCGGCCTCCCAAAGTATTGGGATTACAGGAGTGAGCCATTGTGCCTGGCCAAAATCTCTGCACATTTAATTTTGCCTTGATATCTGTTTTTCAGAGTATCCAGTCTAATGCAGGCTATTCAAGCACAGCTTGCATGTCTGCTTGTGAAAGATAGCATAGGTAGGATTCAAAATCAGGCAGCTGATCTTAAGTTCTGCTTCAACGCTGGCATGTATGATCTACTTTTCTAAGTTCCCCTGAAATTCCTTCCCTAGCTTTGGCCAAAGAAGGGCTCCTTCGCAACAGCAGCAGCAGCAGCAGCAGTCTTGGCTGTTGCCACAGCCACAGGGGGACTGTGGAGGAGCGGCCCTCGGCAATGCGTGGCTTGGTGTCCTTACTCAGCATGTGTTCTCTTGTCCATGCCATTTTTGTAGCATACAGGACACCTCCCTGCATTAAAGGCAACTCTGGGCTTAAAATCAACAATAGAGTGGGAATGAAGAGTGGATGGATGTGAAAATCTGGACCAATATCCTTAGTTACTCTAGAATCAGCCAGAAGATAAAGGAATGCTGTCCAGACACTGCTCCTTTGGAGTATCACGGAGAGCAGTAACAGAGTCTGCCCATCAGGCCAGATTCCAACAGTAGGTAGTAGACACAGGAGGAACCAAAAAGAAGAGAGAAGAGACTGAAGATCTTTGCCTTTCCCCAACATTTCTAGCTGCCATTTTTAGTCAACTATTGAAAATCGAATAGGAAAGTAGTTAAACAAAAATCCTAAAGCCTGTTTCCTCTCTTCTAGCTTCAAAGGGTCACTTATCATTAAGTCCTAGGAATGTGGTCAGAAAGTTGGGATAAAGAAGGCTACTCTCTTTTCTGGTGGCTCAGCTGAACCAAAGCTGGTCACTCTGGATCCTAGGGATTCCTCAAGGGCTGGTTTGTTTCAATCTGGCAGGGAAATCTAATCCCTTGTATGGAGGGCCCAGAGCCCAGTTCTGTCCACGGCCTTGCTAGAGACAGCCAGAAGAGAGCCACATCTGGATCCAGCTTTTGGTCTCATCCCAATCCAGATTATACTCTGAAAACTGGGCCAAGTTCTCTAAGCATCTGAGAATTGGAGGAGGATTTGGGACTAGAAAGTGAAGGATGGTCAGGAGATCGAGACCACGGTGAAACCCCGTCTCTACTAAAAATACAAAAAAATCACCCGGAGTCGTTGTTGTTTTCTTTTATTTCAGAGACGGAGTTTCGCTCTTGTTGCCCAGGCTGGAGTGCAATGCCCTGATCTTGGCTCACTGCAACCTCTGCCTCCCAGGTTCAAGCGATTCTCCTGCCTCGGCCTCCCGAATAGCTGGGATTACAGGCACCTGTCACCATGCCCAGCTAGTTTTGTATTTTTAGTAGAGACAGGGTTTCTCCATATTGGTCAGGCTGGTCTCGAACTCCTGAACTCAGGTGATCCACCCACCTTGGCCTCCCAAAGTGCTGGGATTACAGGCATGAGCCACTGCACCTACTCTACTCTCTCATTCTTAAAGTGTGAAGAAGAGTCCTCTGTGCTCGAGCCAGGACCTTCTCCGCCTCTCAAGAAGGGTTTCATCAGGGCTGTATCTGCACATGTGCAACCCACTACAGGAATGCACCTAGTGAAATTATTGGTTTTACTAGATTTTACAAAACAAATGAACGTTTTTTCATCCAGCGATAATTTGGGGCAATGAAATAAAAATTTCCAAACTTGCGGGACAGAGAAGGGATATAGCTAAGCCGTAGCAGCTTGACATGTGCTTGTTAAACCATCAGGATTTGAGAGCAAAATTAAACCATTCTCGGGACCCAATTCACAAGGCAGCCCTAAGTACTTAGAGACACATGGCTAACAGGAACTGGACACACTAAATTAGCTCCCAGATGCACAGTCTAAAATATAGGCATACAATTTGAATACCAATTGTCCCTTTGCCAAACCTAGCAGTATTAAGCATTATTGGGAAGATGGTCTCATTGCAATTCATCCTGCTTTTGCAATCTTCGCAGCCAGCAGAGACTTGATATATCTGTATCTTTCCTCCTCTCCAGGAAAAACGTCATTTGCAAAGCTAAGCCCCTTGGCAGGGGCCTTTGGGGTTGCTCTATTATGGGCTGTGGGACACAAATTAATTCTTTCATTTCTATTCTGGACATAATTGCATGCATATGAATTCCACAGGTGCATGCTTTTTTATTAAAAAAAAAATAACAAGGGAAGTGGAGTTAGACCTTGGAACAATTTGTTCCATAGAACTGAGTGAATCATCTCCTATAATGAGCAGGGTTGGCCAGAACTGCAGCAAACATTGAACATTCCCATTTATCAATTATTCAGGGGCCTTCTGCCTACCAAGGACATTCATTAGTATGTGAAAAGCTGATTGGCTTTTTGCTCGGTTACTCAGCGTCCATCGGAAGGATATGGACTCACTTGCCATTCTTACTGAACAATTGTGTGCATTTCCATTAAAGATAAGAGGCTTCATTAAGGAGAATTTTCCCCAGAATGTCTCTCCCCATAACTGAGGACCCAATGCCACATGATGTGGAGTCCTTTTGTGAGGACCAGGAAGCAGACCGGGTTGTGCTGTGTAAGCCTGCATCCCAGGAGCAGTTCTTGTCCAGTAAACAAGTCTTTGACTGGAAAGAAGCACGGCTCTCAACAAACAAGTTTTTGTTGACTCTATGCCAAGTCCTTGCTACCCGAAGAGTTGTCTGTGGCATGCATGTGGATGCTTGCTTGTTAGAAATGCAGAATCTCGCCTCTATCCCAAACCTACTGAATCAAAGTCTGCATTTTAATCCAAGTTTGAGAAGTACTTTAGAAAGCAACAGGGTACCGAATGCTGGAGATATAAAGCATCCTGGCCTCTGCTTTCCCAGAGCTGCAATGAAGGTTGGGAATGTGTTAAAAGAAAACTCCGGCCGGGCGCGTTGGCTCACGCTTGTAATCCCAGCACTTTGGGAGGCCGAGGCGGGCGGATCACAAGGTCAGGAGATCGAGACCACGGTGAAACCCCGTCTCTACTAAAAATACAAAAAAATTAGCCGGGCGTGGTGGCGGGCACCTGTAGTCCCAGCTACTCGGAGAGGCTGAGGCAGGAGAATGGCGTGAACCCGGGAGATGGAGCTTGCAGTGAGCCCAGATTGCGCCACTGCACTCCAGCCTGGGCGACAGAGCGAGACTCTGGCGTGAACCCGGGAGGCGGAGCTTGCAGTGAGCCCAGATTGCGCCACTGCACTCCAGCCTGGGCGACAGAGCGAGACTCCGTCTCAAAAAAAAAAAAAAGAAAACGCCTTCCACAAGGGGCATGCTATGGTAGCTGTTTGTACCAAGTGTTAGATAACAGAAGAGACAGTGGTTGCCTTCACCGGGGGTGACAGGAACTCTGGAAGGTGATGGTTTTCCAGGTGAAGAAGGGACAGTAGGTTTCCCTGCTTCACTGCTATCTCCCTGTGGCCTTTGGTCAGGCCTGGACTGTGGTGAGAGTCTGTTTGCCCCCGCTCTTTGGGGTTCCTCAAATGTCCTCCCTTCATTGTTCCCTGAATTATCTAGATCAATACAAACCAATCCCTCCTCTGCTTAAAACTTTTAATTGCTTACAGGGCAAAGTGCAGACTCCTTAGCTGGCGCACAAGCCTTTTGCACCTGGCACACATGGAGTTTTCTAGGGTTATCTCCTGCCATTCTCTAGCCTGTCTCCTTCTTCTCTGGTTCTCCAGAACTGCCCATGAATTCCCTCACATGCCTTTCCAGTTTGGGCACCTGACCTTTTCAGCAGCTGTTCCTTCTGCCTGGACTGCTTTTCCTCCACGTTCACTTGGTGAACTTCTCTTCATCCTTCAAAGCTCTGCTCTAGCATTACATCCTCGGTGAGGCCTTTCATGAATGACTTCTAAAGAAAGTTAATCATCTCTGACTTTGGTCTATTTCTGCACTTTGCATATCTATTATTTTATAGATCAGGTTCTATTATTTGCTTAGTGGGCAGTTTATCTGCAATGGTGGTTGTAAGTCTGTTTTTTGAAGGCAGGAAATATGTTGATTTGAATCCTCAGAATGGCACATAGAAAGCTTTAAGTATTGCTTTTTGAATGAACTATAATTTGAAAAGAAGTGGAAAGCATGAAGGTGCTGCACATGTTGAGAGATGTGCAGTTCTTTTGCTCTGGTTTCAGCACAAAATGAGTGCGGGGATGCAGATATACACTGCAAAGGTAGCTAAAGCCTAAGTTGGGAAGGGCCTTAAGTGCTCCACTAAATATTTTGAACTCTCAGAAATCACTAATGTTATTTACAGCAGGGGGATGATGTTACAAGATCTTTGTTTGGATAGTTGGCTGGAAACAGAGGAATGAGGGGTGGGCAGTGAGAAAAACAGGAACCAGGGAGGCCAGAGAAGCTGCAATCCTAAAAGCCACATAAAGAGTGACAGAGGCCTGAAGCAGAGCTAGGAAGAAGAGGAAGGGAAAAGAGTCCGTGCTTGTCTCTTAGAAAAGTGCCTTCAAAACAGCCTAAACAGTGATCTTATTGTTTGAGTGTTTATACTAAGGCCAGTGTGTTATTGGAAGGATTTGCTTTAGTAAACAGACATTTGTGAAGTTGGGTCAATACGGATGGGGGTTTAGTGGGGGATAGGAGGTGCGTTCTGATTAATTGAATTTTCTGGTGAACTCAGAGTACTGGAAAATTCATCCTTTTTTTTTTCACCAATATTACATTTTTTTTCCACCAATATTACATTTTTTTTCCTGCAGTAACTATTTTCCTGCCTTAAGTTGTACAACAGAAAGAACATCTTGCATTGGCCTTTGAGTGGGGCCACGGGCTAGCAAAGGAGCAGAGTGGAAGCTGAGAGATTGGATTTTGGTCCCAGTTCTGTCATGGCTTTGTGCAAGTCACTGAACCTTCCTGGGCCTTAGAATCCTCCTTTTAAAAGTGAGGTGTTTTCCTCAGACATTGCTACAGGGAATGTAAAATAGTGCAGCCTCCATGGTAACAGTCTGGTTCTCAAAAGTTAAACAGAATGATCACATAATCCAGCAATTCCACACCCAAGGGAACTAGAAAGATGTTCAAACAAAAGCTTACACATGGACGTTCATGGCAACACTATTCATGGTAGCCAAAAAAGTGGAAATGACCCAATGTTCATCAACTGATAAATGAATTTTTAAAAGTGGTATATCCACACAATGGAATAGTATTCATCCATAAAAAGAGAGACATACTAACACGTGTTACAACATGGGTGAACCTTGAAAACCTTGAAAATGAAGTGAAAGAAATCAGACACAAAAGGCCACATCTTACAGGATTCCATGTATATGAAATATCTGGAACAGGCAAATCCATAGCAAAAAGTAGATTATTATTTGACAGGGGCTGTGGGGGAGGGAGAAATGCAAAGTGCCTGCTAAATGGGCCCAGGGTTTCTTTTGGGGGTGATAAAATGTTCTGGAGCTTCTAGGTAGTAGTGATGGTTGACAACATTATGAATAGACTAAAAACCCCTTAATTGTATTAATACACTTTAAAATGGTTAAATGGTGAATTTTATGTTATATGACTTTTATCTCAATTAAGAAAATGAGAAGTTTAAACTTAAATGTCTCAAAGGTTTCTTAAAGCTCTAAGACTGTGATTTAATGACACCTTTCTAATACACAGTAAATGATCATTAAACGTGATGAATTGAATGGAAAGAAATGTTGCAATATAACTCAGACTATAGACAACACTTTCCTAATTGTAAAGGTAGCTGGATCAGATGACATCTTCAGGGTCCTGATATTGTATAACCTGTAGGAAAGAATCATCTTTAATGCATTTCACCAAATGTGTGCTGGTAAAGGCTTAACAACCAGTTCTCCAAGAAAAAAATAAAATATGCAATATATATGTATGCACATTTATTATAAATTTTTGCATCACCTCCCTGCAAAAATACTTGCACTCTAATCCTTGTCTCTGGATCTCCTGGGGAACACAAACTGAAATATCTGTGTAATCTATTTCCTGCATTAAATCTTCTCTACTTTTGTACTTGCATAGTTTCTATTTTCCTGCTTAGACTCCAACTGCTGCCTCTCCACTGTGACATGGATCCCTGCCATAGCCCTACCTTTCTACCTTGCTAGGAAGGAGGAGGAGTCCTGCCAGGCCACTGTTCCTCAAAGCAGCCTGAAATATAGGTCTGAATATATATAAACAACATAAACAATATAAATTAAGAACCTATAAGAAGCAGAGAATCCCCATTATCACTATGCATGGCATCATTGAACCACTCCTCAAGGTTGGGAAAGTGTTTGAATCCAGCCTGTTTGATTTCAAATTCTTTCAGATACTGTTCTATGGTGACTCATGCTTGGGCAAGTCTCAATGTACTAGTCTTTTCCTTCTGAGGATTAAATGGGCCCATTCTAGCTGTCTGCTGCATGGTGCATCTGCAAAATAGGGAGCTGCAAAGGAGCCTTCTAGTGGGTTTGCTCATTGCTGGATTACTCGGATGGGTGGGCTACTCAGGAGTTTATTGCACCAAAGAAAAAAGCATTGGAGGGGAACTTATGTTTGATATTTCAAAACTAGCATTAACACAGTCATGAGAAAAAATGCCACAGAATTTTGTTGCATTTCATCACAAGTTTTATGACTTGTGCTTTGTCATAAAACAAACTTATTTTATCTTGGCATTGTGCTTGTTTTACATGACATCTGTGCATAGTGTTGCATGACTATCGGATAGACACACAGCCCTGTGTGACTAATGCCCCTGTGGTTGTGTGATGCAGCAGCCCTGGGAGAAGGAGGCATGAGAATAATTTTGATGCTGGTGGCTTCCATACATTTCAATATGCTCTTGAGTCTTTAATATACAGGGGAACTAGAAATCAAGAAGTTATGTGACTGCATGACATCTGGCTCTTAGGAGGTCAAAACGACAACAGCCAAAGCCCAAGGTGTCTGTTAAGGGAAGCAGGCTTAGTGGGAAGTGCCCAGGAAAATCTGCTTGGAGTGTTTGTTCCTCAGGGAAGAGAGTAAGAGAGGAGAGAGAGCCCTTGGCTCGCATAGCTAATTGCAAGCAGGAGGAAGTGAAAAAGAACATGATTAGCATGTTTCTCTCCTTCCCTCTATAAAGATGACAGAAGCAGGCAATCTGCTGTTTGTGCAGAAGGGGCACAGGGAAGGAGAGAAGAGAGCATCTGTTCTGAGAAACTGCTGTTTAAAAATGCAAGAAGAACACAAAGGAAAGGAGGAAATCTCCATTGTGCAGGACACTGGCTCTGAAAACCAAGAGAACTGGAGAGGTACCTTCCGAGAAAGCCTCAGGTTGCCCTGACTCTGGATCTGGCACCTGGGCTCAGGAGCCCTATCGGGGGCCTTCTTCTCTGCCCTTCAGAGCTGAGGCTTTCGGTGGTGGTCCCTGGCTGTGACCTCTAACTAAGGAACAGCTTTCCTAAGGACAGACACGCCACCCCTGTCTGCAGTCAGCCATCCTCACCCTTACTGACCAGGGCTGTCAATTTTTAAAGTGAGTTAGCAAAGCTTCCTGGCCAGAGAGTGAGTCACAGTCTCCACCCTCACACCTCCTCCTCTGTTCTCTGTCCAAGAGTTGATGCTAATTATTTTTGTGGAAAATAAGGGGAGCCAATGTCTCCAATGGATGATGTAACTGGGAACCCCAAAGTTTGAAGGTCTCCATGCTTCTAGAAGAATCAAGGAATGCCTTCAAAGGAGCTAACAGAATGACCTCTCAGCCAGGCCAAGTATCTGATGTCCTGAGGGTTGGTCTTGGCCTCTAAAGCCTCCCTCTCTTGTGGGAAGTATCAGGAGCAAGGTCCCCTATCACACACCTCTAGCTGCCTTTGATAGGCAAATCCACCTACTCAAAAGCCATTCATCAGAAGGGATGTGGTGTGACCCCAGATTCTGTAGGTACTTTTCTATTTATATTCTACCTCAGTTTATTTGCAGACTGAACTGTATTGTAAACATGTGTGGGTGGCAGCCATCCTTGCATTCGTGGTGTTGATGAGCTCAATGCTATTCTAATAGTAGATACTTAATAGTTATTTAAGTTTGTGAATAATTGGCCCCAGATCTTGCACCTCTATCAGTTAAAATGAGAGAAGAGAGAAAGAGACCCCCCCATATTGCTCTGTATTGTTTTATACTCAGTACCTGTTTTAAGAAGAAATAAGGAAGCGAAACCAAAAGTAAGCAGCCCAGAGCCAGGCACCAGACCCAAAACCAGACCCAAAACCAGGCCTGGGCCTGCCTGACCTTAGCTTGATAGTTAAAATTCAACCCATGACCTAGCAACCGATCTTATCCATAGATTCCGGGCATTGTATGGAAGGACATTGTGAAACTTTCCGTTCTGTTCTGTTTCACTTTGACTACCAGTGCATGAAGCCCCTGTCACATACCCCCTAGATTGCTCAATCAATCACAGCCCTTTCATGTAAAATCTTCAGTGTTGTGAGCCCTTAAAAGGGACAGAAGTTGTGCACTCGAGAAGCTCAGATTTTGAGACGTTAGTCTGCTGATGCTTCCAGCTGATTAAAGCCACTTCCTTCACTACCTCGGTGTCTGTGAAGTTTTGTCTGTGGCTCGTCCTGCCATGAAAATAAACCAGCTTTGCAAATAAGAGCAGAAATTTGAACAATCTTCTTTCCTGATGATATGGTTTGGCTGTGTCCCCACCCAAATCTCATCTTGAATTGTAATCCCCATAATCCCCATGTGTCATGGGAGGGACCCCGTGGGAGGTAACTGAATCATGAGGGTGGTTTCCCCCATGCTGTTCTTGTGAAAGTGAGTTCTCATGAGCTCTGATGGTTTTATGAGCATCTGGCATTTCCCCTACTGGCACTCATTCTCTCTCCTGCCACCATGTGTAGAGGTGCCTTCCACCATGATTGTAGGTTTCCTGAGGCATCCCCAGTCATGTGGAACTGTGAGTCAACTAAACCTGTTTTGTTTATAAATTACCCAGTCTCAGGTATTTCTTCATAGCAGCATGAGAACAGACTAATACACCTGAGTCCAAGGGGTCTTTATCCTGCTACTTACTGGAAGAAAGGATCACTTTCAAATCTATTTTCTCATAGTAAAGTGGGAGTAATAATAGAACCTTCTCACAAGGATTTAATGAGGACAGGCATATAAAACAGCACCATATCTAATGCTAGCTGTTTTATCATCGCTGTCATCATCATTTTTCAGATTGTTATTTCTAAGAAGAAGCATATTTTCTCCAGGGATTCTGTGAGCAGGGTGGGCACCCTCTGACTCTCCCCTGTGAAAGAGAACCATAGAAACATGGCTGACAGATAAGAAACCTAGCAACAGTCACACTGATATTCCATTAGCTCCCTGGCAGCCATTTCTCCATGACTAAGCACTTGCATTCCTTAGCCTGTCTGCAAATCCAGTGATATCCACAGACACATATCTTTCCTTCTCCTGCTACTCAGGCCAAGCATTGCCATTTCCTTGAGAAAAGTACTGCCTGTAGCCCTGCCGTGGGTGTGAAGGGCTACTTTCATCTGGTTTCAGCTTGCTTTTAGGTCAAGACAATTTATCCTCAGGCTTCAGGCTCTGAGGAGATTATTGGCAGTTGTAAAGAAAAGACGTATTGGTATATCTGTGCTCTCTGACAGCCCCCACAACAAGCCCTGAGCTGCTTCTCACCCGCAAAGTCCAAAGAGGCACATGGTTAGCTAGGATGATTGACGGGTTTATGACCTGCCTTGCAAGAAAGCCTGTCACTGAATCACATTTTAATATTGTGTCCTAGTCTTTTAAAATCAGGGGTTAATGTAATAACAGACATTTAAAGAATGTTTATGTGTCTTCAATACAACCATCACAGAACACATTATTATTATTTGCTGGTGCTGATTCTCTCAGTCCTAGTGCTAGTAACGACATTTTAAATTTGTAATGTGTTCATTACATTACAAGTCACATTACAGATGAGGAAATGAGGCGAGAAAGGTGAAGTGATGGTGTAGGTGGGGCTCAGGCCCAGTGCCATGGGTATCTGTGGTCCGGAACCTGCCCTCCCTTTGTACCACATTGGCTAATGTGCTGCTCTGGTACAGTGAATCCCACAGTAAAGTCCTCTAAGAATAAGGACCAGAAAAAAACATTTTCATAGCCTGCTTTCTTGTATCAGATAATGTTTTACTTTGGCTTCAGAGTGTCAGGGGGTTTAGAAGCAAACGTCAAGGTCAAGCAAACCATATCAGCCTAGGCTTCTGGAATTTAAATGTCCCCATCCATTTCTATTTCATTTGATTTTAAAATTTCTATTTTAATGGTCTTATTGTTTGTGCTTTTTATTTTACCACTTCAGTCATTTGGGAAGTAAAAAGGGAATACATGTTAAGAAAGACAAATCCATCCGTCAGTTATTTCAGTTTGACTCAGTAGGAAAAAGGATCATAGAACTTTCCTTTTGTGCCAGATGTTTTGTTGTTCTGCTTTCTTGGGAAATGTCTATTCAGGGTAAGGTTGCCAGATAAAATATAGGGCGGCCAGATAAATTTAAATTTTAGACAAATAATGAATAGTTTTGCTATAAATACATCCCAAATATTGCATATTAATTTTTATACTAAAAATTATTTATTGCTTATCTGAAATTAAATATAACTGGAGTTCCTGTATTGGATCTACTAAATCTGGCAATCCTTATTCAGAGCCACAAAGATCCTAGACGTGTAACTTGTTTTTGCACCTAGGCACAGAATCTGGCTAAGGATCAAGGTGCAAAATTGAAACAAGTTTATAATAACAGTTAAAACCATGAAGATGAGCTGGGCCTGTTTAAAGACAAATTTTGAATATCTGGCCTTTGGAAACCATTAGGTTCACTGGCTGGAAGTTCATTGCCTAAGGCCAGAGGTAGCACACTCTACCAGGATAGGATCTGGTTTTTAGCTTGAGATCCTCGAAGACCACCTGTACCTGCTTATGGTTTCCCAGAGGCTGGCAAGCAGAACTTGACTGTGCCTGCCTCTCCAGAATGAATGTTTTGCCCAGTTTTCCCGACCTTTTTTTAAATTGCATTTTTAACTCCCATTTTCCCATATGTCACATTAGCTTTGATGATTTCACTGATTCCTTGAATCCTGCTTCCTCACTCCCACCTTCATGTAAAGGAGGCAAAATTCTTTTTCTGTCCCAATCAAAAATATCTGCCAATTACTTGTGGGATCCTGAGGGTATTGTAATGGAACACCCAGCATCTTCTCATGTTCTCCTTCCCAGTCCCCTCATTGTTGTCTGTGCTCTCAGTTAAATGAGGGGGCCTGGCTGCTGGAACACATCCAGTGAGCCACCAAGTGGGTATGGCTGCTGGCTTCGTCTCCCATGGACCCCCAAGCCTGCAGATCCCTACATCTCCTCCAACCTCAGTACCTTGCTGTGCTACAGGTGGTAAAGGAGAGCACCATCCCTCATGAACCCTGTCACTCTGCTCACACATGGGCCCCAAATCAAGTGGGGCTGCTTGGGGCCCCCATGAGTCACAGAGTGCTTGAGGACCGGCGCTCCTTCTACCTTTTCCTGAAGTCCTCCCCACAGGGCTGAAATGACCGATCCCTGGGGCCTAGCCCAGGGCGCACACTTTACGTCTGCTTTCATTTCACCAGATAGCAGAAGGCAAAACCTTCTCCTAATAACAATAAAAGCCCTCATGCAAATTAGCTTAGGATGGAAGCTCTGGTCTAGAAGCATTTCCAGTGGTTTGCTAAACATGCTTCATCTTAAAATTCATTGGGGGAACAGACCCTAAAACTCACACTGTGTTCTCATGACACAAACCATGTCTGATAAGGGGACAGTAGGTAGGTGGCCTCAAGGTTGTGTCTGTGATCCTACTTCGTTTAAATCTGTGTTCCAAGGGATTTAGGCTGCCTTTCAGATGCTCATACCTGTTTCCCCTGATGCTGCTCTTTTGCAAGCATGAACTGCAGATTTTTTAAGTCTACCCCAACCAGGCTAGTAGCCAATAACCCAAGATGCTGCAGAAGGGATCCAGGGGCAAAGTGTCCTGCTGAGTTCAGAGTATGTGCTCCCCATTGAAGACAGGGAATTGGTGGCTAAATAAAATCTTTACAGGGCACCTGAACATGCTTTCTCTTTTTCTCCTGTACTTTTTGCTCCCTTCTGTATGAGTGATGGATGATGTTGCCTGCAGAACACTGAGAACGTCCATCTCCATGTGCCGACGCATCACTTCTCAGCACTGGTACTCTGACCTGACTGTGCTCTGCAGGCACCCCTGGGTGTCTTTGTTCCGTGTTAGAATCTGACCGAAAGGCACTGGAAGGGACAGTCATGTAATGTGTTTCTGCCTTCTAAGTAGGCTGCCTCTCATTTTCTCAGTGTAGTTTGTTTGAATGAATCCAAGGTTTCATTTGTCCCAGCCACTAGGCTGGAAGCCCATGAGGGCAGGTTCCCCCAAAAGTTGACCTTGAGACAAGGATTTGGGTGCAAGTGGTTTGTTTAGAAAATGATCTCAAGAATTACAGTGAGGGAGTGAAGAAATGAGGAAGGGAATGGAGGAGAGTCAATAAAGGGAGCGTTAATGATATTCCTGCTGTGAATTCTAGAACTGGGGCTTAGCTTTCCTGGGGAGCCTTGGACAGTCTGGAGCACACTTCACATCGTCTCATTGAAGGGCAGGGAAGCCGGGGCATTTACCCAACAGCTTCTCCCGCTGTGGGCTGAGGGACACTCCTGTCCATGGGCCAAGCATGCCATGGCCAGAAAACACCCTCAGGCAGAGAGAGGCTAGATGCCTGTGGCCTGCAGAAACCTGTATGCTGGGGATCTTCAGGATAGGGGGATATAAGTGGGGCACCAACAGCCTCTGTGACAGGAACTATGCCTTCTTTCTCTCTGCATCCTTAACACTTAGACAGCGCCTGGCATTTCTGATACTCAGTAAACATTCGTTGAATAAGCACATGAATGGATGAGGAGCACAAATACAGAAATATGATGTAATGGTTCAGCAAATGCTGCTCAATAGGAAAATATTATCTAGGACCTTTGCAAAAACCAACTCAAGTGCTAATGACAGCAGTTAGTAGAGGGCATGCCAAAACAGTGGATCTGTCTTCAGTTTGAAGTTCTTGACCACAGTAGACTGGGGAGGACCAGCAAGGTTATCAGATGCAAAGCCAAAAAAGAGTGTCTCCTCATAAAGCACCTCAGAAATGATAACATGTGAAGTCAATTAAAGATACCACCTCATTTCCTGGCTTGATCTGGGCATAGAGGACTCAAAACCCCACTGGACAGCCTATCCCACTGTTATGTAGCTTTGGTATTTAGGCAAGCCTTTTAAAATTATTTATTTATTTATTTATTTATTTATTTATTTATTTATTTAGAAACAGTGTCTTGCTCTGTTGCCCAGGCTGGAGTACAGTGGCACAATCTTGGCTCACTGCAACTTCCACCTCCTGGGTTCAAGCAATTCTGTCTCAGCCTCCCGAATAGCTGGGATTATAGGTACCCGCCATCATGCCTGGCTAATTTTTTATTTTTAGTAGAGACGGGATTTCACCATCTTGGGCAGGCTGGTCTTGAACTCCTGACCTTGTAAGGCCCACCTTGGCCTCCCAAAGTGCTGGGATTACACCTTGGCCTCCCAAAGTGCTGGGATTACAGGCTTGAGCCACCACGCCCGGCCTAGACAAGCCTTTTTATAATGTACCATACTCTGCCTCCTAATGGCTCACTGCTTTCCAATGCTTCAAATTCCTCCCTCATCATTACTAGCTGTGTCACTGTGGTTCAGAGGCTTATTTTTTGGGTGCCTTGTTTTCTCACCTGTAAAATGCCTATGATAAGCATTGTGCTTAAGAGCTGGACTCTGACTTCCAGCTGCCTTGGTTCGACTTCAGGCTCCACTGTGTACTGGCTTGATTTAGAATGGGCTTCCGTAACCTCTCTGTGCCTTTGTTTCCTTATCTTCAAAACAACATTATAGCACTAACTCATGGGGTAGCTGTAAGCACTTAGTAAGTGATACATGTGTTAGTTGTTATTTTACCTCTTAAGGGTGTTGCAGGTATTAGATGAGAGAATACACATAAAGCTTCTGTGGAACACAGTGTCTGATGCAGGTTAAATAAATGTCAGTTATTATTATTATTTTTAAACTGCAGCAATATTAAGATACTTTACCATTTATTTGTGGCCCCTACTACCTCTTGCTTCCAGACTAATCACCTGTTCTTCATAGCACACATAGTTAAGTGTTCATCCCTATGCATGATCTGACCTGTGCAAATCCCCTGGAAACATCACCCTGCCTGCCCTCTATACCTTGACTGTGAAGATGAAAATTGCTATGCTCCAGTAAAGTATGTTCTTTTAATCTTCTTCACAATCACTCAAACATCAATTATCATCAGCAAATGGCACCACATTTGAGCATTTACCAAAAGGCTGGGTCAATGCAGCCTACAGCTGCACCTTACAACATCTGCTGGCTACAGAGACCTAGCTTTGTATTTTGGCCAAATAGCCTCATTTTCTCTCCAACAAGTACTGCCCCACTAGCCCAATTTCAAATCAAACAATAGAATCTATTTTTGGAATTGATAGATTACATGCGAGAGCAGGCTGTACTCTGGGTGAACTATGAGATTACAGAAGAGGGGAAGGTGTATGTAAAAAGAGAAAAGAAAAAAAGAGGAGGGAGTGTGAGACTGCCTCCTCCACTGAAGCTGAAATTTCACAATTCAGCTTCAAGTGTCCCCCATGGCCACATCTTGGGCACTGTCATGCATCTGACATTAGTTTTTTCCTAAGACCTGACCATCAATCGCCTACTTTGAGAATTCCCTTTTTTCAGCTTTTTCATCTCTTTGAGAACTATACCTTTCGTTCTGTTGACTGCAGTCACCAGTCTTGTGCTCTTGCCTCCACAAGCCCTCAGGGAATCACCCCAGTTTCCCTCCTGCCCCTCTATAGCTCTTTCTCTAGTTCTGTCATGGGACTGCCTTAAATCCTAACATTCTTCTGTATACTGTCCTTTGGTGTTCTCACTGACACCCATACCTTCCACTAGCATCCATGCTCTGACAACCTCCAAGTCTAAATCCCTAGCCCAAACTTCCCTCCTCTCTTTGAGACTGGCCCATACATTGCTAACCTCTAACTAAACATTTTTATCTAGATTTCCTGCTGGTCCCAAAATTGACAATGTCCAATACGAAACTCTTTATTTCTTCCCATCTCCAACGTCTTCATCATGCTGTGTTTCCTGTTTTGGATAATGACACAACTGTCCAAACCTGAAACCTGGGAATCATTGCAGATTCCCTTTTCCCCCTCTCCAATGGGATCCCATTGATAGTATTTATTATGTATTTCTTGCATCTTTGTCATCTTCTGCATGTCCTCTGTCACTGCCATTATTTAGACATTTTCCCACTCAGACCATTCCAACAGCTTCCAAAAGATCCCCCTGCTAGCATCATCTCTCCACTTCTTTCCCCCTTCTACCTTTGTCCTCTACTAGACCATTGAAGCCACTTCCTAGGTTGCAGGTGTTATCATCATCGAGGTATTATAGCTCTTCGTCAACCAGACCATCCTTACCTCTCCAGGTATTTGTCAATACATAAGGATTAGTATTTTATTTCTCAAAATCAACCAGTTAAAAATATTTTTTAAACACCTTCCACATGCTTAGGATTGTGTTAGGTCTTGTGGAGGACATAAAGAAGTTTAGTAGATGTAATCTTCAACTTCTAAAGACTTTCAAAATTAACATGAAAAAATATTGCATAATTAAGTGCTTCATTGTGTGGTACAGTCTATAGAAGCAATATGAAGTGTATGTTTAGGCTGCTTCTCCAAGACTTATAAAAGTTCACAAACATATACAGTCAAACATCGCTTAACGACAGAGATATATTCTGAGAAATGCATCGTTAGGTGGCTTTGTTATTGTGTGGACATCATAGATTACTGTACTGAATACTGTAGGCAATTGCAACAGTATGGTAAGTACTTGTGTAACTGAATAGAAAAGGTACAATAAAAGTACGGTATTATAATCTTACGGGCCCACGATCATACGTGCAGTCCATTGTTGACTGAAACATTGTTACGCAGTGCATTACTGTGTATGCACATAAATTATATATGTGAAAGTCCCTGATAAAAAGTTTGTAATACAAATTTGCCTTGGTAACTCTAGTTATTTTTATCATGAAGAGGGAAGGAAGTCACCTCTATCAGATAACATACCTTCATTAGTTAACTTCACAAGAGTACTTATTTTATTGAATATTCATTCTGTTCTCTTTTCAGTAGGAAGAAAAATAGTTTCTGTAATTGAAATACAAAAATGGGCCATTGCTTTCACTCCTTAGAGGGACAAAAATCGGACAGAGTCAACATCAGGTCAAAGGGGCAAGGGAAGGAAGAAAAACAACATATAGCTTTAGCATAACCACCTAAATAAATGTGTTGCTTGGCTTCAAAATAAAGAAATCTAGCTTAAAGCAGATGATCTCTCAAATAGATGGGACTTCCACAATCAAATACAGGTCTAGCTCTTCCACTGTGAAGCCCAGGCAGGCTGGCCTGTTGTGATGCTCTCTTGTGAACCTCGCATGCAGAACTCCACAGGGAAGCTACAGCACAGGTACCCCCCTGTTTTCCTCCCAGAAAAACAGATGGACTTGGCTTTGCAAAAAGGGAATCAATTTAGAGAAAGCCTGGAGTCTATGACTTTCCTTGTGCAGATTGCTCTAAGCTAAGTTAGCAGAAGTCCAGGGGAGTCGTATAATCTTTCCTAGTTTTTACTCATTAACTTTTATGGGCTTGAAACAAAGTGCTAATAGGTTTAAATCATGCTGGAGGGTTTTCCAGGATGGGCAGAGTTTTGGACTAGGAGCCAAGAGGAATAAGCTCTCTTCCTAGCTCTGCTGTTAACCAGTTGTGTGTGCAACAAGCAACAACAAAATGATCAACAAAAGCCCCTTAACTTTTAGAGTCTCAGGCTCCTTATTCCTCATAAAGCCTTGCTGGTGATAAAAACATTCAGTGTAAAAAATATTTCAGGAAGTTGAGTGTTCTAAGAAACAGAGGCAATCTGAGACTCTCACGGCAAAGCTTTCAAGCACCCTGACCATTTTTATCCCAGGGCCACAACCCCTTCGTGACTTGCCTCTGTGCCTAGTTTACCATCATGGTGAGCAGAGCCACCTGCTCACTTGTTCCAGGGCCAAAATTAGATTTGAAAGGACCTATTGTATTAACAGAATGTTTGGAAGTTTTGAAAACACTTTCACATTTACCATTTCATTGAATCCTTAAAACACCTTTGAAATAGGCAGAGCTAGTCCTCTTCTTGTTCCTAATTTGGGGGCGATGGAATTGAGACTGAGAGTCCAGAAGCAGTGCACCTCTCTCGACTCCTCCCAACTCCTTCCAACTCCCCAGCCTCTCTCTCTTCTTCCCTGGGCCCCTATGTCTGTTTTTCAGATGCTACTAGATCCTTTGTGCTTTGGATTAGAACCTAGAAGTTTGGATTCATCTTCCCACCCACCTCTAAAGTCAAATTTTCTCTCCTGCTCCTTTTAATCCCAGGGAGAGAAATGAAAAATCCCACCTTCTCCGCAAGCACATACTGACAGCCTCCCCTATAAGGGTTTTCTGCCTGTTCTCCTCCTTCCACCACTTTTACTCTCCATCACTATCAAAAGCATTTATTTATTCCACAACTGTTCCCCAAGTTTCTAGTTTTTTGCAGGACACTATTTAGATATTTGGAAGTGAAGGTAGCAGGCACATACACGAGGTGCTCCAGTCGGTAGGGCAGCTAGCTGCATTGTCAAGTGGTATGCCTGTTTTATGATTGCTCTGTGTTCCTCTTCATTTGTATTTTCAATCTTGGATTGTAAAATACACAGAAGGGGTCCCTGCATTTTGAACTCACCCCTAAGTGGTATATGGAGAGAGATACCTCAAAAGGGTGTTTTTTTGTTTGTTTGTTTTGTTTTGTTTTGTTTTGTTGCTAAGCTGATTGATTTCCATTGACATCAAAAGTCAGGACTAGCAGAAACAGAAAAACAAAACAGTTTCATCTCAAGAGAAATACCTGAAGAAATGGTGGCACAACCAGTATCATTTTAATTAATTAATTAATCACAATAAATATTCTTAAGTCTATTTATAAGACTACAGAGATTCTTCTACACTCAGTGTTAGATTAATGGAAATTTTCTACTAAGAACCAGCTCCATTTACTAATGCTCATTTATGCATCTGGTACATGAAGACTGCACTGAAGTAGAAGTTCAAGACCTTTCTAATTCATTAGTCTGTGACTTATTGATTCTGAAAGCTACAGACCCTGTGCCTTGTCATCATTTTCATAAAGCAGTCCTCACGGTAGTGTTCACTGTAAAATATTGAGCTTATTAAGAGTTTTTGGGCCTCTGATTAACTTTCACAGCAAAAGCTATGTTAAGTAAATTAGGTACCAAATAAATCTAAAATGATTGTGGAAAGTCATCAGCTAAATTAAGATGCTGACAGCTCACATAACAAGATGCAAAGCAATAGTAATTAAGAAAAGTAATCACCTCTGCTGCTGAGAGGATACGTTTGGCCCCAGGTGAAGTAGCTCCCAAGGCATCTGCTTTCTAAAAGGAAAGTCTTGTTGTTTCGTTCTGCTGTGAACGGGTGAGGGGCAAGAGATCCTTTTCTGTATTGCAGTATTCACCACATACTCTAATGGAGAGCATTATATGTGGGAAATAATCTTATGTGGGGCAGAAAAACAGATTTGCAGAATTACCCAAGATCTCTTATAGCCCTAGTGTGGCAAACATTGTGAACTGGCCCCACTGGCACACACAACTCCTTTCTCCCTGCTTTCCTCCAATGGAGAAGTAAGAAGATGAAAACATTCACCTCTTAGAATCCTTCGCCAGGAGTAGTGGTCATGTGACCCTGTTCTCATCAATGAGATGGGCGTGGGAGTTGCTGGGTAGAACTTCTAGGAAAGCTTTTAAAACGGACAGATGAGACTGGATGCCCATTCTGCCTTTTGCACTCTTGTCTTTCTCCCTTCTTCCTGCTTGAAACATAAACAGGAAGTCAGAAGGAGACTGGGTTGCCTGCTCCTGACTGGCTGCTCACTGGAGGGAAGAGCTGTATCTGCCAAAGCCATTTTTAGCATGGTGTTTATTGTTTGAAGTCAAATACAAGCCTAACTTTAGGACTTTTCGGTTCAGAGGATAATTCCTCAGCAGTGCTGTGGGCTTTAGTAGAAGTAAAACCGCAACCAAAAACAACAACAGTATTGTATCTGTCTGCGTACCAATTTCCATGAGTAATTTTTAGGCAATGACATGAATTTTTTTGGAGAACTGAAAGCCAGCCTTGTGAATGCAATGCAAGCGTGCTTTTCATCGGGTCCTTTATTCTCTTAATCTGGTGACAATTCTCTTCTCTGAAGATAACTTGCCACCAATTCCAGGGGATGTGTTTGAGAAGCAGGATTGTATTTTCCTTGCTGGCTCCTTGGAACAGTGCATCTGTGTTAGCTATCTTGAGATTTAGAATTTAAGCTCTTCCTGCACCAAAGGATGCTTCTAAATGGATAAACATAAGATGGGGTTTCTTGGCTGTATTGTTTTCACCTACAATACTTTGGTTTTTTCTTGTAATCCTGGAAAATGAAGCAGTGATAACAAAGATTATTAATTCAGGCCTAAAAGAGAGGGAAGGAGAGAGAATCAGTGAGTGAAGAGCCTTAACTCCCTTATTATCTCCTGGGTCACATTGCCTGTTTTTCTTGCCAGTCCACATACATTTTGGACATTCCTTGCATATTCAGGGAAGAAGACAACAATATACATTCTACATTGGTCAACAGTGAAGTGAATCACAACATCTTTCCTTGCTTTCTTTTTGTATTATGGGTCCATAAAGAGGGTATATTATGATTGAGAGTCAACTTTTCTCCCTGCCAAGGGCCTAGGAGTATATGTTTGAAAGGTTTTTTTGTTTTGTTTAGTTTAGTTACTGAGCATACTTGGGATTTGGTTATGTTCCTTCTTGAGATATGATTTATTTCCTGGACAAATATTTATTAAACACTGTATTAGTAATCTATTGCTACATAAAAAAATTACTCCCCAAAACTTAGTGGCTTAAAACAAAAAAATCACCTATTATCTCACACAGTGTCTGTGGGTCAGGAATCAAGGAGCAATTTAGCTTGGCCATTTAGTTGCAGTCAAGATCTTGGCAGGGCTGCAGTCATCTAAAGGTTTGACTGGGGCTGGAGAAGCCACTTCTAAGATGGTGCATTCACATGGCTGTGGGCAGGAGGCCTCCCTCAGTTCTTCACGGGCTGTTCACAAGAGGCCTCACTAGTCAGTGTTACTCTTTCCCAGCATGAGTCTTAATTGTGCTTGGCTCCATGCTCTGAGTTCTTGGTTCTACCCCTGAGTCACATTTCTTTTTCCATAAAAGGTAGACTGTATATGTAGCTGCGTAGTTTTCTCAGTTACAAGACAAAAGTGTAATTTTTTTGTAACTTAGCTTCAGAAGTCACAGACCATCATTTCCTCAAAATCTTATTGGTTGCATAAACTAGACCTATTCAATATCTAAAGAGACCACACAAGGGCATGAAAACCAGGAGGCAAGAACCACTGGGGCCATCTCAGAGGCTGATTATCACAAACATTTACCAAGGCCAAGGCTGTATGCGGGGCACACTGGGGACAGAAGACCAGGTTCTTTTTCTCAAGAAACTTATACTCTAACTGGGGTGATTAGACACACACATACAAATAACGTGAAAATTATCTCTGACTTATATAACCAAATTGCTGTAAGGAAAAAGCACTCACTTGGTGTATTTCTCTGTTTGTTTCTCCCACTAGTTTTTAAGCTCTTGGCAAGGCATTTCTCACCTTTATTCCCCACAGGGCTTAGTTCAGAGCGTTGCCAAGGTAGATCTTTAGTAAATATTTTCTGAGTGGACAAAACTCCATGGAAAGGTCAAGAAAGTCTGAAAAATAAGAATAGGTCATTGGGTCAAATGATTCAATTTTGATTATTTTAATTTTCTAGGAAAATAATTCCAGGAGACTCTTGAATTAAAATTGAAATTGCAAGGCGTAAAGAAGGTAGCAAATTAGATCATTCAGCAAATTTGGAAGTAAAAGGGAGGGTGGAAATGGATTTAACTTGAGAGGAATTGGCCAACAGATTTTTTTTTTTTTGGTTTAAAGTTTTTTTTAAAGTTTGAGTTTCAAGTTTTTTTTTAAAGTTTTGTGGGCATTTTTCTAGCTAAGGGAGGAGTCATAGAGAGAAGAGAAAATGGAACTGAAGAAGAGGATGTTGATAACTGATGAAGAAACATCCCAGGAAGGGTTCACAAGGACAAAAAGATTAGACATTGGAAAGAAAAGGAATATTTCTTCTTGGAAAGGACAAAAGATAAAGAGACATTGTAGAGTGAAGAAAAGGGAAGCTTTGTTAGGTCATGTTGAATGGCCTTGATTTTTTTCAGTAAAGTTGGGGTGGGGGCAAGGTCATTCTACAGACTGAGGGGATCCAGAAGGGGATGGAGCTTGAGGACAATGGAATATGCAGCAAACTATTGGAAGAAATTAGAGAGTGAGTGGCCCGAATACTCACTGGATGGTAGTGAGGGGCATCTGGGTTGGGAGAACCAGTATGCATGAGGACACAATGTCCTCTATTACTACTGGAACCATGGATGACAACTAATAGTTACCTACACAAATGGCCATAGCTGGGAACCTTGGGAGACAGTCCAGCAGGTTTCTACCCTGACTGAATGTTCTAGTTCCATGATATAATTTCTTTCTTTTGAAGATCACTAGGAACCTTGGGCTGAGAAGAAGTGGCATAATCTGCCACTTAAATGTGTGGTGTGCAATGTGGAAAATATGGAAAGGGTTTTCAATCTTTCTAGCAATTCTTAACATGAGCAATTTAAGATTCAGTTACTAACGAGCACTGCTTCAGATCATAAAAATGATGTCAATACCCTCTTCATATTAGCCAATGTGAAATCAACACTTAATTCCCATGTTCTTCTGCAGGTAGGTCCTATATCAAACTACATAAAGACAATGGCATTTTATGGAAAACATTTTCAAATGGATAGGAAATGACTAGACTGGGGCTTAGGAGACCTAGTTCCATTCCAGCTCTGCCACTATCTCACCCTAGGCAAGTCACTTAATCACTTGCCTAGTGATAGAAAGATAGTAACCACTCATTTGTAAAGCTAGAAAACTGGATTAGATGCTCTCTAATTCTTTCCAGCTTGAGCATTCCATGATTCCGTGGTCTCCAGTCCATCAAATCACCTAGATTTTCCCCTGTGAGTGCCACACAAGTTGGACACTAGGGGTCACATTTAGATAACCACTCACAAGCACATCGGTCTGAATCTCCTAAACATGCTTCATTTACTTCAATAGAAGGCTCTCAACACAACGTCCTTAGATGGGATCATGTTATTTCCCTTTCTGGCTGGCTGAGAAATCTAGGGGAAAGTGAGAAACGCAGGTTTCTCTGACTCAGAGACTTTCATTTTGGGTTAATGCTATTTTCTTTCTCTCACACATGACCTCAAATTAGGCCAATCTTTTACTCATGGGGCAGATAGAATTTCTTGAAGCTTTCATAGATTTCCTCCATGAATGCTCCTTGGCTGGATGGGTAGTGTCCCCATCCAGATCACGTTATTAAAAAATCAGAGTTGCCTTCAAGGAAAACCAGTTTTGATAGCTCCTCATTGAATGATCAATATTTCTTCCACAATATATTTCATGGCAAAATGAACAGTATCTTTCACAGTCTGTTTCATGGCTTATTTTGCTTTCAGGGGAAGTCAACCAGAGAGATGGGCTTCTTCCCCAATCTCTTTGCCAGAAGATCCCTGAAATCTTTCTTGACCATGTTTTAATTATAGCATTAGTTTGTCTAACTTAAGTCCAATTTTCCTCATTTTAAAGGTCAATTCTGAGGGAAATTAAATGATTAGCCATCACAGGAAGGGATAATGTTATAAATAAACCTTCCCAAACTTAATAGTAATACTTCCCTTCATCTATATGGCTTTACAGTTTTCCAAGGGTCTTTACATGTATTATCTCGAGTATCAACTGTAGTTTTTCTTTCCCCTTTCCCCCCATATCTCCTTTGCCAAAAAATAAAACTCAAGAGGGGCATAGGAAGGAAGGGACAGCAGAGAAGGCAGTTGGCCTGGAGAAGTGGGTGAAACACTCATTGCGGCTACCTGGATTGTAGCCCAATTCTGTTTCTTACCAGTTGTGTGTCTTTTGGCAAGTTACACTCACTCTCTGAGCCTGGATTTCCTCACCTGTAAAGTATGTATATGAATGCCCCCCTACCTAGTTGCACTGCATTATTACCATCCCTCTCTTCTCATTCTCTCTTGAAGCTTCTCCAATTAAGTTTTTGACCCTATCACTCCTCAACATTGGCTATAGTTGAGGGCACCAGTCTTGTGGCTTCATATGACATCTATATGTTGAAATACCTACATTTCTGTAATCTGGACCCCTCCTTTAAACTTCAGACTCATATATCTAATTACCCTTCTGGTATCTTACTCGAATGTTTGTGGAGTCTCCAAATGGAACAGATCCAAAACAGAACCCCTGAGTTTTCTTTTTTTTTTTTAATTATTATTATACTTTAAATTTTAGGGTACATGTGCACAACGTGCAGGTTTGTTACATATGTATACATGTGCCATGTTGGTGTGCTGCACCCATTAATTCATCATTTAGCATTAGGTATATCTCCTAATGCTATCCCTCCCCCCTACCCCCACCCCACAACAGTCCCCAGTGTGTGATGTTCCCCTTCCTGTGTCCATGTGTTCTCATTGTTCAATTCCCACCTATGAGTGAGAACATGCGATGTTTGGTTTTTTGTCCTTGCGATAGTTTTCTGAGAATGATGGTTTCCAGCTTCATCCATGTCCCTACAAAGGACATGAACTCATCATTTTTTATGGCTGCATAGTATTCCATGGTGTATATGTGCCACATTTTCTTAATCCAGTCTATCATTGTTGGACATTTGGGTTGGTTCCAAGCCTTTGCTATTGTGAATAGTGCCACAATAAACATACGTGTGCTTGTGTCTCTATAGCAGCATGATTTATAATCCTTTGGGTATATACCCAGTAATGGGGTGGCTGGGTCAAATGGTATTTCTAGTTCTAGATCCTTGAGGAATCGCCACACTGACTTCCACAATGACTGAACTAGTTTACAGTCCCACCAACAGTGTAAAAGTGTTCCTATTTCTCCACATCCTCTCCAGCACCTGTTGTTTCCTGACTTTTTAATGATCACCATTCTAACTGGTGTGAGATGGTATCTCATTGTGGTTTTGATTTGCATTTCTCTAATGGCCAGTGATGATGAGCATTTTTTCATGTGTCTATTGGCTGCATAAATGTCTTCTTTTGAGAAGTGTCTGTTCATATCCTTTGCCCACTTTTTGATGGGGTTGTTTGTTTTTTTCTTGTAAATTTGTTTGAGTTCATTGTAGATTCTGGATATTAGCCCTTTGTCAGATGAGTAGGTTGCAAAAATTTTCCCCCATTCTGTAGGTTGCCTGTTCACTCTGATGGTGGTTTCTTTTGCTATGCAGAAGCTCTTTAGTTTGATTAGATCCCATTTGTCAATTTTGGCTTTTGTTGCCATTGCTTTTGGTGTTTTAGACATGAAGTCCTTGCCCATGCCTATGTCCTGAATGGTATTGCCTAGGTTTTCTTCTAGAGTTTTTATGGTTTTAGGTCTAACATTTAAGTCTTTAATCCATCTTGAATTAATTTTTGTATAAGGTGTAAGGAAGGGATCCAGTTTCAGCTTTCTACATATGGCTAGCCAGTTTTCCCAGCACCATTTATTAAATAGGGAATCCTTTCCCCATTGCTTGTTTTTGTCAGGTTTGTCAAAGATCAGATAGTTGTAGATATGCAGCATTATTTCTGAGGGCTCTGTTCTGTTCCATTGGTCTATATCTCTGTTTTGGTACCAGTACCATGCTGTTTTGGTTACTGTAGCCTTGTATTATAGTTTGAAGTCAGGTAGCATGATGCCTCCAGCTTTGTTCTTTTGGCATAGGATTGACTTGGCGATGCAGCTCTTTTTTGGTTCCATATGAACTTTAAAGTAGTTTTTTCCAATTCTGTGAAGAAAGTCATTGGTAGCTTGATGGGGATGGCATTGAATCTATAAGTTACCTTGGGCAGTATGGCCATTTTCACAATATTGATTCTTCCAACCCATGAGCATGGAATGTTCTTCCATTTGGTTGTATCCTCTTTTATTTCATTGAGCAGTGGTTTGTAGTTCTGCTTGATGAAGTCCTTCACATCCCTTGTAAGTTGGATTCCTAGGTATTTTGTTCTCTTTGAAGCAATTGTGAATGGGAGTTCACTCATGATTTGGCTCTCTGTTTGTCTGTTATTGGTGTATAAGAATGCTTGTGATTTTTGCACATTGATTTTGTATCCTGAGACTTTGCTGAAGTTGCTTATCAGCTTAAGGAGATTTTGGGCTGAGAAGATGGGGTTTTCTAGATATACAATCATGTCATCTGCAAACAGGGACAATTTGACTTCCTGTTTTCCTAATTGAATGCACTTTATTTCCTTCTCCTGCCTGATTGACCTGGCCAGAACTTCCAACACTATGTTGAATAGGAGTAGTGAGAGAGGGCATCCCTGTCTTGTGCTGGTTTTCAAAGGGAATGCTTCCAGTTTTTGTCCATTCAGTATGATATTGGCTGTGGGTTTGTCATAGATAGCTCTTATTATTTTGAGATATGTCCTATCAATACCTAATTTATTGAGAGTTTTTAGCATGAAGCATTGTTGAATTTTGTCAAAGGCCTTTTCTGCATCTATTGAGATAATCATGTGGTTTTTGTCGTTGGTTCTTTTTATATGCTTGATTACGTTTATTGATTTGCGTATGTTGAACCAGCCTTGCGTCCCAGGGATGAAGCCCACTCGATCATGGTGGATAAGCTTTTTGATGTGCTGCTGGATTCAGTTTGCCAGTATTTTATTGAAGATTTTTGCATCAATGTTCATCAAGGCTATTGGTCTAAAATTCTCTTTTTTTGTTGTGTCTCTGCCAGGCTTTGGTATCAGGATGATGCTGGCCTCATAAAATGAGTTAGGGAGGATTCCCTCTTTTTCTATTAATTGGAATAGTTTCAGAAGGAATGGTACCAGCTCCTCCTTGTACCTCTGGTAGAATTCAGCTGTGAATCCATCTGGTCCTGGACTTTTTTTGGTTGGCAAGCTTTTAATTATTGCCTCAATTTCAGAGCCTGTTATTGGTCTATTCAGAGATTCAACTTCTTCCTGGTTTAGTCTTGGGAGGGTGTATGTGTTGAGGAATTTATCCATTTCTTCTAGATTTTCTAGTTTATTTGTGTAGAGGTGTTTATAGTATTCTCTGATGGTAGTTTGTATTTCTGTGGGATTGGTGGTGATATCCCCTTTATCATTTTTTATTGTGTCTATTTGATTCTTCTCTCTTTTCTTCTTTATTAGTCTTGCTAGCGGTCTATCAATTTTGTTGATCTTTTGAAAAAACCAGCTCCTGGATTCATTGATTTTTTTGAAGGGTTTTTTATGTCTCTGTTTCCTTCAGTTCTGCTGTGGTCTTAGTTATTTCTTGCCTTCTGCTAGCTTTTGAATGTGTTTGCTCTTGCTTCTCTAGATCTTTTAATTGTGATGTTAGGGTGTCAATTTTGGATCTTTCCTGCTTTCTCTTGTGGGCATTTAGTGCTATAAATTTCCGTCTACACACTGCTTTGAATGAGTCCCAGAGATTCTGGTATGTTGTGTCTTTGTTCTCGTTGGTTTCAAAGAACATCTTTCTTTCTGTCTGCATTTCGTTATGTACCCAGTAGTCATTCAGAAGCAGATTGTTCAGTTTCCATGTAGTTGAGTGGTTTTGAATGAGTTTCTTAATCCTGAGTTCTAGTTTGATTGCATTGTGGTCTGAGAGACAGTTTGTTGTAATTTCTCTTCTTTTACATTTGCTGAGGAGTGCTTTACTTCCAACTACATGGTCAATTTTGGAATAGGTGTGGTGTGGTGCTGAAAAGAATGTATATTCTGTTGATTTGGGGTGGAGAGTTCTGCAGATGTCTATTAGGTCTGCTTGTTGCAGAGCTGAGTTCAATTCCTGGATATCCTTGTTAACTTTTTGTCTCTTTGATCTGTCTAATGTTGACAGTGGGATGTTAAAGTCTCCCATTATTATTGTGTGGGAGTCTAAGTCTCTTTGTAGGTCACTCAGGACTTGCTTTATGAATCTGGGTGCTCCTGTATTGGGTGCATATATATTTAGGATAGTTAGCTCTTTTTGTTGAATTGATCCCTTTACCATTATGTAATGGCCTTCTTTGTCTCTTTTGATCTTTGTTGGTTTAAGGTCTGTTTTATCCGAGACTAGGATTGCAACCCCTGCCTTTTTTTGTTTTCCATTTGCTTGATAGATATTCCTCCATCCCTTTGCTTTGAGTCTATGTGTGTCTCTGCACATGAGATGGGTTTCCTGAATACAGCACACTGATGGGTCTTGACTCTTTATCCAATTTGCCAGTCTGTGTCTTTTAATTGGAGCATTTAACCCATTTACATTTAAAGTTAATATTGTTATGTGTGAATTTGATCCTGTCATTATGATGTTAGCCGGTTATTTTGCTCATTAGTTGATGCAGTTTCTTTCTAGCCTTGATGGTCTTTACAATTTGGCATGTTTTTGCAGTGGCTGGTACCGGTTGTTCCTTTCCATGTTTAGTGCTTCCTTCAGGAGCTCTTTTAGGGCAGGCCTGGTGGTGACAAAATCTCTCAGCATTTGCTTGTCTGTAAAGTATTTTATTTCTCCTTCATTTATGAAGCTTAGCTTGGCTGGATATGAAATTCTGGGTTGAAAATTCTTTTCTTTAAGAATGTTGAATATTGGCCCCCACTCTCTTCTGGCTTGTAGAGTTTCTGCCAAGAGATCTGCTGTTAGTCTGATGGGCTTCCCTTTGTGGGTAACCTGACCTTTCTCTCTGGCTGCCCTTAACATTTTTTCCTTCATTTCAACTTTGGTGAATCCGACAATTATGTGTCTTGGAGTTGCTCTTCTTGAGGAGTATCTTTGTGGCATTCTCTGTATTTCCTGAATTTGAATGTTGGCCTGCCTTGCTAGATTGGGGAAGTTCTCCTGGATAATATCCTGCAGAGTGTTTCCCAACTTGGTTCCATTCTCCCCGTCACTTTCAGGTACACCAATCAGACGTAGATTTGGTCTTTTCACATAGTCCCATATTTCTTGGAGGCTTTGTTTGTTTCTTTTTATTCTTTTTTCTCTAAACTTCTCTTCTCACTTCATTTCATTCATTTCGTCTTCCATCGCTGATACCCTTTCTTCCAGTTGATCGCATCGGCTACTGAGACTTGTGCGTTCGTCACGTAGTTCTCGTACTGTGGTTTTCAGCTCCATCAGGTCCTTTAAGGACTTCTCTGCATTGGTTATTCTAGTTAGCCATTCGTCTAATTTTTTTCAAGGTTTTTAACTTCTTTGCCATTGGTTCGAACTTCCTCCTTTAGCTCAGAGTAGTTTGATCTTCTGAAGTCTTCTTCTCTCAACTTGTCAAAGTCATTCTCCATCCAGCTTTGTTCCATTGCTGGTGAGGAGCTATGTTCCTTTGGAGGAGGAGAGGTGCTCTGATTTTTAGAGTTTCTGGTTTTTCTACTCTGTTTTTTCCCCATCTTTTTGGTTTTATCTACCTTTGGTCTTTGATGATGGTGACCTACAGATGGGTTTTTGGTGTGGATGTCCTTTCTGTTTGTTAGTTTTCCTTCTAACAGTCAGGACCCTCAGCTGTGGGTCTGTTGGAGTTTGCTGGAGGTCCACTCCAGACACTGTTTGCCTGGGTATCAGCAGCGGTAGCTGCAGAACAGCAGATATTGGTGAACCGCAAATGCTGCTGCCTGATCGTTTGTGTAGAAGTTTTGTCTCAGAGGAGTACCTGGCCGTGTGAGGTGTCAGTCCGCCCCTACTGGGGAGTGCCTCCCAGTTAGGCTACTTGAGGGTCAGGGACCCACTTGAGGAGGCAGTCTGTCCGTTCTCAGGTCTCAAGCTGTGTGCTGGGAGAACCACTACTCTCTTCAAAGCTGTCAGACAGGGACATTTAAGTCTGCAGAGGTTATTGCTGTCTTTTGTTTGTCTGTGCCCTGCCCCCAGAGATGGAGCCTACAGAGGCAGGCAGGCCTCCTTGAGCTGTGGTGGGCTCCACCCATTTCGAGCTTCCCGGCCACTTTGTTTACTTAATCAAGCCTGAGCAATGGCGGGCACCCCTCTCCCAGCCTCGCTGCCGCCTTGCAGTTTGATCTCAGACTGCTGTGCTAGCAATGAGCAAGGCTATGTGGGTGTAGGACCCTCTGAGCCAGGTGTGGGATATAATCTCCTGGTGTGCCATTTTTTAAGCCCATTGGAAAAGCGCAGTATTAGGGTGGGAGTGACCTGATTTTCCAGGTGCCATCTGTCACCCCTTTCTTTGACTAGGATAGGGAACTCCCTGACCCCTTGCACTTCCCAAGTGAGGCAACGCTTCGTCCTGCTTTGGCTCGTGCACGGTGTGCTGCACTGACTGTCCTGCACCCACTGTTTGGCACTCCCCAGTGAGATGAATCTGGTAACTCAGTTGGAAATGCAGAAATCGCCCATCTTCTGCGTCACTCACGTTGGGAGCTGTAGACTGGAGCTGTTCCTATTTGGCCATCTTGGCTCCACCCCATCCCTGAGTTTTCTTTCTTCTCCCCTCAACTGCTCCCCTCACAGCCTCCCCATTTTAGTTGATGGAAACTCTATTCTTCCAGTTGTTCAGGCCAAGAGCTTTGGAGTCATCCTGGATTCTTCACTCTCACATCTAATTTATTAGCAAATTCTATTAGCTTGACCTTCAAATTATATCTAAAATTTGACCAATTCTCATCACCTCTGTTATTTACCACTCTGGTTCATGCTACCATTCCTGCCCATCTAGAGTATCTTAATTGTTTCCTTACTGGCTTCCCTGTTTTCACTCTGGCCCCTGTAATAGTTAATTTCATGTCAACTTGGCTAGGCTATAGTTCCCAGTTGTTTGATTAAATATGTCTAGATGTTGCTATGAAAATATTTTTTAGATGTGATAGACATTTAAATCAGTAGACTCTGAATAAAGCAGATTAAGCTTCATTATATAGGCGAACCTCATCCAATGAGTTGAAGATCTAAATTATGTAGGTGAGCCTCATCCAATGAGTTGAAGATCTAAATTATGTAGGTGAGCCTCATCCAATGAGTTGAAGATCTTAAGAGTAAAGATTGAGGTTTCCTGGAAAAGAAGGGATTCTGCCTCCAGATTGAAACATATGATTACCACATATACAAATGTAGGAGTTTCAGCATATAGATGTGGTATTAAGTCACAAGACTGGTGGCCTCAACTATGGCCATTGTGGAAGAGGACCTGATGGGGTCAAAAGCTTAACTGGAGGGGCTTCAAGAGAGAATGAGAAGAGTGGGGTGTAATGAGAAATTCTGCCTGAGTTTCCAGCCTTTGAACTCAAAACAGCAACATCAACTCTTACCAGAATCTCAAGCCTGCTGGCTTGCTCTGGGGATTTTGGACTTTCCAGCACCCCCAGTCATATGAGGCAATTCTTTAAATCTCTCTCTCTCTCTCTCACGTTATTTCTTCTATTAGTTCTGTTTCTCTGGAGAACCCTTCCTTCCTTCTTTCCTTCCTTCCTTCCTTCCTTCCTTCCTTCCTTCTTTCAGTCTCACTCTGTTGCTCAGGCTGGAGTGCAGTTCTCTTTATACAGCAGTCAGAGGGAGCTCCTTAAAATGAAAGTCAGTGCATAATTCCTTGATAAAAAACAAACAAACAAAAAACCCTGCTCTCCTGGCCTCTCATTTCAAACAGAGCAAGAATCCAGGTATTTACAATGACACAAGGCTCTGTGACATCTGGCTTACCCATTCCTTTTCTAATATTATCTCCTTCTATTCTCCTTTTCAAGCCAGTTCAAGTTAGACAGTGTTGTTGTAAGGATAGAGCAGGAAATATGGACACATGTGGATGATACAAAGACAGGAAACAAATTACATGTCAGAGGCCTAATGGGAATTGGAATTGGGAACTAGAAAGTTGAGGATCGGGGCTACTCTTTCTGTCTCTCAGGACTTTACAGTCTCTCCTTGCCTTGCTTCCCCTCTGCCCCGCCATGTATATTCTCTTCTCTGCTCCACTCTGCTCACTGTCTTGCAGACGGCTTCCAAATGGATGACCGATGGATTGACTTTGGGTCCAACAAGTATTTAATGAGTGCCTAATATGTGTCAGTCACTGTTCTAGGCCCTGTGAAGAAGGCACTGAAGAAAACCAACAAAAATGATTGCCTTTCTAGGGCTTATGTTCTAGGGTGTGTGAGTGAGTAGAGAGTGCAGAAGTTAGGGGGGAATATATAAAATAAACAAAATAAATATGTGAACTATACATATGTCACATTGTGATTAAAAAGTGTTTCAAAAAATAAAGCAGGGAAGAGGAACAGAGAACATTGGAGAGGTGCAATATTTATCAAGGTGGGAGGGAAGGTCTCATTGAGATGACCCATAAAAAAAATCTATGTGAAGTAAGGAAACAAGCAAGGAGAATAAGGTGGCTGGGGAGAGTAGAAGGAATGAGGTTAGATTGCTAAGTGGTAGACAGTGGATTAGGAAGGGCCCTGAAGGCCATAAAGGTTCTGACTTTTATGTTAGGTGACATGGAGAATTCTTGGAGGGTCTTGATCAGAGGACTTCCATGGTCTGACTCACATTTTAACAGGATCACTCTGGCTACTATGGTGAGAATAGACGGTAGGGAGACAAGGGCAGAAGGAGGGATTCCATTAAAAAGTCCATTGAGAATGATAGGGGCAGCTTGGACCACAGTGGAAGCAATGGTAGCCTTCCACTATTCTGGTGTGGGCTGGAGTGGATTCTTTGTTAAGGCTTTGTGGAATAGATAAGGAAGAGACCAAAACATGACAAAAATATGATTAAGATCTGCTTTGAATAACCCTCCAGGTGGCTGACACACTCTCTGTGAGCAGATGATCACCAAATTTGATCACTAAAGATTCATTTCTCACCCACTGTCCCAACTCCCTGGGGTATTTGACAGCATTTGTTCTACATGAGAAAACTAAATTTTAACAGAATTCGTTCAGTGAATTGTTTAATTAGAAAGGAGCCTTAGCATCTTTCACTGGCTTTTATCTCTATTCAGAAATTAGTTGATAACACCTTCCAGGAGACCTATGGCCATCCTACTGATATGAACCAGATCATACCCGCCCTAATGGGATGCCAGAGAAAGACTGCTGCAGGGTACTCGCCACTCACAGACCTCTCCATTTATCTCACTGATGCAAAGGACGCTGAGGTAATTTTTAAAAACTTTTTTCCCATCTTAAGAAGATAAATGACATGAATTGAAATGTTGGAAAACTTATTAAGATAGTATGAGGATTATAGTAAGTGGAAAAGTGAGATAACCTCTAGGAATTTCACTCTGGAGTACTCGCCCATCCATTTAATTCACTGTGCCTTTTCCTTTTGTGCACAGTAGGGCTCCTCTGGAAACAGAACAGAGGGAGGAAGATACCTTCCCTGAAGCCCAGATGTTCCAGAAGCCTGCACCTCATTCACAAAGTCACCCCAAAAATGCCCTAGAGTTTGGAGTTTTGAAGAAGCGGGAAGAAAGCCTGAGTAAGGGCCTGGGAACCAAGTTAGATCCTGATTCAGCGTCAGCACACACCAGCAATGGCACACACAGGTGGAGAGCGGCCTGCCCATCTTTTCCATAGTGCGCACAGACCCATTTAGGATGAAAGATCAGAAAATTCTCTCCATGTCACCGCTTCTGAAACATGTGAATATTAATTTTTGGAGACTAAAAGGCCATGGCAAGTTTTCATTGGTTTTGTCTTATTCATGATTATAGAGTTGAAAGAATACATATTCCCATGGGAATCAATGAAGACATACTCATTTTGAATGAGATAGAATATAAGTTGTAAAGATATAGAATTTTCCTGAACTGAACCTTGAACCAAAAAATAACCCTCAATTGCCCTGGAACTAAACATAGGACCTGAAGATAACAAGGAGTTTCAGGATGCCACAGGGCCGTCTGTGGAGTATGGGGCTGCTTGCCCTGTCTCTGGTATCTGTGGCAGAGAGGCTACTCAGGCAGACCCCTCTCTGGTCTCAAGGTGGGCTGGCTAAGATGTCAGTTTCTTCCTCAGTGACAGCTTGGGTACAGTATGTGTAAACTGATTGTCAGCTGAGCTGAAGGGACTCTGCCCATATTCGAGTGTTCTACAAGAAGAGGTGTCAAACCTAAAAGGCTAAAATGACTATGAAAAGAGTATTGGAAACCAGTGGGACAATTGTGATCACAACTGGTAGTAGCCTTCTAGTTTGGGTGAGAAAGACAGAAAGGAGGAAGATGTATTAGTCAAGGTTCTCTAGCGGGACAGAACTAATAGGATATATGCATATATGAGAGGGAGTTTATTAAGGAGAATTGACTCACGTGATCACAAGGTAAAGTCCCACGATAGGCTGTCTGCAAGTTGAGGAGCAAGGAAGTCAGTGGTGGATTGTTCCAAGTACCAAAACCTCAAAAGTAGGGAAATCGACAGTGCAGCCTTCAGTCTGTGGTCAAAGGCCCCAGGGGCCCTGGCAGACAACTGGTGTAAGTCCAAGAGTCCCAGAAGCTAAAGAACTTGGAGTCTGATGTTTGAGGGCAGGAAGCATCCAGCACGGGAGAAAGATGGACACTGGAAGACTTAGCAAGTCTGTTCTTTCCACTTTCTTCTGCCTGCTTTTATTCTGGCCTGGCTGGCAGCTGATTAGATGGTGCCCACCCAAATTGAGGGTGGCTGTGCCTTCTCCCAGTCCACTAACTCAAATGTTAATCTCCTTTGGCAACACCCTCCCAGACACACCCAGGAATAATACTTTGCATCCTTCAATCCAATCAAGTTGACACTCAATATTAACCATCACAGAAGATCTTCAGGCTGAGTCCAAACACTGTGGCCCCAGCCCCAGCTTCCCCTTTCTGGGTTGAATAACCAGACTGAGCCTAAGAAAAGGAAAAGAGTTGACTTTCTCCCAAAAGGCCTGCAGCGGGTTAGAAGGCAATGGTTTGGGGACCATACTGAGTGCCTAGGATGCTCTGGACCATAAAGCTTGAAATCAAATTGTTCACGCACTTGTCATGACAGAGAGAGAGAGAGAGAGAGAGGGAGAAAGAAAGAGAGAGAGAGGGAGAAAGAGAGAGAGAGAGAGAGAGAGAGAGAAATTTCCTTTCCTTGAAGAATGGCAAAACACATATCTTGTTCTGGGAGCTATATCTCGAAGGGTATCTGATCTCCCCCTCCTGGGAGGAACTAGAATGTCCTAAGGCAGCCATGGCTCTTGGAGCTGAGAGATCTTTCTGACACTGTGTGAGAGCTGCAAGGCTAAGTCTGGAGCCAGAAAAGTCCATGTGGACAAGTGCAGAGCAAGCAGATCTGAGACACATGTGGGAGTAAGCTGGGCATGTCCAAAAGTCAGAGGAAGCAAGAGCAGACATGCATGAGCAGGCAGATGAGGCTGGTGCCCAGGCAGCAGGCTGAGGCTCTGGCTGGGCTTTGGATGCTCCTGAGAGTCCAGTTAGAGACCAGTGAGCAAACCCACAGTGAGCTCTTATTTCTCACGCAGCAGGACGAGGGATTAAGCACAAAGCCTTAAAGGTCTGAGTGTCTCTTTATCCTAACCTCAGGAAACAGAGGCAAGTATCATGTTTCTAAAAGTCTGAGAAGTCTTCACATGACCGCCTACACCAAAAGAACTCAAGTGCACATCCACTGCACACACGCACGTGTGCACACATATACATGTGTACACATGCATGCCCACACACAACCCTCCGGAAGAGGAAGTAAAGAGACTTTATGTTTTCAGCCCCTCTTGAGGAAACTTAAACTAAGTAGTCTTTCTGTGTGGTTAGTGGTGGATAGAGAGCGGATCTGGGGTCACTGAGGCTGAGGTGGCTGGACCCAGAGGGTAGAGCTGAGGGGATCCCTGAGGCTGGGAAGATGGAGCAGAAGCAGATGGCAGATGGCAGCAGGTGAGAGCAGACTGGATTTCTCCTAAATCACCAGGTCCAGCCAACCTTTCTTTCCTTAGGGGCACCTCCAGATCCCATTCCAAATGAACTCTTTCTCTGACCTTTCACCTCAGTTCAGAATTTGGGAAATTTAGCCATGATCTTAGGAACACAGAGGCTTGAAACAATCTTTTCTAACCACCCGTTTGTTCAGACTATGCAAGTTCTGCTTCTGCCTCCAGTGTCAAGACCCAAGAACCATTTTAAAGGGAAGCCATCCTTTGAAATTAAACTTCTTTTAATAATAAAGACAGATTTCAGGGTTGACATAAAAGATAGCCACAATGAAGCCAATTCTCCAGTGTATAACATTTTTCAAAGTTTCCTTGCTCTTCATATACTGGTGTTCATGTACAGTCCAGAGTTAGTCCACATTAAATTGTAGATTGTTTTCAGCAATAACGCAACCATTTGGAAACCTTCAAACTCTCTGATAACTAACTTCTACGCTCCCTCTGCTACTATTATATAGAAAGGGAAATTTTACCTGATGCTGTTAAAGTCCTCACAATAAACACAGTGATCTGAATTGGCTGAAGTGGAAAACTAAATGTTAGTTGATTTTCAAAACAAGATTTCCACTCTGAATTCCCATTTTTTGCATGTGATCATACGCCTTATTGTGAAGTTGAACTAAAAAGAAAATCCCTGCCCACTGGATTAATGCTAGAAGATAATCTATAGCATAGTAACTTCTTAGACATCACTTTACTAGCCACTAAACTTGGAATAATTATTTCTACGTTCAATTATTAAGTCTATACCTCCATTTCTTAAAAAGGTCTGAGGCAGCCCCTTCGAATATTAATATGCATTTATTTTCACCTCCCAAATAAAAAAATAGTTCACAGTGGTACTGATATGTCTTCGTTTAAAAAACATTTAAATAATTTTATCAAAATCTAAATATATATATATTTATAGTATTTTAAATAATCAACTATTATTTGGTATATTGCAGTTTTCCTAAATAATATAACTATCGAACTTGAAATTTATCATTTTGGACTTCACATTATCATAAACAAGTTGATCACATGGTTCAGTTCTATCTGAAAACCAGCCAGAAAACCCAAAGTCACCAATCTTTCCCCCGTTGTCTTGGACCAGCAGCAGGCACCATATTAATTCTTACTTCTCAGCATCAAGTATCTAGATGAATCTTACCAATTCTCCTTTTACTCTGTTGCCTGGCATTGATTCTACGTTAATTGGAACTCCATCTTTGCCTTCTTGATAAGTTAGCTTTCTTTCTCATTCCTTTTTTTCTTTCTTTTTTTTTTTGTGTGTGTGTCTTCCTCAAACTTACCCTTACCCTGCTATCTCTTCTTGTGTGATTATTTCACTCTGAAGTTTTGTCACAGTTTTTTTTTTTTTACTGCAGCTTCCAGGGTCATTTGAAATTTGTGTGCTCATGCTAATTACCACTCTGCTATAATGTTGGAGTAAAGGCAAAAGTTATCATTCATTCTATATTGGCTTTTCTCAAACTATATTCTACAGAATTATAATTCTTCCAGATGTTAATGTTTGTTATGAGAAAAGGTTCCGTGATTAGTGTGGCTTGGGAAATGCTGGTGATTCATTACACACATTAGCATTTAAAAGGCTCCAAGAAGTCCTATGATAAAGAAAATTGCTTAATTTTATTTAATCCAGTATTTCCCAAATTTATTTGCTGAAAGACTCTACCATCACCACCACCACTTTCATGAAATACAGTTTGGGACACATATATTCATAGATCTTACAGACTAATAGAGTAGCCAGTCATTATCCAGAGGACACAGGTAAGGATATATCTACAAACTGAGTTAATTACTCTTGAGGAAGGGATGGCAGTTCTGTGAGAACATGTAACAAAAGACAGTGACTTAGGCTAGGGGTAGAGAATATTTTCTCAAAGATTCCACTCTTGCTGAGACCTGAATGGTGAGTAGGAACTAGCTGCCTGCTGGGGGACACGGGGTGGGGGAGGAATCTTCCTCACTCGCACAGTCCATTCTTATGTCTGAGTGGAGTGGCTGGCTTCTAGGTCAGCTCTGAAGACAGGGATTGGGAGCAGAGATTTCATTCTCTTGTGACATATGGCCATCCATTTTCGTTTCTGTTAACATTGAGATTTCTTTAGAGAAAAGGACAGAATAGAGAAGCTACCAAATCTTTTCAGAGAAACAAAATCCCTCACAGGATCAGGAGACAGCTGGGATGTGGGAGGTGGTAGCTGGAGGGAGTGAGGAGAGAGATACCAAATATAACACCCATTTTTGTAACAAGACTCGGTTATTTTTACAAATGATCGTATAGATCGTTCAACTGTGGTCTGTGAAATACAGACTGTCGCTCGTCAGTAGTATGGGATATTGTGTAGTAAAAACCTCAAGAGTGTAACATACTTCCCACCACACACTTGTTAATTAGATGCTGAAATTATCCACCTTTACCCATGAATGGACTAAAGTTAGTGTTTAAAGGATTGAGACCAGGTGCAGGAGACATTCACAATTAGGGAAGCAATTGTGGGTTTATTTAAAGACCAAAAAGTTGAAGCCTCTTTTCTTGATTTGATTTGACTTTTTGTTTTTTAGATTTTCAGGGAAGATGATATGAACGTTCTGGCAGAGCAGCTACTTTTGAAAAATCCAACATTCACTTGCTTCTAGGCTCCTGTAAATTCAATACAGTACAGTAAGCCAGACCTTAAGTGCAGCATAAAACAGATGATGATGGCTTGTCAGAGGTGATGTAGGTCTTGATAAATGACCAACACAGAACTATTAATACACAATTTAGCATGGTAGACACTTGGCTTTGGAGGTCAGATGGTCAGAAATCTAGTGGGAAAAGAGAGAGAGAGAACACAAACAAAATACTGAGACCTGGGAGTGTCAGTAGGACAGATTATCCTAAGAAAATAGGATCTCTGAAGGTTGAAGCTAGGAGGGGGATAAGAAACCAAGAGCACTAGATTTATTGCAGTTTTCCTAAATAATATAACTCTATAGAATTTGACATTTATAATTATATTATATATTATAAATAACTCAATATAATTGTATAGAACTTGAAATAACTCTATAGAACTTGAAATTTCCTGTTTATTGCTTGCAAGCAGTGGTAAGCCCATTGAGCACCTTGAGATTTCAGTCTGGCTCAATAGTGTACATTCAGTTCGGTGCCATGGCAATTCCTCACCTGGTTCCTCACCTGGCAGCAAATCCAGTACTACCAGATTGGCCCTGGGGGTTCAGAAAGCAGAGTTAGAAAAAGGCAATGGGTTGTTGTGCCAGGGGCAGCCCTTAGAAATGAACTCTTCTGGCCCCATGTTGATCTTTGGGATGGGGTACTAAAAAATTAACTCCTAACCATGTGCAGTGAAAACATGTCATGGGAAGGCCTCTCTATGGGCTTGCTCTGGGGGAACATCACTAGTTTGTAGTGAAAGTTGAGAAATCTCTCTGTGATTTAACTGTCAATATAATGCAGTTTTCAGAGTGTGGGTTCTGGAGTCACACAGACTGAACTTCACATCCTCACTCTGCCTTCTGGTTAACTGTTGCATCAGTCAGGTCCGTTCAGGAAAACAGAGCCATGCCAGGTAATAGGTGAGATTTAACATGGAGAACGAGTCACAAATGGTTTGAAAGAAGTGAAACTCTAAACAAGAGACAGGAGGCCACCCAAAGATTAGCAAAAACCAGAAAGTGCTATCATTCTTAGGACTGGAGGGTTGGGAGCTGCCTGGTGGGAGGGGACTGGAACATGGAAGAAAGGCCCTCTCATGGGATCTGGGACACGAAGAAGGTGCAACCTTTGCCAGTGATGCTGCCCAGAACACACAGGGAAAAATATCCTGGCTTCTCCCTTCTTTCTGCTCATAAATTTTCCTCCAGTGACCCTCTTGGTGAACCAGAAGCCAGTTGGTAAGGGAGCCTACAAAATAGACTTTGCTCGGCCAGCAAAGCAGAGGAAGGTGGGGAAATAGAGGTGAGGTCACACAGGCAAACGACCAGCCTTTCAGTTCCATGATCCTGCTGCGTAATGTCCCGTAGCCTCAGTTTCCTCACTTATAAGATGGAAATAGTACTCCTACCTCACAGGGCCATTGAGAGGACTACATGAGCTGGCATATGTTTCAGTTAGGCTTTCTTGAACAGTCTCACTCAAGAACCTCAAGTGATTGGAGTTAAGGGAGGAAGACAGTTAGAAAGAGACACATGAAACCAAGGAAATAGGGGTCCAAGCCCAGAGTTTTATAGTAGCTGAGGAGGAGCCAGACAACCCATCCTAAGAAGAGCAGGAATTACTGTGGAGCTGGGTCTCATGGAGACTGAGGTCAGGAAGACCCTCAGCATCCAAAGCACTCCTCTGGATCTCAGCAGAGGGAGGTGTAGAGTTTTGCTTTTCCTCTTTTACGTTAAGATGACCCCAAATCTCTCTCTGGGTCTAGTTTCTTCTTTTAGATATCAGGCAATTATCCTCCAGTCTAAAGTTATCCTTTACTTATCCTCTAGCCTAAAGCTTTTCTCTGAAGCTAATAAGTTTTTGATATTAGAATTTCTGCTTCCCATGGCTTTGGCTTGATCATGATCCTTTTGCCTCCTCTCAAACTTAAGATCTTTCAGCTTCAGCTTCCACTGAAAATTGTTTACTTCCTCCAACATTTCCCAATTTAATTTCATTGGAACAAGAATCTTATAGGGCCAGCTCTTTTTTATTTGGTAGAACTTTTCATTCGAGATCTCTCATAGCAAGTATGGCTTCGATGTTTTGGGGAAGTGCCCAGGCTTGGTCCAATTATCAGTTTTGGAGGGAGAGAGGCAGGGCGATGTGGTCCAAAATGTGGCTGCCCCATACCGTCCCTTCAGAAGGGGCTGTGGATGGATAACTAAGAGCTTTTGTCCACCCCCGCCCACCACCACCACCTCTGGGGTAGTTTGGTTCCCATAAGCTCACAGGAGCTAGAACTCTGGGCCACCTCTGTTCACTTCTGGTTCAGACCTCAATGGTTTCACATTCCACCTGTTGTTTCTCTTCTGATTCTAGTACATAGAGATACTTGTCTTGTTTTAACATGGCCATGGCTTTTGATTTTCCTTTTTCTTCTTTCTTGTTTTTATTTTTGTTTTTGAGACAGAGTTTCACTCTTGTTGCCTAGGCTGGAGTGCAATGGTGCCATCTCAGCTCACTGCAACCTCTGTCTCTCAGGTTCAAGTGATTCTCCTGCCTTACCCTCCCAAGTAGCTGGGATTACAGGCGCCTGCCACCATGCCCAGCTAACTTTTTGTATTTTTAGTAGAGACGAGGTTTCACCATGTTGGCCAGGCTGGTCTCAAAAGTCCTGACCTCAGGTGATCCGCCTGCCTTGGTCTCCCAAAGTGCTGGGATTACAGGCGTGAGCCATCGCGCCCAGCCTCTTTTTTTTCTTTTTTATAGGTCATGGCAATCAATGACTTTGAAGCAAAACAAAGCCTCAATTTTTGAATTCACAATACCATCTTGTCTGGAATTCATGCCAATAATTTCTAAAACTTAGGACAAATACAAAGCTAGACATTACCAAAATTAAGTTCTTATGAGAAACTCTTTTAAGAAGAGGGAGTGACCAAATGGAGAAAAGAGTAAAAAGTTGAAGATAACCTTGTTCGCAGATTGAGAGAACGTGAAGACGATGATGTCACTAAGGGTATCTGAAAACTAGAGTACTGCAGGGAATAACACTTCAGGCATAGATAGTTTGAGAGATGGAGATGAAGATGGACTCCTTATCTTAAAATCAATAACCTCTCACCGAAAAAAACAAAACAAACCATAAAACCCATAAACAACAATAACAATAAAAATCAATAAACAACCCAAATATGGGTATTCACGAGTGAATGAGTCAAAGTGATGAAGGGAAAATTAGCTTAGATAAAGATAATTTTTGAGACTGAAATGAGAGGGTCACTTTATCTTCAAATTATCAGATCCTACTCACCATCATCCCCACAGCTGGCCAAGAACCCTAAACCAACAAACAAAAATTCAAGAATAAAATGGGACTAGGCCATATGTGGAACCACCTGAAAAAAATGAACTGCTCATAGGCTTTATCGTTGAGTGAATGAAGGTTCTAGGGAGAAAAGGATCATGGAGTAAGACTTTGCAAGCATATCTCAGTTTCTGTGGTGGGGTGGACAGAAAGGAGGACAAGACAGAAATAGCTGACTCAGCTCTGCCCCCCACACTTTAGGGGTCAGTGTGGGTTCAGGGCAGCACCCCAGACTGGCTGTGAATGAGGACATGGTCTTTTCTCAATGCCCCTGTGGCCTGTCAGGACTTATCACTACTTTGTACTTCACCAACGCATTTGTGGGAGCCCCTTCCTTATGGGGTGGGGATAGGGCAAAAGAGGATTGAGAAGGTTCTGGCTTTGGCATTCCCAGGGAGAGAAAGGCAAGGCTTTCTGAGAATTAGAATGTAAACTGTGGGGCTTTCTTTAGCTCCATACCTATTTCCAATGCATGTTGGACTTAGAGAGTAAATACAGACTGACTGAAGAGAGAAGGAACTGTCATCAAGAATGGGACACTTCCCTGGTTGAACATATTCTGGCTGGATTGCTGACTGGACAAAGGAAGACTCACTTGGTGCTGCCAGAAAAGAACACTCTTGGCTGACATCTGCGGGGTTGTTCCTGGCCTCAAAACAGACAGGATATTGACTAGTTGCCTCCTGAGCTATTACACAGAGGCTGGAAAGTGGACCAGGCCCTGGTAAATCAGAAGGAGATGAATCAAAGTGAATTGAATCTAGCCTGGAGGTGTGGAGGGTTGGCTGGGGAGTCAAGAGATCTAGGCCCCCTTCTGAGTCCTGAGACTCTCTCACAGTGTGGCCCAGACTTCTTTTTCCTCTTCAACAAAAGGAAGGATTGGACATGATTATTTTCAAAGTCCCTCTAGCTCTAATAGTCATTCATGTGGGAAGGGGGTGGGAGGTGGGGACAGACAGGGCATAGACAGTGGTTCATTTGGGAGCAGAGGGAATAATTCAACCTTAAAAATCAAACTGATAAAAATGGTAAAGAGAAGAAAGGACTTAATCTTTCTCTGCTTGGAAAGGTCAAGAGCCTTTAGATCTGGTCTCATTAAAGTTTTTTCTCTTTTCTCTCTCTCTCTCAAAAAAAAATCATATTGTAATTTATGTTACTCGTAATCCCTTGCGATGACTTTAATACTTTTTCAGCTGCTGGGTAGCTACTGGTTTTCACATTTAAGACAAGAAATCTTCATTTAATGATCTTAAAAGTGTTGGTATGGACCCCACCAATGGCCACACTCTAGGAAACTGGAAGCTGTGACTGGTGTTTTTGTTCCTTTCCTGTTTATTCGGATCCATCCCCTTGCTTTTTCTTCCAGATAGAATTGTCCAGAGGAAATGCCTTTTTAGAGTCACAACTCTAAAAAGTTCAGTCTTTATTCAATATTTCTTGAGAGCTGCTATGTGTTGAATGCTAGCACTGAGATAGACGCTGGTGAGTAAGGAGAAAACAAGACAAATGGGATCCCCATGTTCCTGAAATATACAAGGATTTGTGTGGGGTGTGTGTGTGTGTGTGTGTGTGTGTGTGTGTGTGTGTGTGTGTGTGTTGTGTGTGTGTGTGTGTGTGTGTGTGTGTGTGTGTGTGTGTGTGTGTTTAGATGGCACAGCCTAGAAACAGGAAAGCAGAAAAATAAGTGAAATGATTATCAGAATATGTATTGTGATAAGAGCTGTAAAGTAGACAAAGGGCTGAGATAGAGGAAATGGCAGAGCAATGATGTGTCCATCTGGATGTGGGGAGGTAATTATGGCTTGGATCTGTTTTCCCACCTAAATCTCAGGTTGAAGTGTAATCCCCAGTGCTGGAGGTGAGGCCTGGTGGGAGGTGACTGGATCATGGGGGTGGATTTCTCATGAATGATTTAGCACCATCCCCTTGGTACTGTCCTCATAATAGTGAGTTCTTATGAGATCTGGTGGTTTACAAACATGTGGCACCTCCTTCCCCCCCACATCCTGCCCTCGCCATGTGATATGCCTGCTTTCCCTTCACCTTCCACCATGATTGTAAGTTTCCTGAGGCCTCCCCAGAAGCCAAGCAGATGCCAGCATCATGCTTCCTGTACTGTCTGCAGAGCCCTAAGCCAATTTCACCTCTTTTTCTATATAAATTGCCCACTCTTAAGTATTCCTTTATAGCAATTTGAGAGCAGATTAATATAGGAGGTGTGAGGCGAGTGGGGTGCTTTTGAGTGTGCAGCCAGAGAAGGCCTCTTTGCTAAGAGAAGCAGCTACACCAAGAGTGGAGACCTGATTGGGTGGGTGAGAGTGACCAGTGGAAGGAATTACTGCCTCCTCAGAGCAGCTGGGGAGATGGAAGCACTAGTATCCTCTTCTCTGCACACTAGAATACATGAAATTTTTATTTGTGAGATTTAGTTTAGCTATCAAAAAGAATGTCCTAAGCTCACATATATTCACATATATGTGAATATATGAAGCATTGTCAAGTCTCCTTAAGGCCAGTCTGGAACTGCTCAGCAGGCCCCACCTTCTTTAGCACAGGCTCCAGAGGAAGTGGGCTCAGTGTGTTGCCTCTTTCAGTGGTGAAGGCCAGCCAGGATACTGTGTGCAAAGTTTGGGACTGAAAATAATCTCCACTTAAAAAAAAAATCCTTCCATCAGGAGGAGATCGAAGAATGAGAAATAGAATCAAATAATAATTGCTGTTTTTATTATTTTTATTAGATTATCTAATTTATGCCAGGCTCTTTATAATTGTTTTACAAGTTTATTTTAAGCCCTGACTCATCTGTATGAAGTAGGAATTATTGTTATCCCAATTTTACAGATAAAGACAATGAGGCCCAGAGGGCTCAAAGTGCTTGCCCAAGGTTCCAGAATGCATTCCCTTAACCTTTGGCAACACTGCTTTGGAGGGGTTAGTTTCATATGAGAATTTCAGGTAGCACACATTAGGTAGCACAACATTAGAAACTAAGAAGTTCTTTTCGGAGTTAAGAGAATGCCAGTTTTCCATTTGAGAGTGAGATTTCTAGACTCCCATCATCTCTAAATTAGAATCTCTGGGCGTAGAACTCAGGTATTTGCACTTTCAAACTGCTGCCCAGTTGATTCTAAACACTGTTTGAGAAGCGTGGTTGTGTGGGCACTCACAAGTATAGAGCCAAGAGAGTAGACTCTGAATTCCTTCAAAAATAATAATAATAATAATCATAACAACAACAATAATAATGGTGATAATAATGCTATTTCTTGAGTGCCTTCTCTGGGTTAGACATTATATTAGCTGTTTCCATGTGTGATTATATTTAATGTTGACAACTCTACAAGAATTGTATGATTTTTTACATTTTACAAATGAGAATAAATCTAAACTCAGAGAGAAAAGTAACTTGCCTAAAGTCATATAGACAGAGAGTTGCAAATCTGATGTTCAAACCTCATCTGCCTGTCCATGTTCCACAACTTCATGCTTGTTATCTACAATTCTATAGGCTCATTTTTAGATTACAGAGATCAACCTAAAATTTTCCATCTTGTCTCATCTCAAAACACAACCAAATGAACAAATGACATTTTTCCAGGTATATGGTCTTTGACAAGTTGCTTATCCTCTAATTTTCTTACTTATAAGATGAAAATAGTAGTGCCTACCTCATGAGTTTGTTGTAAGGATTAAATGGGATACTCCATGTACAGCCTGGAAAGTGCCTGGCATTTGGTAAGCACTCAATAGATGTAGCTGCTCTCACCAGTAACATGATTATACTGCCCAAGTCTTCCTAAGTGAATTTATGCAATTGTTCCATAATCAGAATTTCTGTCCACCAATACTGATTGCTGGTTTCCTCTTGGCCATATTGAACTGACAAAGATCAACCTACTCCTTAATAAGCAAAAACAAAGAATCCTCAGATGTCTGTGACTATTCCTGTGTTCAAACTTCTTTCTCCCAACTGACTTCCAGGAAGATATGTCACGTCATCAGCTGAGCTCTAGCTGCTAATCTGCAAAGTCACTGTCTCCTTCCTACTATCTTCCCTTTATCAGGGAAACTTACACTTTTCACCCATCATTGACATCCTCTTCATTCAGTCACTCATTCATCCAGCAAATATTTATTGAAGACCTATTCTGTGTCAGGCACTCATTATTCCAGGCACCATAGATGCAGCAGTGAACAAAGATCTCTGCCTTTTCGAAGCTTACATTCTAATGGGAGCTGAGCAAGACAGACATAAACAAACAAGTTGAGTATAACATATGTTAGCTAGTGATAAATTCTATGGAGGAAACTAAAGCAGGGAAAGGGGATAAGGGTTGCAGGGAAGCAGGGAAAGGGGGAGATGGGGTGCAGTTTTATGTAGCATTGTTAGAGAAGCCTTCACAACGGGAATATTTCAGCAAAGGCTTGAAGGAGGTGAGGGAGTGAGTCATGAGGATTTCTGGGGGAAGAACTTGCCAGGTAAAATTTAGCACATAAATAGTCCTTGAGGCAGATACCTTTAAGTGGCTGCTGCAGATTGAGTAAAGCCTGCAGACTGAGTGAAGGGGACTGTGATAGGCTATGTGCTCAGAGAGATAATGGGGATGGGTATGCATAGGGCCCTGTAGGCCACTGTAAAAGTCTATTGCTTTTAATCTGAGTGGGATGGGATGCATTTGACGGTTCTGAATAGAGAAATGTTATGCTATAATTGATATTGTTTCAGGAACTGTAACTACTCCATTGAGAACACCTGCAAAAAATGGCAAGGCTCAAGGTAGAGAGACCACTGCATGACTTGCAATAATCCAGGGTAATTTAGGAAGAAAACAGGCCGGGCGCAGTGGCTCACGCCTGTAATCCCAGCAGGTGGGTGGATCACCTGAAGTCAGGAGTTCAAGACCAGCCTGACCAATATGGTGAAAACCTGTCTCTACTAAAAATACAAAAAAAAAAAAAAAAAGAAAAGAAAGAAAAAGAATAATTAGCCAGGCATGGTGGTGCATGCCTGTAATCCCACCTACTTGGGAGGCTGAGGCAGAAGAATCGCTTGAACTAGGACGACAGAGGTTGCAGTGAACTGAGATTGCGCCATTGCCCTCTAGCCTGGGCAACAAGAAACTCTGCCTCAAAAAAAAAAAAAGAAAGAAATATTTTATTCAAAGGATATTGGGTAGCTCATCAAATATATCTAAGAGGTCTAAAACCAGCTTCATCATAGTATAGAACTGGTCCTGCAATGCCCTCTCCACTGCCAGCACTGCATCCCCAATGTTGCAGCCTGCCCCCACCAATGCCCTTGATACTGGACCCATCTGCTAGAACCACTGCCACTGCTGCATCTGACAACTAAAAATAGCTGCCTTCATGCGTCACTTCTGGTCACTGAGCTTTTGATTCTAAGTCTGGGGGTTGTCTGTGCTTGGTGGACTCTGGTCAGGTAGCTATGCCCATGCTCTAGCTACAAAGGCAGCATGCAAAGTGTGTGTCTGATGCTCTTAGCTTCTGTCAGGGAGGTAGGTGATTCCCAACCATAGGGCAGGGATTCAGTTGTTAATTGGGGGGAAAAAAATATGACAACTGCCCCCTACTGGTGGGTTCTTGTGTTCCTTAGTTGCTGCATTGCTACCTGGTTGCATACCAAATGGCAGTTTGGGGTCTGTCGTCTTGTTTTCAACAGCAGCAGCAGCAGTAGAGTATCAATTGTTCCCATAGTCATCCACAGCAAAACCTCACAATGTTGCTGATTCATACATAGAAGGGAGCCATGTTTAGATGTTACTTCCCCATTTTCCCATTGTTCACAGCATCTTACCTAGTTCATCACTGAAGCCCTGTTGTTTCCCTCCGTCTGCTCTTATCATTATAATTGACAGTTCAGAATGGGGAATAGATGGGGAAATTGACAAGAAATGGAAACAAGAATGAGTAATAAGCGTCCTGGTAGTTTCACAGCTGTCGATATTTTTACTTCGATCACTTTACCATCAGATGATTCATGTTATGAATGAACCACGTGTTTGAAATAAGCAGAATTTAGAATTTCCCATTCTTCATTTATCTTAGAGACCGGACAACGAGGCATTGTGTCACTCCCTTAAAGACCCCTTCTCCTCTCTCCCCTTTTCTATTTATTTCTTTATCTTTGAGGCCCCATGTCACTCTGTCACCAGGCTGGAGTGCAGTAGTGCAACCATAACTCAATGCAGCCTGGAAGTCCTGGGCTCAAGTGAGCCTTCCGAGTAGTTGGTACTACAGGCATGCGCCACCATCCCTGGCTAATTTATTTTATTATATATATATTTTCTTTTTGGTAGAGACAAGGTCTCATGTTATTGCCCAAGTTGGTCTTGAACTCATGGGCTCAAGCAATTCTCCTACCTTGGCCTCCCAAAGTGCTGAGATTATAGGTGTGAGTCACTGTGCCCAACCCCCTTTTCTATATAAATTCAATATTAACAGGTACAAAATGACCTAGGAGGAATTTATACGATTTTCAAGCCCAAAAACTAAAATGACCCGAAAAGGCTAATTTGTAGCCTCTACTTGCAAAATGCTTAACTCAAAAGTTAGTATTTAAAGATAGTTATCAGAAAGTGGGAGTATATTACCCTCTTCTACTCGTTTGATATTGTACTTTTGATGTTCACTCCTTGCTTAAAGCTTCTGGTGTTGTAAGTAAAACGGTGATGGGATTTTAGAAGACAGTTTCCCTGGTCAAATTAAATAGGGAGCTGCCAAAAATACCTACATCTGGATTCACTCAAGATCTATTAAATGAGACTCCCTGAGGCCCAGCCCCTCACTCCTCCTTGATTCTAACTTACAGCCAGAGCTGAGAACCACTGGTCTAGGCCTTGGAGGCATTTGTGTATTGAATCAAAGAACAGCCAGGTGGTGGCTCAGCAGGTAACTCAAACTTGACTCAAGCAAGGAATGGGAATTTATTAGGTGGCCTAAAGATAATGTAGGCTTTAGCACAGGGGCGGGCAGGGGGGCAGGAAGGGGCAAACAAAACAAGTTAGTGAACTTGGGGCTGTATCAGGGGTGGGGGAGAAGAGGTGAGGTTGCAGGGAACACTGGTACTTCCTGCCAAGGTCACACCATTCTGTTCCTGAACAAGACCTTAAAAAGCTGACTTTCACCCAAGGGTAAAATCAGCCTTAAAAACAGGTGGATTGCTGTCTCGAATGAATCAAACAATATGGTTGAAGAGGGTGGGCCTTCCCAGGACCAGAGACAGACCTGCAGGAATAATAACAGTCAGAACTATTAGGTTGTGTGAGACTTTGATTTGGAAGGCAATGCTGCAATGAACATGGTGTCTTGAGAAAGCGCAGTTAGCAGAAGCAGCGGTGCCAGAAGCCCTAATAGATGCCTTGCAGGCCTGAACAGGTGGTGCAAGCTGTGAGGCCTATGCCAGCTGCTGCAGCAGGAAGAATCTGCAGGAGAATCTGGTGATGGGATTTGAGAAGCCTTTCTGGCTTCATGGCTTCCAAGCTGGATTCCCCAGCCTTCCTAGGGATTCTGGTCCTCAGCATCCCTTAATAAACGACTCTTGTGCTTAAACCAACAGAAGCTCTGTGTTTATAATTAATATCTCTGAATGACACACATTCATTCTCATTTAACATTCATTCAACCCAGTGGGATAGAAGATATTATCCCTATTTAATAGAAAAGAAATTGAAAATCAGAGAAGTTAAGAAGCTTGTCCGAGGCCAGACAGCCAGAAAACGGCAACACTGGAGTCAGATTCACATGTGAATGACCCCGAAGCCCATGCTCCTTCCCTGTCGGGCTCCAGGAAAGAGGCCACATAGGCAGCGTAGTAGTAGCGAGGCTGTCTTTGGCGCGGCCTCCTTTGTCTTCATGGTTCAGTTGAGGAAAATGACCTGAGCCCCAAGGTTGCCTAAAATTTGCCTGCTAGTGTCTGCCTCTTACTAAGGTTCCTCACAAGAATGTGGGCTCTGATTGGATGCTTCTACGATTTTGTGTTTTTGTACTTCATAATCTCCTAGCAAAATGTCTCTCTGAAAAATGTCCTGCTTTCAGCGTTGAACTACAGGAAAAAAGATTTTTCCCATGTCTGAGCCAGTGGCAGGGTGGTCATACGTGTGTGGCTCGGAGACCCAGTTTTAGAAGAACTGAGGCAGGTGGTGAGTGTCCAGGAGAGAATAAACCCGGAGTCACTGTTGGCCCCTCTTCCTAAGGGCAGCTCACAGATGTCACCTACCCGTGGCCCCCCAGAAACAATGCATTTAGACCCCAAACCACTGTACTAGAACAGCTCTATCTAACTTCCAGCTCTCTAGTTCAGGAAAGTCTCTGAATTTAAAAGCTGGAAGAAACCTTACAAATCTCATTTTGCATATGAGAAAACTCAGAAAGGATTTTCCTGAGGTCACACAATTAGTGGCTGGGCAGGATTATTGCTTACAACAGAAACTACAGAAAAAAAATTGCTTAAAGCAATAAAAGCATATGGCTCTTTATGCTTCACAATTTACTTGGGAGACATATACCGAGAGACGAGACATCTTGTGAACTATAAACGCCCTACAGGAACACAGGCGTGGGGGACCACGGAGGCCGCAGCGGTTAGAAAAGTCTTCAGGGGAGGTGAGGGGCTAGCCTGGGCCCCTGGAGGACGAACAGGAGAGCCCGGCAGAGAGAGGGCGACGGCGAGGAAAGGAGCAGAGAGACAGGGCCCCTCTCTGGCTGGGCCTAAGGAAAGGGAGGAACCCCGCCACCCCACCTCACCCCACCCCTGCTCAAATCTCTGGATGCTGGAGCAAAAATGGGAAAAAGCGCCCAGACAGCTCTGCGGGGTGGCTCCTCCTTCTCTGGGCGAGTGTAACCAAGCCCATGTGTTGGGACGCGGCTAAGAGGATCCGGGCATGCTTGGCGGGCGGCCGGGAGGAGGCGCCCGCCCCTGCCCAAAGCAGCCCCTCTGGGCCCCTCCCCGCCGCTCTTCGCTCTGTCCTCCGCCTGGCTCCGGGTTGTGGGCTCCCAGTCACCTCTGCATCCGCCTCCATCGTCGGTCGCCTACTGCTGCTTTAGCCGTGAAAGGACCAGAACACGCTGCCTTTTACAGTTAACGTGGGGGCTGGAGGGAAGGAGAGAGCTCGTGCTCCCCTCCTTTTCCCTCCTTTGTCCTCACCCCTGCCCTGCTTGTCTAGGCGAAGGAGGCCCAGGAAAGCGGCCCTGCCCGCAGCCCTGCCGGCCTCAGCTCCCGCAGTCCACCCTTAGATCTTACAACTGAAGTTGGCGCTTTCAAATCCCAGTTTCGTTACATATTTGTGCTTCCTATCTACCGGATACCGCGAACTGCTCTTCATGCTACACGGGGAGAAAAAGATGCATTCAGACCTTCAGTTTGTTTACTACAGTAACCATGACGCTGGAAGACCGGGCATGCAATATAAAACCCAGGAAGGGAGCGATTAAAAGAATAGAAACAAGACAAGCAGGCAACACAGCCCAAATCCCAGAAAGCAGAACGGGCATTGCTCTCAGGTTGCTGCCTCGGCCCCGTCAGCCAGGGAGAAGCGCTTTTTGGAGCATTTGTTAAGTGCCACAAAGCCCTACCAGGATTGATAAAAAGCGTTTTCCTCTGAGATTTTCATGCATTCCTTCAACAAATATTTACCAAGTGCCTAATATGTTACAGACATTGTTCTAATTGACAGACATCTTTGCCCTCATAAGAACTGACATTATCATGGAGGAAAGAGAAAATAAAGAACAAACATAATAAATAAGTGAATTACATATTGGAAGGTAATTTTTAAAAAACAGAGCAAGCTAACAGCATGAGTGTGTGGGGGTTCCAGTTTTAAAGAGAGTGGCCTGGGTGGTCCCCAGGGGGAAACCTGCTGGCAGGAAATAGGCAATCCCAGATTAGCCTGCTGTCCCTATGAGCTCACGGGCCCTTCCTTGTGCTCATACATGTGCATGGAGCTGGAGAGCCTTGCAGAGGGTGGCTGTCTTTTACTGCTTGAATAGGATGGGAGGTGGGGTATCAGTTATTCACACTTTAATAGACCATTGCAGCTTTGACTTCCCCTGCTTCCATTCCTAACCTCTGGAGAGCTGCGAAATGGTGCCGATTTCCGAAAACAGGTAGGAAGGTAAGGGAGGAAAAAAATCCTAAAACAAGGAGTTGTGTGCTTTGGAGAGGCACTGGCGTCCCCGGATTGGCTCCTGAGAAAGCTAATGGAAGATGGATCCCGCTTTAGGGTAGGAACTAGCTATTTATCTATTAGTCAAGGGATATATTTTAACCATCCTGAATTAGATTGTGCAATCAGGTTGATAATAATGACAATAATAATTAAAGTAGCTGGTGTTTATTGAGTACTTACTAGGTAACAGGTATCGTGCATAGGTTTCACATGTAACCTTTTAGTTTTTTCTTCAGCTAGAATGTCATGTAAGCTCCATGAGAGTAGAGACTTTATTTTGTTCACTGCTATATCAGAATCAATGCCTGGCACCTAGATGGCACTCACTGCACGAATGAATGAGTGATTGCATTCTGGAGAAGAGGTTCAAGGTGCTCTTGCTCTGGGCCTTACAATGAGATGCTGAGGAGGTTTTAGGCCCTTCCTCTTCTTCAGAGTGCAGCAAACATAACACACCTCTTTCTTGTTATTGTTGACTGCTCTGTAGATACTCCAGGCACTGTTAGAGGGACAGTTTCTTCTCTTTACTGTGTTTTCCACCCTCCCTATCTCCTTGGTGGGCAGGTGGTTAGAGGAGGAAAAAAAGGGGGTGAGGGGAAAAGAAAACTTTATGTTGCCATTCATCCATGACTTCATTTACATTTAGTTCTTACAACAACCCATTTTACAGAAGAGCAAACTGAGACTCAGAAAGATTAAGTAGCTGTCAAGGTCTTGTGGCAAGTTAATGCCAAGGAGCCTCAGCCCCTGGAGCTGTGCTCTTACCCATTACACTAGATGGCAGGGCAAAGAATGCACTATCATTATTTTGCATTTTTTCTGTTGTTTCGCTTACCCCATCTCCAGGGGTACGGCAATGTTTAGGGCAGGTTCCCTACTGTCTAGGGGGATATTTAAAAGCATGCCAAATAGCTTGACAATGAATTCAAAGCAAGAGATCACATTATTTTCTTTCTTGGAATTAACAGTGAACTGGCTCGAGTTCATTGTTACTAACAGTTGGCTCAGTGGAGGAATATTGGGCCATGAAGCTTATTTGGGCATAGGGTGTTTGTTGTTCGGCTGCTTACCTCCTTTGGGGTTGTCAAGGAACAGGGGTTTGTTAGTGCCTATTATATATTCAGTGCTTAAGCAAGTTACTGAGTGGGGAGGGGCAGGAAGGATTAAAACTGCAGCAGAAGTCCTGCTTAATCTGACTGCACTGATGGCTGGCAGCTACTGAAGAGAATAGTAATAAAAAAGACTACTACCAGATCATCCTGGCTAATACAGTGAAACCCCACCTCTACTAAAAATACAAAAAATTAGCTGGGCGTGGTGCCGGGCACCTGTAGTCCCAGCTACTTGGGAGACTGAGGCAGGAGAATGGCGTGAACCCAGAAGGCAGAGGTTGCAGTGAGCTGAGATCGCGCCACTGCATTCCAGCCTGGGTGAAAGAGCGAGGCTCCGTCTCAAAAAAAAAAAAAAAAAGACACACATAAACTGAAAATAAAGGGGTGGAAAATGATATTCCATGCAACTGGAAACAAAAAAAAGAGCAAGAGATATCAGGTAAAAAACTACAAATTAAGGACTGTAAAAAGAGACAAAGTAGGTCATTATATGATGATAAAGAGGTCAATTCACCAAGAGGATATAACAATTATAGCTATCTATGCACCTAACACTGGAGTGTCTAAGTATATAAAACAAATATAAATAGAACTAAAGGGAGAGAAAGACTGCAATACAATAATAGTAGAAGACTTCTACACCTCACTTTCTGTAATAGACAGATCATCAAGACAGAAAGTCAACAAAGAAACATCAGAGTTAAACTATACACTAGACCAAATAGGCCTAACTAACATTTACTGGACATTTCACCCAACTGTGGTGGAATACACATTCTTTTCATCAGCACAGGGAACATTCTCCAGAATAGACCATGTCTCACACTACAGAACAAGTCTCAACAAATTCCAAAAGGTAGAAATCATATCAAGTATCTTTCTGGCCACAGTGGAATAAAACTACAAATCAATAACAAGAGGGACATTGAAAACTTCACAAACACATAGAAATTAAACAACATGCTCCTGGACAACAAATGGGTCAATGAAGAAATTAAGAAGGAAATTAAATAATTTCTTGAGGCAAATAAAAACAGAAATACAACAAAGCAAAATCTATGGGATACAGCAAAAGCAGTGCTTTGAGGGAAGTTTATAGCTATAAATGCTTATATCAATTAAGTAGAAAGACTTCAAATAAACATCTAATGATGCACCTTAAGGAACTATAAAAGCAAAAACAAACCAAACTCCAAATTAGTAGAAGGAAAGAAATAATAAAGATGAGAACAGAAATAAATGAAAATTAGACCAAAAAAAAAAAAAAACCAATACAGAAGAATGAAATGAAACTTGTTTGGACAATATAAACAAAGCTGACAAACCTTTGGTTAGACTTTGGTTTTCAAGAAAGAAAGAGAGAAGACCCAAATGAATAACATCAGAAATGAAAAAGAAGACGTAACAATGGAAACCACAGAAATACGAAGAATCACTAGACTATCATGAACAACAAATTGGAAAACCTAGAAGAAATGGATAAATTCCTGATCACATACAACCTACCAAGATTGAACATGAAGAAATAGAAAACCTCAATAAATAAATAATAGGTAATGAGATCAAAGCTATAATTAAAAGTCTCCCATCAAAGAAAAGTCTAGGACCGGATGGCTTCACTGCTGAATTCTACCAAGCATTTAAAGAACCAATGTCAAATCTACTCAAACTCTTCAAAAAAATTGATAAAGAAGAAATACTTCCAAACTCACCCTACAAGATCAGAATTACTGTGATGCCAAAACCAGGCAGGGACACACACACACACACACACAAAAAGAAAACTACAGGCCAATATCAGTGATGAACATAGATGCAAAAATTCTCAACAAAATACTATCAAACTGAATTTAACCACAAATTAAAAATATCACTCACCATGACTAAGAGGGATTCATCCCAGGGATGCAAGGATGGTTCAATATAAGCAAATTAATAAACATAATACATCACATTAACAGAACCAAGAACAAAAGCCACATGATTACTTCAATAGACGCCAGAAAACATTTGATAAAATTCAACATTCCTGTATTAAAAGCCCTCATCAAATTGGGTATTGACGGAATATATAACAAATTAATAAAGGCCATATATGACAGACTGACAGCTAACAACATTGTACAGAAAGGGGAAAAATGGAAGGCCTTTCCTTTCTTTAAAATCTGGAACAAGACAAGGATGCCCACTTTCACCTCTTTTATTCAACATAATACTGTAAATCCTGGCCAGAGAAATTAGGCAAGAGAAAGAAAGAAAGGGCATTCAAACTGGAATGAATAAGTCAAATTAGCTTTGTTTGCAGATTACATGAACTTATACTTAGGAAAATCTAAAGACTCTACAAAAACTGTTAGAATTGATAAATGAATCCAGTAAAGTTTCAGGATACAAAATCAACATTCAGAAATTGGTGGCATTTATAACACACTGAAAGGAAATAATCTGAGAAAAAAATCAAGAGAGCAACCCCAGGTCAGGTGCAGTGGCTCACGCCTGTAATCCCAGCCCTTTGGGAGGCTGAGGCAGGCGGATCACAAAGTCAGGAGATCAAGACCATCCTGGCTAACACGGTGAAGCCCTATCTCTACTAAAAACCCCCCAAAATTAGCCAGGCACGGTGGCTGGTGCCTGTAGTCCCAGCTGCTCGGGAGGCTGAGGCAGGAGAATGGCATGAATCCAGGAGGTGGAGCTTGCAGTGAGCTGAGATAGTGCCACCGCTCTCCAGCCTGGGGGACTAAGCAAGACTCCGTCTCCTCTAAAAAAAAAAAAAAAAGAGCAACCCACTTACATTGAAAGAATACAAAATACCTAGAAATCAATCTAACAAAGAAGTGAAAGATCTATACAAGAAAAACTATAAAATAGTGATGAAAGCTGCTATAAAGACACATGTACACATATGTTTATTATGGCACTATTCACAGTAGTAAAGACTTTGAACCAACCCAAATGTCCATCAATGATAGACTGGATTAAGAAAATGTGGCACATATACACCATGGAATACTATGCAGCCATAAAAAATGATGAGTTCATGTTGTTTGTAGGGACATGGATGAAGCTGAAAACCATCATTCTTAGCAAACTATCGTAAGGACAAAAAACCAAACACCACATGGGCTCACTCATAGGTGGGAATTGAACAATGAGAACACTTGGACACAGGAAGGGGAACATCAGACACTGGGGCCTATCGTGGGGCGGGGGTAGAGGGGAGGGATAGCATTAGGAGATATACCTAATGTAAATGACCAGTTAATAGGTGCAGCACACCCATAACATGACACATGTATACATATGTAACAAATCTGCACGTTGTGCACATGTACCCTAGAACTTAAAGTATAAAAAAAAGTGATGAAAGAGACAAAAGAGGATACAAAATAATAGCTATTCCATGCTCATAAATTAAAAGAATTAATATTGTTAAAATGACAACAGTACCCAAGGCAATTTACAGATTCAATGCAATCCCTATCAAAATACCAATGACATTCTTCACAAAAATGAAAAAACATTCCTAAAATTGATATAGAACCACAAAAGACCCCAAATAGCCAAAATAATCCTGAGCAAAAAGAACGAAGCTGGAGGCATCACATTCTCTGACTTCAAAATTTATACAAAGCTATGGTAACCAAATCAGAATGGTACTGGCATAAAAACAGACCCATAGACCAAGAAACAGAAGAGAACCCAGATATAAATCCATACATTTACAGCCAACTCATCTTCAACAAAGGCACCATGAACATATAATGGGGAAAAGACAGTCTCTTCAATAAATGGTGCTAGGAAAACAGGATAACTATATGCAGAAGAATGAGACTAGGCCCCTACCTCTCACCATATATAACAATCAAATCAAAATGGTTTAAAAACTTAAATCTAAGACCTGAAACTAGTCTGAAAGTACTAGAAGAAAACATTGGGAAAATGCTCCAGTACATTGGTCTGGACAAATATTCTCTTGTGCAAGACCTCAAAACCACAGACAGCCAAAGCAAAAATAGACGAATGAGGTTACGTCAAGCTATAAAGCTGCTGCACAGCAAATGAAACAATCAAAAGAGTGATGTGACAACCCACAGAGTAGGACAAAATACTGGCAAACTACCCATGGGACAAGAAATTAAAAACCAGAGTATATAAGGGATACAAACAACTCAATAGCAAAGAAACAAATAATTTAAAAATGGGCAAAATATCTGAACAGACATTTCTCAAAAGAAGACACACAAATGGCCAAGAGATATACAAAAAAATACTCAATATCGCTAATCACTGGAAAAATGCAAATTAAAACTACAATGAGATATCTCACTCCAGTTAAAATGGCTATTATCAAAAAGGCAGGCAATAATGGATGCTGGTGAGGATGCAGAGAAAGGGGAACCCTGTGCACTGTTGGTGGGAATGTAAATTAGCACAGCCACTATGGAGAACAGTATAAAGGGTCCTCAAAAACTAAAAATGGAACCACCATATAATCCAGCAATTTCACTACTTGGTATATACCCAAAAGAAAGGAAATCAATGTATTAAAAAGACATCTGCATTCCCATATATATTGTAGCACTATTCATGATAGCCAAAATATGGAATCAACCTAAGTGTTCATCAGTGGACTAATGGATAAAGAAAATGTGGTATGTATATACACAATGAAATAGTATTCACCCATGAAAAAGAATGAAATCCTGTCATCTGCAGCAACATGGATGGAACTGGATGTCATTATGTTAAGTAAAATAAGCCAAGCACTGAAAGACAAATCTCATTCTCACTCTTACGTGGGAGCTAAAAAGTGGATCTCATGAAGAAAGAGAGTAGATTGGTGGTTACCAGAGGCTGGGAAGGGTAGGCAGGAAGGAGAGATGAAGAGAAGTTGAATAACGGGTACAAATGTATGTTTCATAAAACAAATAAGATTTAGTTTTAGATAGATCAGTAGCTTGACTAGACTTTACAATATCTTTTTTTAAAGACACTTCTATAAAGCAATACAATATCTATTGTATATTTCAAAACAGCTAGAAGAGAAGAAGTCAACTGATTTCAGCAAAAAGAAAAGGCAAATATTTAAGGTGGTGGATATTCCAAGTACATTGATTTAATCTTTGCAAACTATATGAATGTATTAAATTATCACATGTACCCCCAAACTATGTATATTTATTATGCATCAATAAACATTTTTCAATTAAAAAAATTAATAGAAGTGACTATGATTTGTCTTTTTGTGTATATAGGTTACACATCAATAACATTTTTTAAAAATAACAAAATCTCACAGCGTTCTGATATTAAGTTAGTCCTGGGTTGAAAGGATCGTCCCATTGCTCTGGGTAACTGTACATGAAGTAGGAATAAAGACACCTCAGAGGTGGAAAGCCATTTTGAATAGGGTTTAGGATTTTGCAGTGCCCATTCTACCTCATCAATCACAGGCCATGGTCCTCTTGCATCTCCCCACCTCATCACTAGAGCTGTCAGACCTCTGGCTCTCATTCAAGCTGTGAAATGGCACACAATTTGAAACTTATTTACTGGGTCTGAGCCAAGGCCATATCCCACTCCTGCTCATGCATCTCAGTTGGCTCAGTACAAACTTCCATTCCCTTCACTTTCAGTCAGGATCCAGATAAGCCAGGACAAAGCTGGAGCTCCAGTGGCCTGATTAGAAATCTTTCCATCTAAGCTTAATGGGAGGGTTGGGAGTTTCAGCTCCTGACACCCAGTGGGTGGTTTCACAAGTTTTAGAGGGTGACTGTTCGGGTGACTGTTCAGGTGATTGGCAGCACAAGGAAAGAGGGAAAAGCCTTTTCTGTGAATCTCACAGGCAGGGTTGCAACCCGGTGTGAGCATGGAGCAGCTTGGCACAAGGCAGTGTTAAGAGGCCCCTGGCTGGCTGCGGGGATGATATCAGATCCCGACTGGATACTGCCCCATTCAGTCAAAGCCGTGCAGCCTGAAATGGTACATGTCCCCGCGGGTCAGCTGGCCTGGAGAAAACAACATGGCCTCAACGTGACAGTCCCCACATTCTGCAGACTTAAAAGGGAAATCCCTTGGATTCTGCCTGGACTCCAGGGGCTCAGACTTGGCCTTGCCCTGGGGCTGCAAAGAGAAATAAAAATATGGGAAGGCCTGTGTGTGGCTGCGATGGATTCTTAAACGATCAGAGGCCGTTTCCTGCCTGTGAGGAGTTGGTACCCTGAGCGTCTTGTTCCTTGGATCCCTCCTTTCCTCTGCTGCTGATGCCCCCGACACCTCGGTCCCTCCCTGTTGCTTCTCCTCGCCCCACCTCACTCCCAAGGACGTCTGCTTTTTTATTGTGAATTTCAGCTGCCTGCTTGTTTCACCTCCCGTTATTCAAAGGTTTGCCCCAGTGTTGCTGCCCCTTTAAAAGACTCCATTCCTAGGTCTTCCTGCTCCATTCTCTCATGCCCTTCCCTGGCTTTCTCAGATTTTCATTTTCATTTCCCTTCCCATTTCTACAAAGGCAGGATGCAGAGGAAGGCCAGCAGAGGGCAAAGAGCCCGAGAGCCGGGATCAGGAGACAGGAACGTGTTGACGTGTGGCTCTGGGCAAACCACAGAGACTGTCTCTGGTCATCCATGTTCCCCACTGTTGGTGAGGCTGGGTCACCCAGGCCAGAACTCCAGTGCCGTGGGGTGTGCCAGTGTTGGTGCTGTGGTGGATGCAAGGAATGGGACTCTGCCCTGGCTTGTGCACATCTACCGAGTAAAAAATCTTTACCCCTCCCTCCCTCCCTCCTCTCTCTCTCTATCACACACACACACACACACACACACACACACACACACACACACACACACCCTCTACCTAGAGGCTGAATCAGAATGTTTCTTAGCCTTGACTCACTTTAGCAGCTCCTTGCTGTCAGGTGTAACTCCACACCCCATTTTATTTTTCAAAATTTTGTGAAATGAAGACATTAATTCAAGGCTGATTTTCTTTTGCTGCCACAGATGTCTACATAATTGTCGGATCCTCGTAGTGGTGAAGGTGGTCTACTGTCCTTACCTCAAGGCAGACAAAGGGAATGGCAGTTAGATCCAGAGAGACGCGATAAGACAAAGCGAATCAGAGATGTAGAGAGCGGAGTCTGGCGGAACTAGAAATAGAATTGCACTAGGGAAGAGCACTGGCTTACATTTGGCTTTTTGCAGAATCCACTTGACCTCCTCCCTACTTGGTGGCTTGTGGCTGCCACTAACTTCTGTGCTCAAAGGGACAGTATTTTTCTGATTAGCCAAACCCAGATTCTGCTTATATTTGCACCCAGATCCTTATATGATGTGAATAGGCCTGTTACCCTTCAACATCAATTAATTAGGGTAAATATTTCTCACTTTCAAAACAATTTACACAGAGATAGGATTTTGTTTCAAAGTAGAAGGGCAAATGTAAATGGGTATATCTGTGTGAATACTCAAAATCCAAGTCAAAGAGAGTCTCAAGTTTACTGTGGACTCAGGACTGCAATATGACCTAAGGATTAACTTTCTTTTAGAATATAAAATATGTTGCTTTCTATTAAGAAGAAGAAGAAAATAAATATACCTTAATACCTGCTATGTGCTAGGCACTTTACATATATTATTTTATTTGATTCTAATCATAACTCTCTAAAGAGATATTTAATTCCCTTTTCACAAATGAGGCAACTTGAAGAGGATACAGAGCAGCCAGAGAGCCAAAGCCAGAGTTGTAACCCACACACTGAAGCCACTAATTCCACGTGACCTCATCAGACCATAACTCTGCCATCTTCTTTCACCACATTTAATTTCATTTTGTTCCTGGTACTATGCTGGTGCTATGACTATTATCAAAGAATAAGATGATCCCTCCCTTTGAAAGCTTACTCATTTGAGAGAAATTAGAACCAAAGACAAAAAAGCATTAGAGCATATCTGATATATAACTGAGATGGAGGAGGATCTTGAGTTAATGAGTGAATCAGATTCAACTAAGTACAAATAGATGGATGTCAGATGAGGTCCAATTAGGGAATCCACCCTAGAACACATGGAAAGGTTTCATGGAAGGAATGGCAGTAGGTCCTGAAAGATAAAGTTGGCAAAGTGAGAAAGGAAAGATTGGCTGACTGTCTTGGGGCAAGAGATTCAACCCCCTGCAGTGGTTAGCCCCAATGCATTCATTTCTGTGGTAGTTGGTAATAAAGAGACTTAAATTGTAACTGAATATGATAAGAAACTATTGTTGTAATTTATCCTTTATTTTTCTGTTCCTTATTTTCTTTTTCTATGACCTTTTAAAATTATGCCTTTTAAATGGAGGGTTTTTCTTTTTTTCTACTTATGCAAAACTAAGCAAAGAGGGGCTATCCATAGAGAAAGCTTGTCTTCTATCTTTTTGGAGTTGCCTATTTAATCCCTTGAAACCTCAACTGCATTCGCCTATATCTGTGTTGTTTGAAATTTGTGCCAATAATTGACAGGAGTGTAAATATCCTGGCTCTTTCACCTCTCATGGAGGATGACTCTGTGGCAGGTGTTTTATCCTGGATCCAAGAACTTCCTCAATGAAAATTCACTTCAGTTGCCATAGTCATAGCTGGGTTGATCATCCACTTCTAATCATCTTCCCTGTCTCACTTTCTTATCCCACTTGCCCACTTCTTACCTCCCAAATAAACTGCTATCATTCTAATCCTTGCCTTTGATTCTGCTTATAGGAGAGCCCAAACTAAGATAAACATATAAATAGATCTATAGTCAGAGAATGAAAAACAAAAGTAAATTATATATATTTAAGAATAAATTATCTTTTCCATATGTGGCATCAGTTGCAATATTTCTACTGAATGTGGGCTATATTGGTACAATAAACTCAAAATTTCAAATGATTAAAAATAATTTTCCTAGTTGGGTTTTTTAAATGCTTTGGTATTCTCATTTGCTTATGAAAATAGCTGGTGGCTTAAGAATTTTCAGGATTTCAAATAAAATAATGAAGTCAGTAATTAAAAGACTCTTCCTCAACTGCTTACCTTGTTCCTACAAACTCTAAGTTAGAGAAGTTTTACTTTGCCCATTGATGTTAAGCACCAGCTTAAAATGCATGTCTGCTGTAGTTTTTCTTCATATTATTCCTGGTTTTGGAAAAATTATTGTTTTCATTTAATCTCTTTTCTCCTAGGTGCTTGACTGGATAGGAAAGATGGATGTAAACAATAATATAAGCTGAATAATTTTCAAATCTACCTGCTTAATTACAAGTATTTGCCCACGGAACTCCAAACAAGGTTTGCTGTGGATAATGCATTTTATGTTTTTGAAAAGAAGTTGCATCTTTATCTGCTAAAGATATGGCCACTTTCATAGGAAGCCTGTATGTCCAGATTTCCAGGAAGGCTTGGGATGACAGCATTGGAGACTAGGAAGACACCAGTCTCGGCTCACATCTCATGTTCCCCCCCAGACATGTATAAGATTCTCATCTGACCACAAATTTCTTCTGCTGGCATACTTCAGTTTTAAGTAATTGAATTTCTTTATGGACCATGTCAAAGGATTATTTTCTTCATATTAGTTTTTATCTGTCTTCTGTCTCTAGTTTCTGAAACTTCATCTAGCTCTCTTCCTCTTTGTTATTTCCTTCAGACTTTTCTAAAAACAGTTCATACCCAAGAGGATTTCATTATCCCCAGAATACACTTCCTAAGGGAATCTTCTAGTCTATGATCAGCTGTAAATTGCACTCCAATTGTTTCGCTTGTAATCTAGTTTTTCCTTCAGCTAAACTGTAAGCCCTTGAAGGCAGGAATTGAAGCGTCTTTTTGTATTTACCATAAAACAGCACTGAACACATAGTAAGAATCAACACATACTGACTAGCTGCTTCACTCTTGCACTCTATGACAATAAATACAATATCTGCAGGTCCTTTCAATTTAATTGAGAATTCAAACTAGGAAATTGCACATAGAATGGCACCTCCACCACGGCTATCTTGCTTATCCAAAAAATTTTGCAGCTGTTTAAGGCTGTATAGCTTACAAAGCACTTTTAAATGTTTTGTGTATTTCATCCTTACAGTAGACATTTGAGGTAGAAAAGGCAGGGATTAGATCTCCATTTCACAGTTGAGAAACCAAGGGTAAGGGATTTGCACATGGTTATGAGGCTGGTATATTGTGGAGCTGGAACTAGAGCCCAAGCCTTTTCGAATCAATTTATTCCATAAAGATCTTACTACCTATAGTGCTGTGTATTAAACTGGAACTAGGCTCAGAGGAAATTTACCATATATTCCTGAGCATTGTATTCACCGAATTTTATGACCAGCCTTAAAGATGCCCCGTAAAGTGCTTTCGCTTAATGCTTATGAGCTTAGGTACTGTAGTCAGCCTGCCCCAGCTTCACCACTTAATCGCTGTAAGCTTCAGTTTGCTCAGCTCTAAAATGGCGATGATAAGTATACTTACCTTCTAGGCTTTTTGTTAAGATTGGGCCAGACTATATAGCGAGGATTTAGCATAGTGCCTCCATAAATATTAGCAATTATCCCATTACTCCTTTGTAATCTTTGGACCTTTTTATCCCTGCCTTGTAAATCATAGCCATTGTTTTGAAACTTCATTGGTTTAACTCTTATATTTTTAAGTTCACTTTTATTCTAGTCTACATATAATAGAATGTACCCACCAGCAATGTGTCAGAGTTTTAGTTGCTCTATGTTCTTACCAATACATAGTATTTGCAGTCTTCTTCATTTTTGCCATTTTAGTGGGCATATAGTTGTATCTCATTGTGGTTTTAATTTGCATTTCCCTGACGATCAGTCATACTGAGTATCTTTTCATGTGCTTATTTGCCATTCGTATGTCTATTGTTGTGAAGTGACTGCTCAAATCTGCCAATTTTTAATTGATTACCTGACTTCTTAATGAGTTGCAAAAGTTCCTTATATATTCTGGTTCTTCATCAAATATGTGTATTGTATTAGTCAAGGTTCTCTAGAGGGACAGAACTAATGGAATAGTTTTATATATTTATATATATAAATATATATATATAAATATAACTATATATATAAATATATATATATATAAAGGGGAGTTTATTAATTATTAACTCATATGATCACAAGGTCCCACAACAGGCCGTCTGCAGGCTGAGGAGCAAGGAGAGCCAGTCTGAGCTCCAAAACTGAAGAACTTGGAGTCCAATGTTCGAGGGCAGAAAGCACCTAGCATTGGAGAAAGACGTAGGCTGGGAAGCTAGGCTGGTCTCTGCTTTCACTTTTTTCTGCCCACTTTATATCCTAGCTGTGCTGGCAGCTGATTAGATTGTGCCCACCCAGATTAAGCGTGAGTCTGCCTTTCCCGGCCCACTGACTCAAACGTTAATCTCCTTTGGCAACACCCTTGAAGACACACCCAGGATCAATACTTTGTAACCTTCAATCCAATCAAGTTGACACTCAGTATTAACCATCACATGTATCATAAATGTTTTCTCCCATTCTATAATTTCTCTTTTTATTTTCTTAATGGTATTTTTCAGGGAACATAAAATTTTAATTTTGAGAAAATCTAATTTATCAAAGTTTTTTTTGACGACTTTTTTGTTTTTTTGCATTGTAAGAAATCTTCGCCACCTCCAAGGTTGCAGGTATTTACTCTTGTGTTTTTTTTATCCTAGTTTTACAGGTTAACTTCTTATATTTAAATGTGTGATCCATTCTGAGTTAATTTTTGTGTATCCTGTGACGTTAAGGGTTGAGGTCCATTTTTTTGCCTAGTAATATCCAATTATTTCAACACCATTTGTTGGAAAGTTATCCTTTTCTCATTGAATTGCCATGGCATCTTTTTTAAAAAGTCTATTTACCATTGATGTGTGGGCCTATTTCTGATCTCTCCATTAATCTAAATGCTTGTTGTTCGGCTGATACCAGACTCAGTTTCTTCAGCTTTATAGTAAGTCTTGAAATAAGGCAGTGTAAATCCTTCAACCGTGTTCTTTTTCAAAGTTGTTTTGGTTCATCTAGGTACTTTGCATTCCCATACAGATATCTTACTGCACACACATACAAAAGCCTACTTGAAGTTTGATTGGAATTGCATTGAATCTATACATCAATTTGGGGATAATTCACATCTTAACAATATTGAATCTTCTAATTTGGGTACGGCATAATATTCCATTTATTTAGGTCTTTTAAATTTTTTCTCAGCAGTATTTTCTAGACTTCACCATACAGGCATTGTACATATTTTGTTAAATTTATCTCAGTGTTCCATGTTTTTAGAAGCTATTATAGTATTCCATGCTTTAGAAGCTATTGTACATTGAAAGTTAAAATTTTATTATTCGATTATTCATTGTAATATATGTAAATACAAATGATTTTGGATTTTTATCATGTAAACTTGTTAAATTCACTGCTTAATTCGTAGATTTCTTAGGATTTACTATGCACAGAATTATGTTTTCTGCAAATGCATTTTTTATATATGTGTGTATTAGTTTGTTTTTATTGTTGAATATTATTTCGTTTTATGAATATACCCCAATTTTTAAACCATTCACTTGTCAATTGACATTTGGGTTATTTTCAATTTTGAGGCATTACAAATAAAGCTCCTATGAACATTTTTAACAATTTTGTGTGCGGACATGTGCTTTAATTTCTCTTTGGTAAATATCAAGGAATAGAATGGCTGGATCAGAGAACAGTTGTACATTTACCTTTGTAAGAAAACACCAAAATATTTTCTGAAGCGGTCGTGCTATTTTACATTACCACTAGCAGAAAACGCAGTGTATTTCTTCACACTGTAAGTGAGAAGTAAGGAGGAAATACTGTAAGTAGCCTCAGCTCTCATGTTATTGCTTGCTGTCGTGGTCATTTTCTTTCTTTTAACCATCTTCTGGATGATCGTCTATGCTCCAGACACCTGCTCCCTCTCAGAGGCTTAAGCACACAAAACAGTTCTTGCCTTATGGCCTCCATGCAAGTTTCTTTCTCCACCCGGCCCGGGACACTCTTCCTGTGTCTCCTCACAGGCCACCTCTATCTTGTTGATCAGCTCTCAGGTTGTGTATCGCTTCCTGTGAGGCCTTTTTTAATCACTCTATCTAGGTAGCTCCCACCCCCACCCCATTGTACTCTATTGTTTCTTTCCTTTGTAGCACTCATTACTACTTGGAATTTTATTATTATTTGTTTATTTACTTGGTTTTGACTATCTCTTTAGCTAAACAGTAAGTTCAATGAGAGCAGCTTTGTCTACCACATATTTATAGGGCCTAGGTTAGAACAGAGTAGATGCTCAGTTAATATTTGCTCATCGAATAAATGAGCATCCCCCTCTTGGGGAACTTCAGAGTCCTTGCCCTACCTTGACCCACTGCTCTACATGTGATTGCCAGGCTTTTTGCCACCTGACCTGCCACCCTGGGTGACTCATAATGCACATTCCCCTGTTGAAGGCTCTGAAAGGCCCTACAGGAAAAAAAAAATTCTATTTAACTCAGTATTTCTCAAAAGTATTTGGTAATCGAATCCTTTCTTTGTGGCTTCTTTATTTGCTTCCTACACAGGAACATCCTGTAGAATCCTTATTTGGGAAATTCTAGTTAAGGACAAAGCTAGATCTCAGCTCAGTTAAGCAGACTGAGTTGAATGCATGAATAATGATCAACATCCCTTCCTCCCCTTCCTCCTCTTTAGAAAGGGTGAGGTGAAGAATATGGTGAAGAACAGTGCTATGTCTTGCACATACTTCATCAATAAAAATACCTTTTTGTATTTGATGCAGTTCAGTTGTTTTATATGTTGATGTCTCCCTCAAAATGGATTTATCAAATCAGCTGATCAAAGTGTCTGGCCTTGATTTGAATGAAATTTTTCAATACAATTAAAAACAGGCCAAATAGGATTATAAAATAGGAATTGTGAAGTTTCCTATAATTCTTGTGTACTTTGACCTTCGTCAAACATTTTCCAGTCTATAAATGTTTAGTACATATAGGACTACTAAAGTTGATTGCTTCTCCTTTTGGGAGCATCTTTTCCTTTAAGTCTTTGAGCACAGTTACAGTAGCTGCCTTAAAGTACCTGCCTGCTAAATTCATCTGTGTTATTTCCGGGTTGGTCTCCCTTGATTGCCTTTGTCTCTTGAATATGAGTCACATTTTTCTCTTTTTTTGTATGTCTAGCAATTTTTTATTGTATCCTTGACATTGTGAGCAATACATTAAGGAGATTCTCTATTCTGCTATTAGGTTGGTGCAAACATAATTGCGATTTTGCCATTACTTTAAATTACTTTTGCATCAACCTAATATGTTCATTCAAAGAATATTGACTTTTTTAAAGCAAGCAGAACCAAAGTCTTAAATATAAGTTCAGTGCTTAGCCTTAACTGGGTTGCTTGGAGTCTGCCCCACACATGATGATTCAAGAGTCAGCCAGAAATATGAGCGGTTTATCAGCAGAGGGGACTCTTCCTCTCTGACTCTGTTCTTTCTGGAATTTCTCCCCTCACTTTCTTTTTTTTTTTCTGGAGACTGAGTCTCACCCTGTCCCCCAGGCTGCCAGGCTGAAGTGCAGTGGTACCATCTCAGCTCACCACAACCTCTGCCTCCCAGATGCAAGTGATTCTCCCACCTCAGCCTCCCAAGTAGCTGGGAGTACAGTCATGCGCCACCATCCCCGGCTAATTTTTGTATTTTTAGTAGAGATGGGGTTTCACCATATTGGCCAGGCTGATCTCGAACTCCTGACCTCAAGTGATCTGCCCTCCCTGGCTTCCCAAAGTGCTGGGATTACAGGTATGAGCCACCGTACCCGAGAACCCCTCACTTTCTAGCTGGTATGATTGTCCTGATCTCTGTCTCCTAATTCTTTAAGCAATAAGATTGTGGGTTTCTATGTCCTGCAGAGTGTGGACCAGGTCTGCCTTTAGGCTAAAAGCTGTAAAACAAAACGAAAGAAAAAATAGGAAACTCATCTAATGTCACTGGTCTCTTCTAGATTTCAAACCCTTTCTAGTACCTACCTGCTCTTACTTACTCTCCAATACTTTCAGATGGTGGTTCTAAAATACTTTGTCCAGAGTTTCTCATTATTATTTGCAGTAGGACCTCCTCAGCCATTACTGGAAGTGGAAACTGTCCTCGTGGGAATGTCCAGTTCTGACCACAATTGAAAGAAGACCTGAGTGGAGACATAATTTAGGCTATCTTGCAAATCACATGACAACTTCTGAAATTTCGTGTATAAGTGTGACCCTATAATGGTTTTTGTGTCTTTTTTTTTTTTTTTTTGGACGGAGTCTTGCTCTGTTGCTCAGTCTGGAGTGCAGTGGTGTGATCTCGGCTCACTGCAAGCTCCGCCTCCTGGGTTCACGCCATTCTCCTGCCTCAGCCTGCCGAGTAGGTGGGACTACAGGCGCCCGCCACCACGCCCGGCTAATTTTTTTTTTTTTGTATTTTTTAGTAGAGACGGGGTTTCACCGTGTTAGCCAGGATGGTCTCGATCTCCTGACCTCATGATCCACCCACTTCTGCCTCCCAAAGTGCTGGGATTACAGGCGCCTGGCCTTTTGTGTCATTTTTTAAAGTGTCTTACATCTAAACAATTAATTTTCTCTCAGAGGCCATTTGCCAGGGCTCCTTGCCTACACGCAGGAGAATGGTGACAGGATCTTCCCACAGGCTAGGGCTGGGCAAGCAGAGCCAGGCTTCCAGGGCAGAAGTCCTTCAGAACTATTTCCCTGGAGGCAAAAGCAGACCCAGAAACTGCCTCTTCTTTGTGTTGGCCTGGACTCTCTAGTGGCTGCTCAGCTTCCCTGAAAACCTGCCTCTCTAGGCATAGAGAGTTTCACTGCCTGGTCATTAGTTCACCCTAAGGCATCCAAACCCACTTTAAGTGGCAGGAATTCAAAAGAGCTCTCCTGCTCAAAGACATCTTGGATATTAGAGAAGGGAAAAAAAAAGAAATATATAGAGAGAGACAGAAAGCTAACAGAGCCGGTCTTTGGGAATGCATTTTTTTCTTGGAAACCTGCATGCAACTTTACAACTGGTTCTTGCGTAAAATGTCATTAGACTGGAAATAACCCACTCAGTATGCCCTCTTGGCATCATTCCACCCACACTGAACAATGTAACACTTTTCCCTCCCAACCCTCTCCATCTGCTTCTGCTACCAGAATATTGCCTGGCCTCAGAAAGTACGCAGAGGGATGGCCTCCCTTTCTGACGTGTTATCCCTAATCCTTCCACTCCCACCACAAAGGAAAGGCCAATCATAATTCACTCTTCAAACACTTGGCCACTCAGAGGAGTCTGAAGAAACATGGGACTCTATTGGAAAAGAGGAAGAGAGAAGAAATTGTTGAGCAGATAGCCAACTATATCAACTTCACCTGAATATTTTTAGTAAACCTATTTGGATATTAATATGTTTTCAAATATTTGTTAATAATTGACAGCACGGATCATAATCCACTTGTTCTCAAACCTGACTTCGTATAGCAATCATTTAGGCAGTTTGAGAAAATGCTGATGCCTGGGTGCTTCCTCCAGAGATTCTGGTTTAATTGGTTTGGGACACAGCCTGGGCAATGGGATTTTAAAAAGCTCTCAGGTGATTCCAATATACAGCAAAATTTGAGAACCATTGTCATAGTCTGCTATGGTTTGAATGTGTCCCCCAAAATGCATGCGTTGGGAACTTAATCCTCAACGCAATAGTGCCAGGAGGCAGAGCCTCATGGAAGGTGTTTAGGTCACGGGTGCTCCACCCTCATGAATGGATTAATGTTGATTATAAAAGGGCTTGAGACAGTAAGCTTGATCCTTTGTGCTCTCTCGTCCTCTCTTTACTCTTCTGCCATGGGATGACACAGGAAGAAGGTCCTCACTGGATGCCAGCCTTTTGATCTTTGACTTCCCTGCCTCCAGAACTGTGAGCCAATCAATTTCTGTTTATTATAAATTACCCAGTCTGTGGTATTCTGCAATAGAAGCACAGAATAGACTAAGACATAGTCCATCACTATTTCACACATTCCATCTAGAAAAGAGAGCCAGAAAGGTAGTTGCAGTTAAAAACTAATGTCAATAAAGCCAGATGGTTCATAAATGGTATTTTTTTATCTACTGTAATTGGTATGTGTACATATGAAGTTAAAACTCCATTTTAGTGTTTGAAATAATCATTTGAGTCTCCTCCCCGTGCCCCCCACAGGCTAATCAGTAGAAAACCCACCTCCCTGTCTAGGAATCCCCCTCATTCTGACCTTGAAGTTGTCCAAGAAAATCTTGGTGCTTACTGAGTACCAAGTGCCGGTCCTGATTCTTATCATGGATAAAGAAACGTGGGATGTGTTCACTCCTCCAGCAGGCCCTTCATATTCTCCTGCCATTGCTTCTGTGCCTGCCACATGATGCCATTTCGTTAAGACAGATGTACGTGTGCTGTCTGCTGCTACCAAGATCACTCTGCTGGAAGCAGCCAGCAATAGTGTTTTGGCTATTATAAAAATAATAAAGCTACACTTCACTAGGTACCCACTGTGTGTTTTTATTCACTCTTGCAAGTCCTTAACTCAAAGGAAAAAAATCGTTTTGTTTTGTTAGCTGGTTAGATGAAACTTGAGCTAGAAAAGTTTCCTTTAAAATTTGCTACTGACTTCTTCACCTGCCTGTAATCTAAGTATCCTCTCTTACTTATACAAAGATAAGGTGAGCAGGCACTTAATACTGGAAGTTTAAATGACATTTATGACTTAAAAAATAACCTTACTTTTTGTTGCAGTACCTCTTTTTATGCAGAATTGGCCCATAGAGACTTAAACATTTTATAGAGATGGAGGTAAAGAAGGCTTTTGGAATGAGAGAGATAAGATCTCTCCTCTTTTGAAGTCGAATATGGTTTTGACTGAAGTATACCAGCAGGACAAGGCCTTGAGGGCCCTATCAGGATAACTCACAGCAAGGGAAGGTGGGGAAGGGGCCGTGGCCCCTGACCAGGGCTCACTAGCAGTCTTGGATATTCCTGTTTGGAGAGCTGGTTCAGCTCATCATGTGTCTGAGACTAGAACACATCCACAACTCCCCAGGAATAAGGGGACGAGGTGAGTGTGAGCCAAAATGCTTATCTTGGGAACTCCAACAGGGGGCCTCACCCAGTCCATTAACAACTGCATTCAGGAACGCAGCAGTGAGAGAGGGCAGCTGCAGTCCCAAACACACATGCTGGGACCCTGTCTAGATGGGCAGCCACTAGCCACACATGGCTTTTGAGCCCCTAAAATGTGGCTATTCTGACACACATGTCCTCTAAGTGTAAAATGCACATTAGATTTTGAGGACTTACTGTAAAACAGGATTATAAAATTTCTCAATTTTTATGTTGATTACCTGTCAAAATAGTGTTTTGCATATATTGGGTTAAATATGGTATATTATTAGACTTAATTTCATCTTAATGGGGTTATTAAAAACAATTAAAAATCACATATGTGGTGCATATTTGTGGCTTGCATTGCATTCCTGTTGGACAGTGCTGGTCTAGAAGATCCCATTGCCACTGCTGGAGCCATTTGGAAACAGGTAGTGTCATTAGGATGTCTTAGTTTCAAGGGATAACAACTCCAACTCAAAGTGGTATTAATAATGAAGAAATGCATTATCTCAGAGCAGTTTGAGGCTGGAGAGCACCAGTGTTTTGAACACCACGGCTTGCTGGCATCATTAGACCCAGTGCTTCTCACTTTCCCACTTTGCTGTCATCTGGCTCATGCGAGGTCAATGTGTATCTGTGGAAGTCCCAAGTGTCCATCTAATGTCCAGAGAAAACTGGGGGGGGGGGTGTTGCCTTTTCTTATCTCTCTTATTAAAAGTGGAGACATCTTTCTAGATGTCTAATTAGCCATAATTGAGTCACATAGTTTTGCTGAACCACTCACTGGCAAAGTCGTTGAATCCTGAATGGCTTGGAGTAATCTAGAGTGAGGAGTCTGTTGGGGAGGAAAGAACCAAGGCCATGATAGGAGAAACGAACATTTTGGACCAAATAACCCCTGATGTTCTTGGACAATTTAGTGAAAGATCACAGGTCTCACCAGGGCTACTACATATTCTGCTACTGAGACAGGGCTTATTTAGTTTGAAACACAAAAGAGATGTTATTGTGTTTGTACTCACAGGCTATTGTAGCTTAACAAGCAAGTAACTTTATATAAATAGACAAACAAGCAAATAAAATCCCATAGTTCAATGTGGCAGAATGGAAAGAGCACTGTATCCAAATACGGCAATCTAGAGACTTGGCTTTACCAACACCTTGACTACTAATTTGTTGTGGCACCTGTAGAGCTCAGCTAACCTTTCTGTGCTTCTGCTGGTTAACCTCTAACATGAATGTCCGAAGATTATGAGTCCATATGGCAAAATCATCACATGAATTCTTCATTTATTCTCTAATACAAACATGTAATGCATGGTGATAGAAATGGCATATAACACATTTTTAAAATACATGTCTTAGAGAAAAAGAGAACATCTCTTTTAAAAATAAAAAATAGCAAGTGTTTGGAAAGTTGAAGTTATGGGGCACATAGGGAGTAGGTGCTGTCAAAGTTCCTTTGGAAATGAGGGTCAAGAGAACTCTATTCACCATGGGAGACCAAGTTCCTTGAATTAAGCAGGGGGCTGGACAGCACCTTCATCCAGGGAACTGGGACTTAAATTTTTCTGCTTGACCACATAGCTATGGCTAGAAACATTCTACTTGTGTAGAGAGGAGCCCACGTAATAAAGAGAACCAGGCTAGCACAGGGCACAGGTGTAATGTGTTACCTGCTTAAGCTGAATGATTGGAACTTTCATGTAAGACTATCCTGGACGTGTGAGGTCCGGAAGGCCAGGCTGAGGCAACCACGGGAAGGAACAGGCATTCAGCAAAGTTTCTCGCAGGATGAAATCTCAAAAGAAATCTACAAAGCACACAAAAAAATTTATTGCAACACGAACCCATTACGAGATTCAACGAGTGAGAATTCATACCCAAAGAAATTGGAATGACATATAAATTTCAAATAACTTTAAATTTAACATGCTTAGAATTCTTAAAGAGATTAAGGATGTATTAATAGCATTCTTTCGATATTAAATGGGAGGTTATATGGCAAGAACAAGAAGATATAAAATAAGCTTGTTGAAAATTAAATTTTATTCCTTGAATTAGGAAAAAACACACTCAAAAAATAAACCTTAATACTTAGCATAAACAAGAGACTGGGCAGACTTGAAGGCAGAATAAAAGAATTGGAAGATTGCGCTGAGAGGGGTCATACAGAACTTAGCCTAGACCCAGCCTAGAAAGAGGAGATAGAATAAAAGAGTTCAGGTAAAAGAAAAATAGACAGAGAAACACAGACCACACATCCAATGGGAGTTCCAGAAGGAATGAATAATAAAAATTGGGCAGAAAAACTACTTAAAAATATAATAACAGAAAAAAATTTAATTGAAAAAATATTGAAATCCTCAGACTGAAAAATCATCCTGAATGCTTAGGAGGACAAAAATAAATAAAAATAAAATTCACATTTAGATAGAGTGGTCTAAAATTAAAATGGATGTTAAACAATTAAAAAGGTTGTCTTGATTTTACAAAATTATTTTGAGGCTCAAATGAACAATGGGTGGGAAGGTGCCCTGTGGAGAAGAGCAGGTAATGCTATGATGTGCTGGGGTTAGAGGTGATAATCAGTTATATCTCCCCCCAACTCTGAGTTTGGAACCAGTTGAGAAATAGCCACAAAAGATAGAGAATGAAGATACAAATATCAGCTTTATTATGGATAAGTCTAGATTGGAGAATACTATCCACCTTCAACCAAGATGATTCTGATACATAATAATACTTGGGGGCCGGCTGCAGCAGCCCACACCTGTAATCTCAGCACTTTGGGAGGCCGAGGTGGGAAGATCACTTGAGGTTAGGAGTTTGAGACGAGCCTGGCCAATATGGTGAAACCCTGTCTCTGTTAAAAATACAAAAATTAGCCAGGCGTGGTGGCACGCACCCACTTGGGAGGCTGATGCAGGAGAATTGCTTGAACCCAAAAGGCAGAGGAGGCTGCAGTGAGCCAAGATCGCACCACTGCACTCCAGCCTAGACAACAGCATGAGACCCTGTCTCAAAAAACAAACAAACAACAACAAAAAAAGGAATCACTTGCTACATTCCTTTTCTTTCTTTTTCTTTTTTGAGACAGGGCGTTGCTCTGTCGCCCAGGCTGGAGTGCAGTGGTGTGATCTCTGCTCACTGCAACCTCTGCTTCCCAGGCTCGAACAATTCTCCTGCCTCGGCCTCCCCAGTAGCTGGGATTACACCTGCCACCATACCTGGCTAATTTTTTATTTTTTTTGTAGAAAAGGGGTCTCACTATGTTGCCCAGGTTGGTCTCAAACTCCTGGACTCAAGCAATCCTTCTGTGTTGGCCTCTCAAAGTGCTGGGATTACAAGTATAAACCACCATGCATGTCCACTGTACTCATTTTCTATTGCTGTGTAATAAATGTTTTAAATTTACCAGCTCAAAACAACACGGATTTATGATGTCACCATTCCTGCAAGTCAGGAATCTAGACATTGCTTAACTGGATCCTCTGCTTGGGGCCTCACAAGATTGTCTGCAAAGAATTGACCAGGTCTCCTTCCTTCCTGGAGCTCAGAGTCCTCTTCTAAGCCTAGGGGGATGTTGAGCAAGAGTTAGTTCCTTGTGGTTACAGGACTGAGGCTGGAAGTTTCCTAGAGACTTCCCACAATTCCCTGCTTTGTGACTCTCAACATATGCAGTTGACATGATGGCAACTTGCTTCTCCAAGGCCAGCAGGAAAGTCTTGCTTCTTCAGTCTGCTAAAACTTCTATCACAACATAATTATGGGGTGATAGCCCAACATCTTTGTTGTATAATCTAAGCAAGGGAGTGATAGCCTATCACTTTTGCCATATTCTGTTGGGTAGAAGCAAGTCACAGGTTCATCCACACATAGAGGGAGTGGATTACACAGGGCTTGAACAGCAGGCAGCAGGAATTATCAGCAGTCACCCTAAGGTCTGTCCACCATGCTCACTGTCATAATCTGTAAAATGGGAATATTTCACAAATGGGAATATTTGTTATGAGTATCAAACGGAATAATAATATGAGAAAGGGCTTGACACAGAGAAAATGCTCAGTAATGTGAAATACCCTTTTCTGGCCCAAGAAGAGGGTCAGTGATGATCAGACCACAGGGTAGTAATTTAAATTTTTAGCCAATGCCTCAGTGCTGATGCAGATTGTCTAAGGGCTGTATTTTAAAAACACAGAGAGGATATGTCATCTGCGCAAGGTCCTATAATGATAAAGCACAGACAACCTGGAGTCTTTGTCTGACTTCACGGTCAGCACATCACAGTGCCCACCCACCCCTGTCCAAGGACCTGAGGCCTCTCAGTTCCCCTGTAGCCCTATAATTCATGTCACTCTGGAGGTCCACCCAAGGGCTCTGCTTTTTAAACTAAGTCTAGAGTCTCCAGATTTCTTTATGTACTCCTTCCTCAAATTTGAGTATACATCCCCAAAATGTGTATCTGTGTTTGATTGTTTATAAATTATACATATAAGCTATCATATTAGTTTATTATAAAACATACCCAAAAGGACTTTTCAAAGGATAGAAAACATGTAATAAACCATACGTTAAAGTTTTCTGCCAATTGCAATGGCTCTTCTTCATGAGCTGGTATTAGTTGGGGTTTCCATTAATGATTGATGGTTTAAATCTATAGTTCAAATAAACTTCTTGGTGGAGTTCAATACCCTTTGGCCTCTGTGTATGCTTCTTTGTGGATCTGATTCAATTATCATTATTTTTACTTTGTAATATGATTGAAGGAGTAGGAAAAATGTCTGCTCTGCCATTTTCTTATTCTTCGCAGAATTATTAATTGCATTATTACTAATTGCACTGTTATTTGATTTAACTTATTATTCGATTTAACTTGTAATTCTATTTAGTTTGTAATTTAGAGGGCAGGAGTTTTTTAAAAAATTGTTAGTTGGCAACATAAAAACTGTATTGTGTCACAATACACTAAACGCCAGTGAAGGAATGATATTATAACAGTCAACCTCTTCACGGTGTGAATTCCCACTTTTCCTTCAGGATAACTCAAGTTCTGTTTGTAACCCATGACTGGCTTATATAGGGACCAAGTGAGATTACCAGTGCCATTATTTATACTAAATGTTGATCAATCTAGATTGCCTATGGGGGAGGATGAATATAAATAACTTTGGAAGTTCTGCAAACCCGTATTTAGAGACCAGTGAATAGGATTTTTCAGTTGCGAATCCAAGTTAATCAATATTGGAGATTCTGGCATCAATATGAATAGTCATTTTAAAAAGGTATTTATCACACCTTTGCCACCTCTAATGCATAACATTTCCATATGTCACGAGATATCTTGCCAAGTGAGATAAATGAAGCTTAAGAGAATTCAGTTTTATCTCAGCAGAGGGCGTCCCTTCCTTCAACAAGAGGCTGTCTTAAGCCCTGGAACCTAAGCAAAGAGGTCATGAGAATAATCTCCAAGTCTAAAAGGACTAAATGAAGTTCATCCATTATCCAACCTAATGTCCTAATTTCCTGTGTGAGCTGAAGTCCAGAGAACTGCTCAGAATTCCACGGTTAGCTGATGACTAAAGTAGGACTAGAATTCAGGCCTCCTATCCTCAGCTCATGGCATTCTCCAATATTCCCCACAGCCCTTTAATGCAGATTTATTAGGAAATATTTATTAGGAATATTAAGGCTAGCTCATTTACATTTAATGGAATCACTGATAAAATTGGGTTTTAATCTAGCATCTTATTTCATGATTGATATGTTCTACCTCTTCTGTGATTCTTTTTCTCATCTCTTGACTTCTTTGTGATCAATTAAGATATTTTAATCATTAATCTTCCCCTTTACTATTTTGGAAGATTTACAATAACTATTCTTTTAGTGGCTGGCCTTAAAATTATTATCATTTTCTATTTATTATTTTATTTTTAACCTTTCATTGTTAACTTATCCAAATATAATATAAATGTTAATCTCTATCATTGGCCTATACAATTCAGAAGGCTTAGAACACTTCAGTCCCATCTATCTACATCCCAATTAATTGGCGCTTGTCACAATTTAAAATTCTATGTAATTTTAAAATTCTATAATATATTTTTATTGTTTTTAGGTCTTCACTTCTTCCTGAATCTCAGATTTTCCATCTGGATCATTTTACTTGTCCCTTAAATAATCCTTTAAAATTTTCCAAACTCTCAGTATTTTTTTAAAAAGTATTTATCTTTACCATATATAATATAAATGGATATATAATATAACAATATATTAATAAATATAATATCTCCTGGGAATAGAAATCTCAGTGAGCAATTATTTCCTGTGAACATGTTGACAATACTATTTTACTGTCTTCTGACTTCAATTATTAACTTTTAAAAGTCAGCTGTCAATTTCATTTTATTTCTTTAAAGATAATATGTCCTTTTCTCTATGGCTGCTTTTAGTGTATGGTGTGCTTACAGTTCAGTTTCTTTGGTTTTCTATGGTTTCACTATAGTGTTTCTGGCAGTGCTGTTCTTTAAATTTATATTGTGTAAGCTCTATTAGCCTTCTTGAATCAATCGATGTCTTTTATTAGTCCTTAATATTCTTGGCTGTCATATCTTAAAACATTGCCTTTGGTTTATCCTGTCTGTTTTCTCCTTCAAACACTCAGAGTTATTTTATAGTTTGTGACTAATAATTCCAACAGACATTATCTCCAGTGATTATGGGTCTATTTGTGTTGTCTGTTGTTTCTGCTGGTGTTGTTCAATGAACTCTGTTTCCATGTATGACTGGCTGTTTTTGACAATGTGTTGGACATTGTGTTTTAAAGATTATTTGTACTAATTTTCATAATAATTTGAGGCCTAGCGTAACATCATCTTCTTCCAAAGAGGATTTTCCTCTGCCTCTGCCAGACACTTGAGGTGCTACCAGTCTAGGTCTATCTTAAACCAAGTTCAAAGCTGGCAGTTTCCTAGACCACCCAAATGACATAAAGCCAAATCAAAATTCTTTGCAGGGATTAGCTTACCCATGATTTACCTTATCTGGATCCTTTGGGATCCCAATTTAAAATGGTCATGATTTATTAAAATCCTGACTTCTGGTGGATTACAGGTCTTGCCTTTTGCCTCCTGGCCCCAGGAATTTGCCGAAAATAAATTTCTTTAGGCTTAGCAAATGTTCTTAGGGCAAAATCAGATTCAAATGTTGGTTTTACTCTCTAGGTTCTCCTCTTCTTGATTTTGTTTTTGTAATTCCTCAATATATTGTTAATACTTTGATTCTTTTAAGAAGTTTTTTTATATTTCATTCAGTTCTTTATGTTTCCTTAGTGGGAGGATTGGTCCAAATCTTCTAATCATCAGTTATTGTGAGTAGAAGTTTCAGTTTATGTATTTATCAGAAAAAAAGAATATCTTTCATAGCTTTCTATTTCTACTTTATGTTTATGAAATTGTTAGTCACTATAAATCACTTTACATATACCAAGAATAGATATATATATATGTGTGAATGTGTGTGTGTGTGTAACATATCCTACAGAATCAAAATTGTTATGTAGCATTTATCAAGTCCCTTTAAAGACCCAATCCTGTATGATATGAAATTGTTTATAAGATAATTTTAAGTCGTGACTACTTCAGGTGTTTGATATTCAGTATGAGAAATGTGTGCTTTACCAACTCATAAAAATACAATGGAAGATTCAGTGATCTATATATAATATACATACATAATATCATATCCCACCAAGGGTGCTTATTCATCCCACTGAATGAAAGTGTCTTCCCCTTCTCTGGCCTCTTTCAGGTCTTTTCTCTATCCTCATCTTCTCAATGAAGCCTTTCCTATATATCGTATTTAAAATTGCAAACTCCCCCACTCCATTCCTGCATTTCTTAATCTCATCTTGTTTTTTGCTTTTCTCCATCATACATACTTATATACTAAACATTATATATCCTGGCTCTATCTATCACTGCCTCTCCAATTTTGGTAAATCTAATTAACGTCTCAATTCCTCATTTTCCCTAGATATAAAACAGCATGAAGAAAAGCATCCCACTCTTCTTCATCTGGATGCCTCACAGTAAGCATGGTGATAGATCACAAAGGGGGTTAAATTTTGATAAGATTGCTACCATTATTTTTGCATAATAGCATTTTTTATATTAATGTGCTGGATTGTAAGAAATGATCACAAATTCCTCCTATCTATATATGCACACATACAGTCCAATCTTCATTCTCTTAAATCTGGATAGCCTATGACCTGCTTTGTGGTGGAAATGACACTGTATGTTTTAATTGCAGGCTTCAAGAGCCTATGTAGCATCCACTCTTACCCTCCTAGAACCCTGAGACATTTATGTGAAAAAGTCTGGGATAGTCTCCTTGAGAATGAGAGACCACATGAGAAGAGAGGCCCAGCCAACTTCTTGCATCAATTGCCAGTGAGTGAGAATGTCTTCGACCATATAATTCCAGTCAAGCCACTGGAAGAGTGCAACCACATATGTAACAATAAACAAGACCAGCAGAAGAGCTGCCCATCAATCCCAGCCCCGACTGCCAACCCATAGAACCATGAGAAAATAAATAGAAAACTGAGACAAAAACTATTTGCTAAAGAGCAAAATTGACTAAGTCTTGGAAAATATTTGAATAGTTATTTGTTCAAGAAGCAAAAGAATAAAAGTTATACTCCCTTTTATAATAATAAACCCTTACCTACCCAACTTTTCTGCAGATAATAATTTAAAACTTTAGAAAAATAGAAAAATATCTGAGGGCAAATAAAAGCAGGCAGATATTACAGAAGAGTCTATACTCAAAGAAGAAAATACCATGAGTTAAGTTTTATGTTTTTCTTTTTTATAGCTTTTATCCTGAGAGCAGGCTATAGCTGGTGTGACATGGGGGTCACTGAAACTCAGATAGAAACCCACAGTCTTCCTGGCTTGCAGAACCAAATGTCAGAGTTTAAGGCAGCCAAAGCTTCTTGAAAATTAGAGGGAAATTCCATGAAGGAGATAATCAGAGAGAGAGAGAGACAGGGGGAGAAAGAGAGGATACCCAAATGCTGCCTAGAAATTTCTGGTTGAACCCTATGTCTCACATTTGTGGGACAGAGCTCAGGCCTCTCAGCTGAGGCTAAGAAAACAACTTGGATTTGAGCTGCTGCCTACTTCAGGGCATACAGAATTTGCAGTTTGAATTCAGCCAAGATAACTGCCTGCCTAGAAAAAGCTGCACAATATTCTTTAAAACAGCATAGCAGAACACAGAGTCTCTTCAATATATCATTTATAATAGCCAGAATACATTCCAAAATTGCTCAACATTTGAAGAAAAAAAAGACCCATTCTCAAGAGAAAAAAAAACAATTTGAAGATAATACAGGTGATAGAATCGGCAGACTAGATTTTAAAGTGGTTATTGTAACTATACTTAAGGACATAAAGAAAAACATACTCCTAATAAATGAAAAGATAAGAAAGCTCAATAAAGAACTAAAAACTATTTTTTTTTCTTAAAAGAACCAAATAAAAATTCTAGAATTAAAAATTACAATATCTAAAATAAAAAATTTACTGATTGGCCTTAACAGGAAAATAGAAATAACAGAAAAGTTAGTAAGCTTTAAAATCAATCAATAGAAGTTATTCAATATGCAGAACAGAGAGAAGAGACATTGAAAAACAATGAGCAGGTCCTCTGGGAAGAGTGGACAATATCAATAGGTCTAATACATATGTAACTGGAGTCAGAGAAGGAGAAGAGAAAAAAATAGGTCAGAAAAAATATTTGCAATAAAAGTATAGGTGAAAATTATTCAAATTTAGAGAAAGGCATAAAGTTACAAATTTAGGAAGGAGAGCAATGCCCAAGGAGAAGAAGATTAAACACACACCTATACATGCCCCCCCCCACACACACAGGAACATCAGAGTCAAACTGCTAAAAACCAGAGAACACAAAGGATCTTATTGTAGACTCATTCTACACCAAATAAAATACTACATCCAGAGTTTCACGAAGTGTTTTTATTCAGGAAATTTTCAGTGTAGGATAAATTGCTACTTTTCACTGCAGACACAAATCCTGGGTGTGAGGAGCTCATCCACACAGTCAGGGCCCAAGGAGGTGGGTGGTTGAGGAGGAGACTACCAGCCTTTCACTTCCATTTCAGCTGGGGAAGAGCTTCTGGAGGAGACAGGATGCTGTGAGCTCTCTGGAAGACAGAAATATTTTGACATAAATAACTCTAAAATCAGGGAAAGAGAAGTGAGATCCTCATGGTAAACTTGAGAATGACCCAACCAGAGAATCTAGTGCCTTGGAGCCAAGGGAGTTTTTGAAATGGAATTAGCAGAAAGAAATTTGGGGGGAATGGGGAAGGCCCAGAAGATTTTGATCCTTACAGCATGTATTTCCTTATATGCTTTCCCTCCTTTCTCCCACAATTTAGCATAACCCTATTCAGGGTGGATCAGTTTGAAACATAAGGAGGTAGATTATTTCCCTTCCTTTTCACCAATAGATCAGAGATATCTGGAGGTAGCTGCCTTGGGGAATGTGTGGCCTTGTTTTGACAAATGTGGACCTCTTAGTTCATGGAGGATGATGTTAATAATTGAAAACAAATAAATAACAAAACCTCAAATGTAAACCCAAAGTTTGCTGCTTGTTATAATTATGTTTTTCATACTAGGCTGGAAATAAGGCTATTGTGTTTCTGTTTGTAGTGTAAGCCTCTTTTTCTCTTTTTATTCCCCCTCCCTTATTTCCTCACCCCTCCATCCCACACCATCTTGTTTTAGGGGCAATATTCCCAAGGGAAGGTAGTAGTCCAAAAAATAGCCGGAGGCTGGTTGCCTGAGGTTGAGGCAAGGGCCTGGTGTGATTCCAGGCTGAGCACCAGTGGGGAATAGTGCAACCCAGCAGCATTATGGCCGGTCTTTCAGCCCGTCTGCAGCTCTTCCTGGAACACAGGCCTTTTCCTGTGTTTGAACTCACCGCCAATGGCTGTCCTACCAAAGGTAAACAGTAGCAGTCTAAGCAAACTACTCTGTTTCCAAAAGAAAGCTTTTAACTTTTCTTCTGGAGGAGGCAGGAGGGGGTTGTCTGAGGACTGGGTGGAGGAGAGAGAGGAGGTTAGACCAGAGAAAACACAAGTGACCCTGGAGCCTTGCCCTGCTGTGTTTCTTTCTTTTCTTTTCTTTTTTTTTTTTTCCTTTCACCGCTCTCATTATTTTTGGCTGGCTCCTTTGTGCATGCTGCCTCTATTCACTGACAGCTGCTTTGAACATCAGTCATATCAGGTCATGTGCCAAGCTGTGCGCCTCTGGTCACATCGCTCTGAGGCCTCCGGTTTTTTAGCTTCAAAGCATCTCACAAGCAGTGACCCGCCTCCTTCAGGGAGGGTGTTAAAAAAAGGGGAAGCTTGGCACAGAGTCATGAAACCTCTGGTGTTGAGGCTGGAAGCTTTGATCTCATTTTGCAGAGGAAGAAATTAGGACCGAAGAAGTGCGGCAGAGGCCTACTTCCAGGGCCTTGTGGTCAGGACCAGGGGTAGAAGCCAGATCTACTCTTGTCTAGTCTGAAGGTGTTCTTCCCACTCTTTGGATTTCACACCATATTTCTTAAGAAGTCTTAGCCTACCTCAAATGTGCCTCACTGATGATGACATTTTGAGAGTGAGATGGGTGAAGGGGTGGGGCAAGGAGAATGCCCCATGGACGAACCCATCCTCCTCTTCCAAGTGGAGAGTCTTCTCTTTGGTCTCATTTACTCACGTATTCATTCATTCAAAGTTGCTTGTTGAACAAATTTCACATGCCAAGTGGCTTCCAGACACCAGTATACAGCAGTGACCCAGCAAAGTCTGATTCCCATGAAACTTACATTCTGTTGTTTGAATTTGTTTCCAAGGAGGATTATTTTTTCGTGAAAGAGTTCTGTTGATTTTTTTTCTCCTTTAAAGAAAATAACATCTTTTCAACATCTAGCCTTCAGAGTATTAACTGGCATTCGTTAAGCACTTGCAACACTAAGTATAGTCACCATCTAAAGCAAATTAGCTGCTGATCTTCTAACCCATGGTCATGTAAAATCTATAAAGAAAAGACGCCTAAAAAGAGAACTTGCCTAGACAGCGTCACCTCCACTCACTAACAAATGTGGGAAAGAAATAAACAAGTCGATGGCATAGTTGGTGAGTTAAACTCCTGTGGCTTATAGTCTACAAAGGGACACTACTACATTCACTCTTTTGTTATCTCATATATGATATAGGGTGGTGAAAAAATATGTGACTATTTTACAACAGACCCCCTTGGTTGGTGGTGTGGTGAAGGTGGATGCAGCAGTTAACAGCCTTAGTTAGTTTCAGAGTCAAACTTTGAGAGCCACCCACCTGTGAATATTCCTACCTGCGATTTTTTGGTTTGAAAAGTTAGAGCCAAAATTGTAAACTAGCAGCCTCTCAGCTGCTGAGTATATCACTTATCTTTTGTTACATAACAAATTATACCAAAACTTATTGGTTTTAAAATAAATGTTTATTATCTCATTGTTTCTGTAGGGCAGGAATTCAGAAACAGCTTATCTGAGTGGTTTGGCTGAGGATCTCTGATGAGGTTGCCTTCAGTGTGGCAGGGGCTGCCACGGTCTAAAACTGTGACTGAGCTGGATGCTGGATCGATAGCCAAGACAGTGTACTCAAAAGGCTGTTAGTGGGAGCCCTCGGTTTCTCTCCATGTGGCCCTCTCCATAGATTACTTGGGTATCCTCATGACATGGCTGCTAATTTCCCCCCAAAGCAAGCAATCCAAGAAAGTGTAAAAAAGGAGGGAACCCCAATGCCTTCAATGACTATGTCTTCTAAGTCCCTTACGGTCACTTCTGCCTTATCCTGCTTTTATGTCCAACTCACACTGAAAGGATAGGTAATCAGATGTCATCTCTCAAAGAAAGGAACATCAAAGAATTTGGGGACATATTTTAAAACCCTAACACTAGGTCCCCTTCACATATATAATTTATTTTTTTCTTAAGTTATTTTATTTTATTTTGAGGGGGTCTTACTCTGTTGCCAAGGCTTGAGTGCAGTGGGGTGATCACTGCTCACTGCATCCTTGACCTCTCAGGCTCAAGCAATCCTCTCACCTCAGCCTCCCAAGTAGCTGGGACCACAGGCGTGCACCACTCCACTCAGCTAATTTTCTTATTTTTCGGCCAGGCGCAGTGGCTCATGCCTGTAATCCCAGCACTTTGGGAGGCCGAGGCTGGCGGATCACAAGGTCAGGAGATCGAGACCATCCTGGCTAACACAGTGAAACCCCGTCTCTACTAAAAATACAAAAAAATTCGCCGGGTGTGGTGGCGGGCACCTGTAGTCCCAGCTACTCAGGAGGCTGAGGCAGGAGAATGGCATGAACCCAGGAGGCGGAGCTTGCAGTAAGCCAAGATTGGGCCACTGCACTCCAGCCTGGGTAACAGAGTGAGGCTTCATCTAAAAAAAAAAAAAATTAATTAATTTTCTTATTTTTCTTCTGTGGAGATGGGTCTTGCTATGTTGACCAGGCTGGTTTCAAACTCCTGGCCTCAAGCAATTCTATGGTCTTGGCCACCCAAAGTGTTGGGATTACAAACCTGAGCCACCAAGTCTGGCCCAATTCTAAAATGTTTAAATTCTAGATTCCACGTAAGTATTCAGATTTTTTCTTACTTTTTTAAAAAAAATCTGGTCACACTAGGCCTACGTGCTCACAAAGCACTTTATATTGAACATAAACTCTTCAATTTTTCATACTCCCCACCAAACCCTCTGTATTAAACATGGCACACTTATTTAACACATGTGTGTTACCTGCTTGGATGATTTAAATAGCTGAGTTTAGATCTAAATACTGATCTAGATTTAATGAGACTGGAAGACATGACAATGGAATTGAAGAAAGAAGCCTGACCCCTGGTGTGAGTTGAATCCCAGAAGACTGGGAAATGAGACATGTTGTGGGTTTTCTTAGAGTGGCAGCAACCTTGCATTACACCTGCATAGGGCTGTAGAGATGACAGGGGCAACTGTGGAGATCTGGGCATGAGGCAATAGTCAAATAGATTTGGCAGACATTCTTGTGATGGAACTTGACACTGAGTATGTAGAGTCACCAGGGGAACCAGCCCCTTTGAGAGGATGATGAATGACCCAGCGTGGATCAAGGCTCACTGCTGTCTTCCTGAGACTGCCTGAGTCCTAGGTCTGGGACAACCTAAGGAAGGATCCATGTGGGATCCATTAAAAATAATGATACAGAACTGTTGGCCAACTTTGTCAAGGAGGGGAACTCTAATCATATTTAATTTAATGTATAAAAATAAAGAAAGTTATTTCCTATCCCTGGTGTGCCACAGACACATAAATAAGCATTTAGAATGCTTGAAGAGCGCCTACAAGCAGAGGAAAAGGCCTTTACAACCTCTCTGGAGGAGACTGTGGAAAGGTGAGCTTTACTAAATTACGGAAATGAATACTGGAGAATGATTAGCCTAATAATAAGCTCACAGTTGACAGTGTACTCAAAAGGCTGTTAGTAGGAGCCCTCCGTTTCTCTCCATGTGGATCTCTCCATAGGTTACCTGGGTATCCTCATGACATGGCTGCTAATTTCCCCCTAAAGCAAGCAATCCAAGAGAGAATAAACAAGGTCATGCCTGCAATCCCAGCACTTTGGGAAGCTGAGGCAGGCAGATTATCTGAGGTCAGGAGTTCGAGACCAGCCTGGCCAACATGATGAAACCCCATCTCTACTAAAAACACAAAAATTAGCTGCGCGTGGTGGTGCATGCCTGTAATCCCAGCTACTAGTGGTGGCTGAGGCAGGAGGATCACTTGAACCTGGAAGGCAGAGGTTGCAGTGAGCTGAGATTGTGCCATTGCACTCCAGCCTGGGCCACAGAGTGAGACTCTGTCTCAAAAAAAAAAAAAAAAGAGTAAACAAAGAGGACTTGTTTTACTTGTAATATGACTACAGCCATTCCCCAACTTAAAAATGTTTGTTTGCTCATACCAGATATTTGGAGCTCAGACTGCATGTTCCTTGGTGGTTAAGTCCACAAGCCAGTTGTGATATGGTGGCCTTAGTCCCTATTTCCTGGCATACAACTCCTAAAATCCTTGGAATCTTCAAAATGATGTGGCTTTTGGTATGCTAATCAGTTGACTGGTGGCCCGCAGCCCAAGGTAGCTTCAGAATGCGGGCTGGTCACAGGAAAGACCGAGCTGTAATTACAGAATTGGGACTCTCAGCCTCACCCTCCAACCTCCAGGAAGGGGAGAGGGCCTAAAGGTTAAATTGATCATCAATGGCCAATGATTTAGCCAATCATGCCGATATAATGAAGCTTTCATTAAAAACCCAAAAGGACTGGGTTTGAGAGCTTCTGGATGGCATGCCCAGAGAGGACATGGAAGTTCTGCCCTTCTTCCATATTTTGCCCTATCCAACTCTTCATCTGGTGTTCACTGGTATCCTTTGTAATATCCTTAATAATAAACTAGTAAATGTAAGTAACCTGAGTTCTGTGAGCTACTCTAGCAAATTAATTGAACCTGAGGAGGGGGTCATGGGCACACTGATTTATAGCCGATTAGTCAGAAGTACAGGTGAAACAACCTGGGGCTTTTGATTGGCACCTGAAGTGGAGGAAAGTATTATAGGACTGAATCCTCAACCTGTGGGATCTGATACTGTCTCTAGGTGGATAGTGTGGACATTGAATTGAATTAGGACACCCTACTGGTGTCTACTGCAGAATTGGTTGATTCCTAGGTGTGTGGGGAAAACTCCCATACATCTGGTGTCAGAAGTGTTCTGTGTTGTGAAAGTATAGCAGGAAAAACTGAGTGTTTTTTCCTATATCCTCAGACTAGTTCTTAAAACCATAATATGCTGGAACTCTGTTATAACACCAGCAATCTACCAAGTGTAACAGTTTTCTTAGAAATTTCAGCCTGGGTTCTACATGGAATGCCTGGGGTACATTTTCCCCCACGCTAGTAGTTCAAACACTGAGATCTACTCCATCCCTCCCACTTACCACTCCTGGGCTAGCTTGGAGGATGCCACTAGCTTTTTGGTAACAGCACTGGATGTGTGTTAAAGGAAAAGCAGCTCTCTGTTGGGTGAGTATTGAGAAATTCAGACATGGGACAATGACAGCAAGGCAAACAGACAGGAGGCTGCGGTGGAATAAAGGAGGGTAGGCACTCAGCTTTGGAGGCTCTGGAAATTGGGGATGGCAGGGCAATGGTAGATGTTGCTGTTTGAAAGTAGGAAGCTTTCATAAGCCAGTTATTCTTAGGCCAGGCATTGCCTATATTCATTCTCCAATAGACACTTGTCATACAACATCTGAGCGCAGCTCTCAAATTTGGTCGTCCTGTGACCTCTCCAGGCACTGACATTGAAACCGCCTTTGCAAAAATTATAACTGAGGAAATTATGACAGTGAAAGAGATCAGACCTAATTGACTCTGTCTTGCTTCTAACCCTTAAGCTGTCCTTGTTCATTCCTGGGCATATGTTGAACTAACTTTGGGAAGGAATTCAGTTCATGGTTTGACTCTGAAATAAAATTGACAATAGCCCTTTCTGGAAAAGACCCCCTTCTTGCCGGGGGACCAGTCTGCCTTTATAGGACTAACAAATTAGCTATAAGATTAGAAATTACAGTTTATGGGTCATGTAGCCTCCGGCTCCAGGAGTCTGAGCCTCCCTGAATTGCTCCTGGAAATAACATCACTGTTGTACAACCTAAGATCAGTGTTTGAGATAGTTTGCAGACCCTGCACTGGATGGATCAGCTGACACCACCGAGACTGGTAATCTGGCTCAACCAGTTCTGCCATCCCACCCAGGAACAGAAGACAGCAAGAAATCTGACTTCCACCTCCTGTGATTCCATCTCCAACCTGACCAATCAGCACTCCCCACTTTCCAAGCCCCTACCCGCCAAATTATCTTTTAAAACTCCAATCCCCAAATGCTTGGCAAGACTGATTTGAGTAATAATAAATCTCCAGTCTCCCTCACAGTCGGCTCTGCGTGAATTACTCTTTCTCCACTGCAATTCCACTGTCTTGATAAATGGGCTCTGTCTAGGCAGCAGGCAAAGTGAACCCACTGGGCGGTTACAGCACACCCACCTATGTCTCTTGATAGGCCCTACTGGCAGGATTGAACTTAGCCTAGACTTTACAACTGCTCATCTGCTTCCACTCTTGTCCTCCTTCATTCTTTGCACAGTGACCAAAAATAGTCTTTCTGAAATGCAAACCCGATCATTCTATCCCCTTAGTAAAATCTTTAACGATTTCCCACCCTTCTCAGGATCAAGGTCACAATCTGAACCCAGACCTGTCTGACTGGCCCTTGCATGAGCTGCTCCTCACCATCTTCCCTGACTCATGCTCATTCTTGAGGTCTCAGCTGACATGCCATTTTCAGGAAGAGCCTCCTGACCTTCTTGCCCACATTTGGTCCCCTGCTATATGCTCTTGTAACTCCCAGACTTAATATTCAGAGCACTGACCGCCGTGGTAACTGTTTAGGTATTCAGGTATGGTTTGTTTGATTTCTTTAACGTATCTCTCCTCTATGAGGCAATAAAATCCAGAAGCACGTTAACCACACCTAGCATGGGGCTTCCTTGTCCATAAGACATGCTTGTTAAAGGGTTGCCCAATGAATCTTTGTGTCTATTATAAACCTGTGGTTCTCCAATTTTAGGGAGCAGTCATTAGTTTTTACTAAGCGACCTACAGTGTTAGAGAGCAAGGTATGTTAACTTTGTGGTTAAAAATTAGGGCTCCGAGCCAGAATTCCCTGGGTTTGAAATCTTACTATTTGTGTGGGATCAAGGAGGTAGTATGATGTCTCCATTACTCAGTTCCTTCATCTGTAAAAAGGGCAGGGGGGATGGTGGACGATAACAGCACCTACTTCATAGGACTGTTGTGATGACCAAGTTGGTTTGATGTGTGAAGTGTTTACAAGTGTCTGGCACATGGTAAGTATGTGAAAGATGTTAACCTATTCTTATTTACTCCAAATACTGTACAAAATAGATGTGTTCTTATCCCCATTTGTCATATGAAAAAACTGGATGCATAAAATAGACTTTCTTCAATAACTTGTCTAAATGAATCCTTCATATCATCTTTTCATGCTAAAAAAAAACTTAAAAGGAAAAAAGAAATGAACATTCTCACATTTTTGAGAGTTGGGACTTGGAGGCTTTTGGGGTTTGGCAAGTTGAAGACAATAAATCAAAGAAACAAAGGAAGTTTCAAAGCAGTTTCAGGCCGGGGACTGCGCCATCCCTCCTGCACTTTCATATAACAAAACTCGGCATGTTCGTGAGAAGCCCGGAGCGGGGAGGAGAGACACATTTTCCATCGAATCTGTAGTGGAGATGGGGAGCCGCTGGAGCGTGACTCAGAGCACCAGGAACTAGCATCTCCAGGTTACTGCAGGAAGTGAGAACAGTGGCTCCCAACCAGTGCCCAAGTGCCTCAGGAACTCTGCCAGTGTCTCCAAAGGCATGGCCACGTCCTCAAATCAAAGTCATTTGATTTCTTTTTTTAAATCTATGCTATGCATCCCCTTTGAGAGGAAGTGGGTGCCAAAGGATACCAAACAGAAACACTGAGTCACTGGAGTGGCCATTCTTCCTGGAGAGAGGAGTCCTGCATCAGGCTTCTAAAAAGACATCTGGCAGGGACAGGAATATTCCTGGCAGCCCATTTGTAATGGCTCCAAACTAGAAACAATCCAATGTCTGTCTTAAGTAGAACAGACATATAAATGGTGGTATATTCACAGAATGAAACCCTATCCAGCAATGAGAGTGAATGAGCCACAGCTACACTAGACAATAGGGACAAATCCCATGAATATACTATCGAGACAAAGAAACCAAATGAAGTGCAAGCCAATGCCATTTTCACGTACATTCAAAACCAGGTAATGTACATCCATGTCAGGTGCTGGAAGTCAGAGCACCTGAGAGGAGGTAGTGACAGGAGGGGCTTGGGGGGTCTCTGTCCTGTTTCTTAATCTGAGGGCTGGCTACTCAGATACGTTCCTTTTGTGAAGTTCCCTGACCGGGACACTTACGTTTTGTATACTTTTCTGAAGAATATGTTCTATTCCAAACCTTTCTCCATTCTCTCCTACCCTGCTACCTCCATGACCTGAAGTCAAGTTACTCTGGGAGTCAACAGATGACCCCAGAGTCTGTGTCACTGGAAGCTGGTGCCATACAAATTAGGATGCTTCAGAGGCAGGATGCCATTTTGAGTAGAGCTCCTATTTCTGTGGTGCTGGTTCTGAGGGTTGGGGTCACAGCATTGTCCTCACCTTGGTTTCTCTCTTGTCCTCCTATCTAGTCCCAGGGGTAGGCAGCTCCTCTCTCTACTCAAGTGATCTCTATGATACGCTGTGCAACATGGGGCTTTCCGGAGGGGTGAGAGCCAAGGCCATATGCCATTCCTACTCATGCGTCTCAGTTGGATCCTTCACTTTCAGTCAGGATCCAGATAGGCCAGGACAGAGTTAGAGCTCCAGTGGCCTGATCAGAAACCTCTCCTGCCAAACCTAATGGGAGGGTTAGGAATTTCTGCTCCTGACACCCAGTGGGTGGTTTCACAAGTTTTAGAGGGTGACTGTTCAGGTGATTGGCAGCACAAGGAAAGAGGGAAAAGCCTTTTCTGTGAATTTCACAGGCAGGGTTGCAACGCGGTGTGAGCATGGAGCAGCTTGGCACAAGGCAGCCTTGAGAGTCCCCTGGCTGGCTGCGGGGATGATGTCAGATCCCGACTGGATACTGCCCCATTCAGTCAAAGCCGTGCAGCCTGAAATGGCACATGTCCCCATCCAGGCTGTCTGGGCGGGTCAGCTGGCCTGGAGACAACAACACGGCCTCAACGTGACAGTCCCCACATTCTGCAGACTTAAAAGGGAAATCCTTTGGATTCTCCCTGGACTCCTGGGGTTCAGCCCTGGCTTTGCCTTGAGGGTGCAAAGAGGAATAAAAATATGGGAAGGCCTATGTGTAGCTGCAATGGATTCTTCAAGTGATCAGAGGCCGTTTCCTGCCTGTGAGGAGTTGGTACCCTGAGCATCTTGTTCCTTGGATCCCTCCTTTCTTCTGCTGCTGATGCCCCTGACACCTCGCCCCCTCCCTGTTGCTTCTCCTCACCCCACCTCACTCGCAAGGACGTCTGCTTTTTTATTGTGAATTTCAGCTGCCTGCTTGTTTCACCTCCGGTTACTCAAAGGTTTGCCCCAGTGTTGCTCCCCCTTTAAAAGACTCCATTCCTAGGCCTTCCTGCTCCATTCTCTCATGCCCTTCCCTGGCTTTCTCAGATTTTCATTTTCATTTCCCTTCCCATTTCTACAAAGGCAGGATGCAGAGGAAGGCCAGCAGAGGGCAAAGAGCCCGAGAGCCGGGATCAGGAGACAGGAACGTGTTGACGTGTGGCTCTAAGCAAACCACAGAGACTGTCTCTGGTCATCTGTGTTCCCCACTGTTGGTGAGGCTGGGTCACCCAGGCCAGAACTCCAGTGCCGTGGGGTGTGCCAGTGTTGGTGCTGTGGTGGATGCAAGGAATGGGACTCTGCCCTGGCTTGTGCACATCTACTGAGTAACAAAATCTTCATGTCTCTCTCTGATACATGCACGCATATTCAGATAACTAGATAGACAGAGAGATAGATAGATGTATGGATAGATTAGATAGATAGATAATGATAGATAGATAGATGATAGATAGATAGATAGATAGATAGATGATAGAAAAATATCTGTCAGAATAAAAATATAATCCTATAGGCCAATAAGGACTCGATCAAAATCTTACAGGGTCACTGAATCAGAATCACTCTTCCCCTGAACTCACTTTCATGACTCTTTGCAATCAGGTGTATCTGTCCACCCCATTTTTTTCACAATTGGGTGAAATGAGGAAGTAGTGTAAGGCTGGTTTTTCTTTTGCTGCCACAAAGGTCTACATAACTGCTAGTTCCTGTTCACAGTGAAAATGGTCCTAACCAGATGAATGAGGGACACAAGAGATATAACACAAATCAGAGAAGTTAAAACCAAGCTTATTCCTAAGTGCAACTAAGCCTAAGCGAGCTCATGCCTCCCTGCTGAAGCCCCAAGTCTTCTACCTTGATAAAGGGTACTCCCTCCATTTTATCTGCTCCTGCCTCCCCCATCTTTTTTCAAACACCGGGGCTGATTTATCTAAACCCTATGCTGCTTCGCAGTAGTTTGAAAACAAATTAGAAATCTCCTTCCAGTTTTCCAGAGGTGATTAAATCCAAGTCGCCTTAGGAATGTAGAGGATAGAATAATATAAACAACAGATCTGAGATAACCATGGCCGGCAGCAGTTGTGGTTAGCTGCTTCTTTTCCTTTTTCGTCCATCAGTGATGGAAGCTGGATTGGGTCCACTGTATAAAGTTCGGTGGGCATAAATCTGCTATTTGATCCTGGAAAAACTCTAAGGATCTAGAGTCAGCGAGGAATTGCAGCAATGCCGGTGTTTCAAAGGGCCTAGGAAAGGCCAGGAGTCCTGGCTGACCAGCCCCGACACTGTCTTACAGGCTGCAGGTTCACCTCGGTTAGCACAGCAGGCCAAGCTCTCCCTTGCTCTAAGTCGACATGACATGATTTGTTCCCTTTCGGCTGTGTCAGTTCTGCAAACCAGATACCAGAGGCTGCAGGCTCAGGAGAGCCTGCCTGTCTGGAACACCGTTTGTTTGGACAGGACAGGCCACTAAGGCGTTTCATCTCTTTAAAGCTCCCAGGGCAGAGAGCATATTTGAGGAATTCCTTTTTTTAAAGATTTTTTTTTTTTTTGCCCCTTCCAACATTTTGTTTAAGAGAAAATGAGATGTCTATCTTCTGTTTCCTTATTTTTTTTCAGGAAAGCAAAGGGTTGTTGACTTCCTCCCTCTCCCCTCCCTTCCTTCCTTCTTCCCGAAGGTACTCATCTGAGAAAAAGAGAACGAAGTATTGTTCCTGTTCTCTTTCTTAAGTCATTTGAAACACTGTCCCTGCGAGTTCTTTAAGTTCCCTGCAGTCTGTACACAAGAGAAAGAGGGAAAGAGAGAGGGAGAGAGACAGAGAGAGCAGGGATCAGGTAAAGGAGTGGGGCTGCTGCAGCCATTCAGACCTCAGGAGCTGGTAAGTTACCCATGCAATCATTTCTGCTTCCATTTCAAGGTTCCTGGGTGGATACTGCTGTGGGCATCTTCAACAGAAAATACCTTACTGGGAGTAGTCCTTAACCAAAGGGTATGAGTGATAGATGGCCCAGAATTTAAGCTAATACTTTTTTTTGGTAAGAGGATACTGATGCTTTGCAGAGCTAAGGCTGGCAAAACTAGAAATAGAATTACATTGGGACTAAAGAGGACACTGTGTTAAATCTGAATTTTGGCACAGATCATGTGGCTGGGTGAACCAGGAGCCACTGGCGTGTGAGATGTGTCCCACTGGAGAATTTGCTCTTCCTCAGTACTGTGTCCTGGGAACCTTATCAGGGTGTCTGTTAAGGACTGTGGTTTGCTCTGGGGTTTTTGTTAATACGTTACCTGGATTGAGGTGCCCTTCTCCTGTTCTTTCCTTTCCATTCAGCATCCCCCTAAAGGAGGATTGTTAATTGTTATATGATGGTTATTGTGCATCACTGAAGTAGAAGGGAAAGAGAGAAGGGAATGTCACTTGGAAATAGTTCTGCATGTGGGGAGCTTATGTGTTCAGGTTCCCCATGCGGGTTGAGTGTAAATTTATTATTGACTGTCAGTGGAAGATGTCATCTGCCACATGATAGAAGGCAAAGGTTTTGGGGCATATAGCTTTAGTTTTGGAAAACAATATGCAGCTAGAATGGGAGGATTAAGATGGATCGTTTGTGTCAGTAGGAGGGAAAAACTAAGTTACAGACGCAATTGAAAAACATTCACCCAGTGCCTGGTTTTCCAAGCACCAAACAGGGCGTAGCAAGCTAGTCAAGCTAATATACACAACTAGTTTTTAAAAGTCTAACTTGCTTCAATTAAATTTGTCATAAAGGATAATGTTACCAGGACCCATCATTGCAAGCCATGAGGGAGCCAAAATCATGTTGTCAAAAATAGGTTAGCAAGGTCACTCTGAGAGACTCGTTATGGTTCCCAATATTAATACTTTAATTCAGAGAGATGCCGAATGGGTAAAAGCCAATGGCCATGCATAATTTTTAAAAATATTCACTGCTATGAAATTTACTGACTGAAATCACCTGGGATGTGAAGAATAAGATAAAAATAGCTGGACTCTCATTTAAAAAATTAATTTGGCTAGACTATGCTTTAACCACATTCAAGTAATTAATCTTTATTCAAAATTGAACCATTATCTTACTAAGGATGAGAAAACATGATAGAACTAGACTGTGATGTAGCTTTTGTTCCATTAGTCAGACCTCTTTTTTCTTCTCCTTTTTTCAAGGATTTTCTTTAGGAGCACCATAAAATGAGCAATGTAAAGAGACGTGAATAGCGTTTGCCAGCTTGCAGATGCAAAATTATTCTAATAACAATTGAAAATGTTTTACAGCTACCCTACCACCTCCCCTAACTACTCCATTTCCACAGATCTTCAGATCAAAAGGTAGCTGGAATAGATTGTCGAGGGCATTATTGCATCATTTATCAGCAATTTTGGCCCCAGAAGAAAACGCAGGTCTGCGAGCTTGACTTGCTCCTTTCAGTTTCATTTCTCTTGATAATGTATTGAATTTTGTGCTCAACTAAAACAACGTCACAGAACACATTCTAGTTTTGTTTACTGAGTAAAAGCATCAGATGCAACACAATAGGAAACAAATGACAGCAGAGTCATTTGTTAAAGACAAGGAAGGCAATTAAATTAAAGACAAGGAAAGCACAAGGTGGGTAGGCCAGTGGCTCAGAAAACAGCCCCACTGCTAGCATGACTATGGCTTGAGATTAAGAAGCTGAGGATACGCAGTTTTCTTTTAAAGAAAAAAGTGTATTCAATATTTCCATTTAAGTTGTTAAGTCATTGCTGTGAAAATATTTCTTGGATACTGGGGGAAATGAATTTTAGCTACCTGAAGAATAAAAGCCATCGACTAGTTTAGTCTAAGTCACTGCCACTCAATCTATCTTTACTCACTCAACTCCAAAGAGTGAGTTGGAATTTGTGGAAACTTCCAGTGTGTGATTCTTTGGGGGTCATCAGAGGCTCTTTTGTGATATCATTGGGGGAATTCCAGTTTGAAGTGATCCAGAATTTGAGACACACAATATTTTATTCATTAATTTCTGCCAAAACTGTACACATAACTAAATTACAATTTCTTATACACATTTTAAATTATGTTAGGATGTGTGTCCTGCAGATCCGTGTGCTGGGATGTGAGTGAAATTTGAGCAGAGCACAGGCTCTGTTGTTATACTAATTTGGGTTTGAATTTCAGCTTCGTTGCCTACTGTTTATGGGCCTCGGAGCAGGTACTTAACTGCTCTAAATCTCAGTGTCCCCAAATGTAAAATTGCATCAACATAATGGAGTTGTGAGAATTAAATACAACTATTGGCATAAAACACTTAACATAATGTTTGGCAAGTAGTAGGAGTCAATCAGTGTCAGTTATATATTTTTTAAGGGTCATATATTAACACTGAAGAGTACTGTATTTTGTTAATACAGAGAATAGAATGAGTCTCCTATAATTTGTGTCATTATTCTTGCTTAATACTACACCAAGGATCTATCAGAGCAGATATTATTCCTCATAGCTTTAGAGTTGGGCACACATTGAGTGAAGATATTCTGAACTCTAAATTCTTATAAAAGAGTGTAGAGTTTAATGTATTGATATTCATATTCACGAATGGCAGAAATGGCAGATTTAGCTTCACTGAATGCAGCTGTATTCAACACAGCTCAATGCAGGGGAAAGTTTGTCTTGGGATAAAAGTTTTCAACTTAGATGAATGTGCGAAGAGAGTTCAGTTATATTGTAGACATTTTATTCTCCCTTTCACCCACTTCCCCAACTGCTTGAGCTCTGTGTTATTGGTGACCTTTTCCCTGGTTGTGGAGGGCTGGAGACACTTTTTTTGGAGACCATCGTGGTTGTACCATGACTCAGCTAAAGAGGAAAGGACTTAAAGTGACACATTCTCCTCCTGCCCAGGGCTGAGCACACTTGGGGTTCTCTCTCCTCAAACATTCTAACAGTGAGCCACTCACCTTCACACAGAGAAATAGAACACTATATATCACCATGGGTGTGCGTGTGTGTGTACGCGCGTGTGTGTGCGCGCATATGTGTGTGTGCGTGCGTGTGTGCGTGTGTGTGTGTGGTGCCTGATTGATCCAACTGCTATTTTTCTTTCACTCTAAACTTTAAAACCCGTATGACCGTTAGTTTGTCAAGTAATAATGATACTTTTACTTAGGTCTTAGTTAAATTTCTCTCCACTTTCCAAAAGCAAAACACACAACAGCAAGGATAACAAAAAATCTACCACCAATAACCAAAGCCATTCAGGTCCTTTTGTTAGACTGAGAGCTTGTGAAACAACAGAGACGTGTTTGGACACTTAACCTTAGGGACAAATCGAAGCTGAGTTGTTCTGCACTAATGTGCAAAAGGTGCCCTCTCATGTGGCTTGGTGGAGTAGAAAAAGACCAGACTGGGAGTCAGAACACTGCTGTTCTCATCCAATCTCTGCATTTCCTATATGCATGACTTGACAGGTTTCTTTACTTGCTTGGGTCTCAATTTTCTCATCTGTGAAATGACAAAATGGGATAAATAAGTAATTTTTGAGGTGTGTGTGTGTGTGTGTGTATTAGAATTCACCTGGGGGCTTATTTATAGTCTCCTCCTGCCCTGCCCACTTCATAGGATGATCTATGAGACTCTTTGCTGACATGCTGTGATTCTCTAAAACAGATGGTCAGTGGCTTGCTCCGTCTTCTTCTGGGTGGCATTAACCTTAACTGTAAATGCTCGTTTTAAGAGCCATGCTTTTAGCTGGAATTCCTATTCAGCACTGGATGTTCTCTCTAGAAGGTAGTTCTGAGTATATCAAATATTATTTTAGAAGCTATTAGTATTATGGAATAAGGAATGTCCTAGCTGGTTGAGCAATCTGATGATAATGACCAGTGTTCTAGAACCATATGTAAATCACAAGATCAATTACTTAGATCTGTAAACATTATAAATCAATATAAATAGCACTTTTTTTTTTTTTTGAGACAGAGTCAGGCTCTGTCACCCAGGCTGGAGTACAGTGGCACAATCTCGGCTCACTGCAAACTCTGGCTCCTAGGTTCAAGCGATTCTCCTGTCTCAGCTTCCTGAGTAGCTGGGATTACAGCTGCCCACCACCACGCCTGGCTAATTTTTTGTATTTTTAGTAGAGACAGGGATTCACCATGTTGGTCACACTGGTCTCGAACTCCTGACCTCAAGTGATCCACCTGCCTCGGCCTCCCAAAATGCTGGGATTACAGGCATGAGCTACTGCGCCCGGTGGAATAGCACTTTTTGATTTATCCATTTCTATATTATTTGCATCTTAGATTGAGCATGTATTTGTTAATTAAGAAAAACACAGATACTAAGCTTTTTCTATTCCCTTTAAAAATATTAGTAGATTCTATCTCATAAGGTTTTGTTTCTTATTTTTTTACAACGTGTGCTGTGATGAGCCTATTTTACAAGTTAGATCCTTGTCCCTAATTTAATGGTAATGTAGAAAGGCAAAAAGATTGATAATGGTGTTTGAAAAATCAGCATTCACAGGTCATATTGTATGCTTCAATTATAAGGAAAATATAAACCTTATAGAAAAAGTTGTTCTAATTCTCCTGATTGAGTTTTTACCTAAATCACTCATTTTTTTTCCTTCTATGTTTATATGGATAATGAAATAAAGCAGCAATGGACACAGATCTCCCTCTGACAGGAACATAGAGACAGCAAATAATTTTAATGTGCACCCTCAGAAACAACTAGCCTAATGATGGCTGTTCTTTTAGACTATTCAAAAACCAAATACATTTACATAAAACAATGGTTTTACATGAAGGAATAAGAACATGTCTTCATCCAGCGTTATGTGTAATACATAAGTTCACAAGAAAGGAAGCACCATGAGGACAGGGACTTTGTTTTGTCCACTGCTGTCTGCCCATGGCCTACAATAGCACAGAGCCTGTCATAGATGCACAATAAATATTTGTTAAATAGATGAGTTAATGAATCAGTGGGCTGTAGAATGAAAGATGCTATCTTTATACAATGCCAAATGAAGCCATTAATTTGAAAAAAAAAAGTTAGTCAAACTTTTTTGGAGTCTAGACAATGCCAAACTGCCAGCTTGATGGATTTATCCCTCACCTGAATTGACTGGAATTATGTGGGCTTGTTCTGCTGTTGTGTGCATGGGGCTGCTACATGTGTATTAAAATGTCATCTTGGCAAGCACCCCCACCCATTTGTTCATGGGAAATCAACATTTATCAGATAGATACACAGACTATCTGCTGTTGCATTTTATTTTCCATTTATTTTCTGGGCAGATGATGGGTTTGCAAATTGTTTTTGGCGAGACAGAGAACGGTCATTTGTTTTTCCTTGACTAAAAGAGCTGTGAGCCAGGATCCAGCCTTGTAGGAAATGTTCGGCTCTCTGGTTTGTTATAGGCAAAGGCTGTGAATCCAAGCTAAAGGAATGCCACTTGGGCTGAATTGACAAAACACCATGGGGTAAATTCAGGGAGAGAAATGTGATATCCTTGTTGAGCACAATGCCCTTTCCTTTCTTTAATTCAAGGCAATTGAAGAAAGACAAAACCACTGGATCCAGTCAGTTTTATACTTATTTGGCAAATTTAAAGTGGCAAATCTAAACACCTAATGACAAAAGTTGGGATTTTGGATGATGCTTTTTACATTTAACAACATTGGGGTTCTAGGTGTCTGTTAACTGGAGTAGAAACTGAAAAAGCTCTCTCTATTAACATTGATAGAATCTCTCTTTAGTGTCAAGTACCAGGGCACACAAAGAGAATTCTGGACAATTCTCCTATATTCCTTTGATAGATTATGGCCCCACCCTGACCTCATTCTGTGATGGCCACTGATACTAAATGGGAGAGTGATTTACCAACAACGGCACTGCCACCACCAGTGCCAACAATTATGGAGGAGTCATTACTAGGTTTGGGGCCTCCTCAGAACTTTAGATACTTCATTTCACTTACCCCATTCTCAAGTATGTGCCTTATTCTCCTCATCTTAGAGCTGAAGAAAGGCAACCACCTTGTTTAACAGATAAACTACAGAAAGTACATGATTTGCTCAAGGTCAGTAAATTAATGTTGCTTGTTTCCAGGTTCCTTAGTAAGGAAAAAGTGTCATCTGTAGCTAATAATTTCTTTAAAACAAATATGTATCCTTTAAGGTAGTAGCCGTCAAATGGAGTCCAAAGACCAACACCATGGCACCACCTAGAAGCTTGTTAGAAATGCAGAATCAATCCCAGCTCCACCGCACATCTACTGAATCAGAATCAGCATTTTAACAAGATCTCCAAGTGACCAGTTGCACATTCAAGTCTGAGCAGCACTGCCTTATGGTTTTGAACTGTTGCCCACAGATTGATCAGGGAATATAGGACCCTATTCCAAGGAGTTACAAAGCCATTTGTTAACTTTGACCTTGTCCAAGACAACATTCCTCCCTATTAAATAGTGGCATTACTGGACAAGTCTCCAGTCTATTCAGCTCTGAGCAACAGTAGGCATGATTTCTGTGATCTCTCCCATGAAGTTAACTCCATATCATGGGATCCTAGCACTCTCAGAGAGGAAAGGTCGAGGGTATTATTTTCAGGTGCTTTCTGAGCACCAATCATCAGAGTTACCCGGGGCAGATTTCTAGGCCCTTCCCCAGATCTAACAAAGCTAAAGAGGGGACCAGGGCTCTGCTTATTATTCAAGCTACTGGCTCAGGGTAAGGAAGCCCCCAGGGAGGGTAGTGATGAGTATTTCAGGGAGATTACCCTAAAAAATAGTTTAGCTTTTTTCAGTAGCTTGAAAAAAACATTTAAAACCATAGTGCACGCATTAAGGCACCGCAGAGTTCTTCCAGGAAGAAAAGGTACTCTGCCGATTTCTTCCTTTGAATGCTTGAGAATAAGGATGAGAAATCTTGCTGTCTGCCCTGTGTCTTCCTCAAGGAGAAAGGGAGGACCCGCTTCTCCAGCATCACAGCCAAAGAGGAGACGCCAGTCCACACGCCTCCCTCTTCCCAGTGAGAAAACTCTGTGGAAAGAATCCTTAGAGTTTCCTTTGCACTGGGGACTCACCGTTCTCTCTTGGAACAGAAATCAAGAGGAGACTATTGTTGGAGGGGTGGGGGAAGGAAGCAGTGCCGGAAGAGAGCGAGGGAGAGGACCGGAATCGCCTCTGGTTCGCTGAAGCCTGGACAAAATGGGGCCTCTGCCTGGATGGAGCCGATGGCGTCTCTCCCGTGACTGAGGCCCTCTGGCCACCTTCCATGGAAAGTTCAGGGAGATGAGGAATTTCAGGTTTTCAGCGCTGTTTGATGGAACACCTACCTCCATAGTGTCCACCACTTGTTAGTTGCTGTTTTTCTAGTTCAGGCATTTTCTTTCCCACAGCACGGTGGAATTTCCTCCTCTCACCCCTACTTCCAGAGAACTTTTTCAGTTGTGTTTTTTCTTTTTTAAGTACAAAGAAGGGTCTTCTAGCATTATCCTAAAAAATGTATATATTGAACATTTTTAGGGTACCAAAGAGTTCTATGCTTAATCTATAAAGGCGGGGTTGGCGACAGAGCGAGACTGCGTCTCAAAAAAAAACAAAAAAAAAACAAGGCGGCTTCCCTGAAGTGCTAGAATTTGAATTCTTAGGGTGAGGAATATGTGAAAAGTTCTGAAAGGTTGCTGGCGGGCATATCCAGAATCTCACCTCCTACCTGGCTTTTCAGAGATCTGAGGAAGGAGGGACTATTCCCAGCATCGTCTTTCTTGATATTCAGGAAACATTCAGTGATGCAGCAGGCAAGCAGGCGTCTCCTCCAACATGGTCTGCAGCCCTCCTAGCACCCAGTGATTTCATGGCACAATCACCTGTCTCTGGCTGGGGAGAAGTCTCCAGGGTCACAGAGTTCTTCTGGTGGCAGCCTGGGCCCCAGATCTAAATGGGGATGTTTGTGAAGGAATAGAGACACCAGTTTTGTGGGTAACAAAGTTCTGCTCAAAACTGCATCATTTTGCGGAAGGCAGTCCCATTCCATGTGTCTTCACATCCTCCATATGTTCAGACATATCCCACTATTTAGAATGACTGACATTGGCTCTTTTCCCCCTTGAGTCTCCTAGGAGAGAAATTTCAGCATCACATCTTTAATACATGCAGTTGGGAAGGACATTTAATGGTGAGAAAATCCCATTTCAGAAGGATTAGGACATAAAATGCCAAATGTATTTGCTCTTCAAGCAATATGGATATTTTGGGGGGGATAGTGGTTTGCCGAAGTGCTATCGCTATGTACATGGTACATGTACCTTACACTTGTGTATACATACACACACTGCCTACCCAAAATCATTGGTTCTTATAAAAGATTATGAGCCAATGGGTTAGCCCCAAATTGTTTGACTCAAGAATGTAGTATCTGATATTCAATCTCTTAAACTTCCAAACAGATTTACTGTCCTAATTATATTTTTCTTAGTGATGTTAAAAAGAGTTTGAATATTGTTAGCTAGTGGGGGCAGGGAGAAAATGAGAGAAGATTTAAGTGTTACTACAAGCAATTCATAAAGCACTTCATTCACTGACTGTGTGTTGTTTTGAGAATGTGAGTAAAGCAGGAAAGAATGCTACTTGGAGTCAGAGAATAGAGGATTGAGTGTGTGTACTGACACACGAATGGATGGCAGATCAGTGAACTAAAATGCATATGGCAATTTAGTACATGATAAAAATACCATGTATATCAGTGGAGAAAGTTGTATTATGTAATTAATGAGATTGGGACAACTGGGTAGCTATTTGGGAAAAAAATAAACTTATATTCCTACTTGATTTTTTAAATTAAAATAAATTCCAGATAGATCAAAGACTTAAAATGTTAAAAATAAAAATATACTGTGAACTTAAAATTTTCCTTTAAAAAGTCTTAAATAAAACAAAGAAAACATAAAAACTGTAGAGATTTTTTTTCGAATCGCAGAGTAGGAAGGGCCTTTCTAGTTTTACGCAGAAGCCTTAACATTTATCATGCATTTTATTGCATTACAATAAAAAGCTTCTGCAAGGCCAAAACTCAATAAACAAAGTCAAAAGACAAACAAAAAACGGAGGAAGCATTTGCAACTTGTATCACAAAGAGCTTAGTATAAACAGAAAAATGAGCAAATGACATGAAACACATACTTCATATAAAATGAAATATAGTTGGCTCATAAACATGCACAAAATAAAAGATATTTAAATTCATAATAAGAATATGCAAATTAAAACTATGAGATACAAATTTTTATTTACTTGATCGGCAAAGATGAAACATTTGTTAACACACTTGTCTCTGGGGTTCTGGAGAAAGCTCTCAGATATTTCTGGTGTAACTGAATTAGCGGAACATCTACAGAGAGCAATTTGTGAATGTCTATCAAAATGTAACATTGACTCCTCTTGAATTTATCCTATATAAATAAGACGTAAAAATACATACCTACAATGCAATGTATCTGCCACAGCATTATTTGGACAGAAAATAATTAGAAATAGCACAATTGTCCATTAATAACAGACTGGTTAAATTAATACAGGGCATCTGTACAATGGAATATTGTGCAGACCTACCAAATGAGGGAACATAATAGAGTCCAGAAATGGACTCTCGGTATATGTTCAATTGATTTGACAAAGGTGTCAATGAGGGGAAAATAGTCTTTTAAACAAATGGTACTGAAACAATTCCATATCTATAACAAAAGAAAAAATGAACTTTGGCCCTTATCTCATACTATACACATATATTAACTTGGAGTAGATCATAGGCCTGAATGTAAGAGTTAGAACTATAACATTTCTATAGGGAAACACAGGGGAAAATCTTTGTAACTTTGGCTTAGGCAAAGATTCCTTAGTTATGACGCAAAACATGAAATACATGAAAACATTGATAAATTGGACTTTATCAAAATTAAAGACTTTTGCTCTTCAAGAAAAAGATACCATTATAAAAATAAAAAGACAAGCAACAAACTAGGAGAAAATATTTGTGAAATATGTATCTGATAAAGGACTTGTTTTAAGAATATCTGATAAAGGACTTGTTTTATACATATTTTAAAACTCTTAAAATAAGGCAAACAACCCAATTTAAAAATGGACACAAATTTTGAATAAATACTTAAAAAAGATATAGAAATGGCAAATCAGCACATCAAAGATACACAATATTGTTAGATTATGAAAATGCAAACTAAAACCATGATGAGATATCACTACACACCCAGTAAAATGTCTAAAACCAAAAAGATGGAAAATATTAAGTGTTGGTAAGGACATGGAGAAACTGAAATTCCCACATGTTGCTGGTAGGAATGTAAAAGGGTACTGCCTCTTTGCAAAACAGTTTGGTAGTTTCTTAAATAGTTGAATATATGCTTACCATACAACCCAGCCATTTTACTCCTGGGTAACTACCCTCAAAAACTGAAATCATATGTTCCCATGAAGACTTGCACGCAATGTTCACTGCAGCATTATTCATAATGCCCTCAACTGGAAACAGTCCAAAGGCCCATAAGTTGGTGAGTGGATAAGCAAAAGCTGGTTTATCCATGCAATGGAATACTACTCAACAATAAAAAGGAACTATTGACATATGAAACAATGGGTGAATCTCAAAATCATCACACTGAGAGAAAGAAGCCAGACACAGTATTATTAAAGGAACCAGACACACAGTAAATATTGAATGATTTTGTTTATAAGAAATTTCTAAAAGCACAAAACTATAGAGACAGAAAGTAGATTGGTGGTTTCCTGGGCCCGGGGATGGCAGCAAGATTGGCTGCTAATGGACATAATAGAACTTACTGGAGTGATGAAATTATTCCAAAATTGGATTTTTTGATGGTTGCACAACTGTATAAATTTTCTAAAACACATCACACTGCATATTTTAAAACACAAGAATTGTATATCGTGTAAATTATACCTCAATAAAGCTGTTTAACTTGAAAAAAAATGAGGCAGCTTTATAAGTTCTGATAAGGGAGCTATCTCCAACCTGTATAGTTAAGTAAAAAGGAGAAGGTACTTTAATTCTATAGAGTGCTGTCATTTTTGTTAAAAAAAAAATGTATTTTTCATATGTATAGAATATCTCCAGAAAGATACAACAGACTGGCTAATAGAATTTGCCTTTGGACAGGGGAATAGGATGGCTGGAAGACAGGGATGTAAGGAAACATTTAACTGTATTTCCTTTTTGTACCAGGATGGGGTGGGGTGGTTGAGACCCAGGTCAGCCATACCAGCTCTTTTATAGTGGGCAAATGTCTGAGGCTTTGTTTTCTCATCTGTAAAGTTGATCTTTAAAGATACTTCTGATTTTAAGTACCATGCTCTGAGAATTTCTTTTTTTTTTTTTTTTTGAGATGGAGTCTCGCTCTGTCGCCCAGGCTGGAGTGCAGTGGCGCAATCTCGGCTCACTGCAAGCTCCGCCTCCCGGGGTCACGCCATTCTCCTGCCTCAGCCTCTCTGGTAGCTGAGACTACAGGCGCCCGCCACCACGCCTGGCTAATTTTTTGTATTTTTTAGTAGAGACGGGGTTTCAGCGTGGTCTCGATCTCCTGACCTCGTGATCCACCCGCCTCGGCCTCCCAAAGTGCTGGGATTACAAGCGTGAGCCACCGCGCCCGGCCTGAGAATTTCTTTAAGGACGAGCATCTCTCGCCTGCCGACATTCCTCTTGTTCTTTCCCTGCCAGCCTGTCACCAAATGCCACATATAAAATCACGACCAAAGGCTTTGTTCCTTTTCATTCAGTTGCCTCTCAGTTTAGTGGGGCCATGTTCTCTTGTCAAATACGTAAAATATGTCAACCACGGTGAAACGGCAGCCTAGAAAGCTAGGAGCAAACACACAAGACAGTATACGGGAGCAGTTACAACCACATCCTAGGGGCAGCTGCTTGAGATGAAACCCCAGCCACCTTGCTTGCTAGCAACATGACCATGGGGAGTTCACCTGTGCGGTTTCTTCATCTGTATGACAGGTATAAAATAGCATCCCCTCTTTGGGTAGGAATTAAGAGCGATAATTCATGTAATTAGTAATATTCAATAAACAGTTAGCCCTTTTAATTATTAATCTGAACTCCCCTACTCATGGGACCAGGAGCTTTCCTGGGAGTGGGGAAAAGAAAGGCATGTAAGTTAGTTAACAAGTTGTATATTCATTACCACTGTGAACTGGGAGCCCTGGCAGTGATGAAATGGCCTATTTTTTCATGCAACAACCCAAAGGGAGAGGCTGGAGTAAATTCTGCTACCCACAAGCCAATATCAATGAGGGAAATTTCTTCAAGAAACTTCTTCCAAGATTCCATCCCCTGGAGTCAATTTCATCCTGAAAATGTGAAGGCATCATGCCACTGAACTCCAGCATGGGCAACAGAGCAAGACTCTGCCTCAAGAAAAAAAGAAAAAAAATTTTTAATGTTACTGAATTCAAAATAGCTTTTATTTTGTATTTTTCTAACTTATTAGTAATGTGCAAAATGGGTTTATTTTTTAAACTTACAAGAGGTCCTTGATCTGAGAAGTCTGGAATCTGCTGAAGTAGACCAAAGCTAGGGCTCACTAACAAGTTGCAGAAGGTGTGTTTTGAAGAATCTAGGTCTTCTGGTAGCAAAGAACATTTCTATTCTTCAATTGCTACCTATAATAGGTTTGCATACTTGATCAAAGTCTAGAAAATGCTTGGAAGTATTGATCATCATTGTTTAATTTCTTTCTTCATCTAATAACTATCTCCCAAAAAACTTCTAATTCTTTCCTTTATTATCTGTGTGACCTTGGGAAATTTGCTTAACTTATTTGTGTCCTAGTTTCCTCATTGACAAGATAAGGAGAACAGTAGTACCTACCTCAGAGGGTGCTGTGATGGTCGCATGAGTTAATGCCTATGAAGTCTTTAGCACATTCTTGTCACACAGAAAATACTCAGCAAATGTTATTGTTGCTGAATACTTGAGACTGTTTTTGACACATAGTTGGGGCTCAATAGACTTTTTTGGAATGCATTAGTGAGAAAATGAAAATGTGAAGTAGGAATAAGGGCAGTTCTATATATATAATTTTCTAATTACATTTCCTTGGTTACAGGCAGGCAATTAGGACAGTTGCTTTTGTTCAGAGGCTACATTTGGGGAATATTCATTTCGGTAAGCTCAAGCTAGAGAGGGGATGATGTTTCTATATTTTCTGGCCCAGCAAACTTTACAGGTTTATCAGCTTTATATGCTAAATGTATCACGACATGCATTTAAGGGATCAGGCGGGAAGAATTTGGGCTTGGAACTGATGTGAAGTAAAGGCTTTATTCCTCATTAAAAACCATAAGAGGAAACAAGGCCGTCAGACCCTCTAAATGGGAGAAGAGAAGCGATGCTTACTTGCCACAAACCAGAATGCTGAGGACCACAGCTGTAAGAAGGTCAAAGGAAGTTAGAATGACCTTTCATAGCAGGCTCAATGGTTAGCTAGCTTAAAATTTTACTTTCAGATCATCCCAGGGATAGCTATTTGGTTGACTACATAAACAACCTTCTAGCCTTATAGAAACAGTTGTTTTTGCTTTCGTTCTGTTTTTGTGAGGTTTTGAAGATAGGAGAAAAGAATCTATTGCTTGACTTTAAAAGATGAGCTGTCCTGAGTTTCAGCACTGGCTGACATGGTTGTTTTTTTTTTGTTGTTGTTGTTGTTTGTTTGTTGTTTAACAAAGGTATTTGGCAAATGGGCCAATGAAGAAAAAATCAGTTTGTCAGACTCCACTGCTTTTTCCAAGACTAGGCAGTAATCAGATGACAGGTCATAGTGATGATAGCAGCTAGTGCTCCTTGGCACTCCATGTTGGGGAGGCCCTGTGCTGATGCTACAGACACTAAAGTAGACCCATTTTCTGCCTTACGGAACTTTCTAGGCATAGTTACAATAAGGGACATTAATATGCTTCCCTGTCACCTATATTCACTGGCCCCGTGTCTACCCACTGGGATCAAATGAAACAAATCAAGTTCTTTCAAGTGTCAGCTCTTTGAAGTATTTAAACATAAGCTATCAAGAACCCAGGTCTCCAACACTCTTCCTTATTAACATACTAGGGAACTCCGGCCCATCTGAGTAAGATATGGTTTTATGTCTCCTCACCAGTAGGTCACATTGCTTTGCACACTCTCTAATTTGTTCCTGTCCAAAACGTTTGACTTAGAACACTCCTCCACTACCACCATCCCAGTGGTTTTGGCCAGTACAGAGTAGAGCTGGGCTCTCCAGGGCCAATATTCAATATTCGGAGTCATAGCAAATGCTGGAATTCTTCCTCAAAAAGCCCAGGTGAAGGGACCTGGAGTAAATAAATAAGAAACTTGAAATAAACTGATTGATTTTCTTTATTATATTTGTAGATCCCCAGCCCTAATCTTGTCTCAGGTCTTCCTCCTTTCTCTGTAGAACCATGAGAATATCTTCTTACCAGTGTTGTTAGGAAAACTAAATACTAGTATAATTGCCATTTATTAAGTGTCTTTTTCTGGTATGAGGTGCTCTAATTTATTATTTTATGAAATCTTATAATAACCAGGCAAGTTGGGTTATTAGTGTTTTTTATCCCCATTTTCCATAGGAGGAAACTGTGGCTTAGAGATTAAGTAATTGCCACAGTTGTAGAATTCAAACCCGGGGCTGCCTGACTCCCAAGCTTCTGCTCCTTCTCACAAATCACTCAGTGTATCTGTGATATGTTAATAACATACTTGGACATACTTAGTACTTTGGCTGGCCATGCTAGGTGCTCAATAAATGTTAGTTTCCCTTTTTCTCATCATCCTTCTTCTTCTCCCAAATAATCACATGCAATCTAAAAATGAGGAAGAGGGCTTAGAGTGGACAAAACTGTTTGCCAGTTTTCCAAAGTTGTCAGATAACATGAATTCTGCAATGACGTGTCTTTGGCCACGTACACCCCTTTCGTGGGGCTGTGGGCCAGCTCTACATCTATTAACACGTACTAGGCCAACTTGCTTACTGTCAAGAAATGTCTGGGAGTTCTTTCTAACCGATCCCTACCCCATATAGTTTCTCCTTATTTCTTCAAATAATTCTATGCACTCCCTAAACCACTCTGTTAAATCCAGTGACTTTTGAGAGCTCCACAGCAGCCCAGAGCTGACCCTGTCTTCTTAGGACTCAGAGTCCACAGGTCAGGGAAAGATGTAGACAGCACAGGCCATCAGGGAGAAGAGGGTCTCAGGGCAGGCTTCTCTTTGGCTCCTCCTCCCATTGCTGGGGTTCTTTGCACTCCTCTGAGAGCTGTGTTCTATGTTACTTACAGCAACTATCATGCTCAAGTTCAGTAGTTCTCAACTGGGGGCAGTCCAATGCCTACAGAGGCATTTGGAAATAGGGAGGATCTTTCTGGTTATCACAATTACTAAGAGGCACTTTTGGCATCTGGTGGCTGGGGGTGGACAGGGATGTTAAAATTCTGCAATGCACACAACAGTCTGGCATGACGAAAAATGGACCCCAAATAGCAATGCCATTGCCCCCAATGAGAAGGCCAGGGCCACCACTGTCTTCTTGCCATTGTCCCTCCCTGCCCAGCACAGTGCCCATGCCTCCATGAAAGCTAAGTACAAATCTCATGAATGAATGCTCTCCTTGGTACCTTGCCATCTTTCAGCATGTCTCCTCTCCCAGGGGAGCTGTCATGCTTGCCTCTCATTTCTGGAACTGACTTCAAAAGTGGAGGCTTTATTCAACTCTCTCTCATCTGTTTTCCATTCCTTTTTTCTTCCCTTATTCTCAAAATTTTCAAAATCGACCTTCTAAATTGATCAATTATGATTTACCCTTTGAGTAAAACTCGAAGACGTGGTTTTCTAGAGTAATTTTAGGTAGGAGCTTTTATCTCCACAGTAGATGTAAACACTCCAAAAAGGTATTACATTGATGGTCTAATTGACTAGGTTATTAAATGATTAAGTGATTTGGCCAAAGCAGCAACAGTGGCCCTGTTGACTTCCCTTCTCTGACCCTTGAAGCTACTCTTGAAGCCTGGAACTTGTGGAGGAAGGGAAGGGAGTCTTAAGGAGTCAGCAAGGAAGAAGCCCAGGCTCGAGCCCTAACCTCTTCATCATTCCTGCTGAAATGTCAGAAAAGCTGGTACTAAGCAGATCAAGGACTGCAGCACCCTCTAGACAGATAACCTGCTAGAAGAGAGTCAGAAATGTGTCCCTATGAGATACCTGTATCCTGATTCCAGTTAAGTGATAGCAGCATGATGCTGCTGCATTGTGGAGCATTATCTGTGGTTGGAAATTTTCAGAGGTCGTGGGTTTTACTTTCTGGCTGGTTCCCTTGAGAAGACCCTTAGTTCTTTTCTTCTTGTAAATTTCAGAGAGAAGGTTCTCTTTCCATGGTGGGAATTCCCAACTCTGCTCCATTCAGGGGCTCTCCCATTTTCTTAAAGGGTATTAGGGAATACTTTTAAAGGTCTTAAAACAAAGTTCATTCTCATTCTGCTCAAATTGAAAACAACTTTCTGAAGGGTAGCAAAGCTCAGGGCTGGTAAGTGTGGGCTGGGAAAAATCATGGGGCGGAGAAACTTGGTAAGAGGGGAAAGAACAAACATTTACTTAGCATTTGCCATGTGCCATTCACATTACCTATTAGGTACATTATTTAATCTTCCTCCAGTTCCATGAAGAAATATGTTAGTCAGGATGGATGAGGTTATGCTCCAATAACAAACAATCCCTAAATCTCCTAGCTTTAAAAAAAAGAAAGAAAATAAGAATATATGCCTTACTTGTATTACATATCCACTATATAAATCCAGGTCATCTTACCTTTAGGCCCTAGACTGACAGAATAACTGTTATCTGAAATGTTTCAGGTTGCTATGGCAGAGAGACAGAAAATAATATGAAATTGTGTGGACTATTTCTTTTTTTTTCTTAATTTCTTTTTTGAGATGGGGTCTTGTTGTGTTGCTCAGGCTGGTCTTGAGCTCCTGGGCTCAATTGATCCACCCACCTTGGCCTCCCAAAGGGCTGGGATTACAGGCATGAGCCACCACAACTGGCCAGAATTGTGGGCTATTTCTTAAAGATTCCACAAGGAAATGACACATGTCATTTGTGCTCATGTGCTCACCTTTTATTATCCAAAGCAAGTCATGTGCCATGCCCGCTTATAAAGGGATAGGAAAATGCAATACAACTATGTGCCCAAATGAAGAGCTAGAAATATTTCATGAATAAAGTATTATTGTCTCTGTTTTATAGCTGAGGAACTGAGGCTTAGGGAAGTTAGGAAGTGATAGAGCTGGCTTTCAAGGCCAGGTTTTGTGATGTCAGCTTCTGAGCTCTTTGCTCTCCTATAGTGGGTACATTTCACAAGCATGTTCCATACATGGTACCTAACCTCTTCTCCAAATGCGGTTGCTGGACTAAAGTGTTCTTGGGGCTTAAGGGGGTATGCACATGCCCCAGATGTGGACAGGTTCAAGCAAAATCTAAATGACTATGGCTCAGCTATTATTTCATTTTACCCACTTCAATTCTCCTTCAAGGGATTCAACACATTCAATGTGAAATCATATGAAAAAAAGTGATATCTTTGAACACATGTTAGATTTTTCTTTTTAATCCTCCTGGAACCCAGAGGAAGCACCCTGTTATGTAAGTTCTTTTTTTTTTTTTTCTTTCAGATGGGGTCTCACTCTGTTGTTACCCAGGTTGAAGTGCAATGGCGCAATCTTGGCTCACTTCAACCTCTGCCTCCTGGGTTCAGGAGATTCTCTCCCCTCAGCCTCCCCAGTAGCTGGGACTATAGGCGTGCATGACCACACCTGGCTAATTTTTTTGTATTTTTAGTAGAGAGGGGGTTTCACCATGTTGGTCAGGCTGGTCTCGAACTCCTGACCTCAATGATCCACCCACCTCAGCTTCCCAAAGCACTAGGATTACAGCTGTGAGCCACCACACCCAGTACCCTGTTATGTCAGTTCTTCTCAGACTTTCCTATTTCTAATGGGGGAGAAAAGTATGAAGAAGAAATCCTAAGCAGTCTGCCACAGGTAGAATTTCAGACTTTAACCAGTCCTGGTATTTTGCATTTTGCAAAATACCCATATTTGTCCACTACTATATATGCCAAAAGATACACCAACTTACTCTGTAGTTTCCACCACACCTATGAACTTGAGCTTAAGCCTTCCCCATATTTTAACAGCAATATGCTTATCATCTGAAAGTGGGTCCCTGAGGGAGAGGGACAAGGGTTGCTGTCAGGCTAGGGGCATGGTAGTTGCCCCTTGGCAGCTAGAGTATCCCAGAAGCCAAAGAGGATGAAGGAAAAGAGGAGGAGGGAGAGAGGGAGGGAGAAGAAGGACTGTGAAATGATATCAGAAAACTAGGAAGAACCCCAAATATGGCCTAAAAAAGCACATGGAAATGACTTGGAATCAAATTACTGAAAACATAGTTGTTAGGGAACTACATTTTTTATTCATTATATTTTTCTGATTCATTAAAAAAGACAAAGTACTTTGTTCAGAGCAAAGCAGGTTTTAGTCTGAGGCAAATTGTTTAACCTTGCTGGGGTCCAATCCGTAAAGCACGAGCTCAAGCACTGCTCAGCCTAATGAGGTGTAAAGTTTGCAAAACTCTTTGAAGACAGAGAGCTCAATTTGAGTATTATGCATTATTGAATAAAATGCCAGTTTAGGAAGGAAACTCTCCAGTAGCATTATATATGCCTTAACCGGTAGCCAACCAGAAGAGCTGGTTGTCGAAGCTTCATGACAGAAAGAACCTAATTGTTGATCACTTAAAATGGAAAATAAGAATCCGGGCGTAGTGGCTCATGCCTGTAATCCCACTTTGGGAGGCTGAGGCGGGTGGATCACGAGGTCAGGAGTTCAAGACCAGTCTGGCCAACATGGTGAAACCCCGTCTCTACTAAAATACAAAAAGTAGCCAGGCATGATGGCAGGCGCCCGTAATCCCAGCTACTCAGGAGGCTGAGGCAGGAAAATCGCTTGAACCCAGGATGCGGAGGTTGCAGTGAGCCCAGATCAGAGGCCATTGCACTCCAGCCTGGGTGACAGAGCGACTCCATCTAAAAAAAAAAGGGAAAATGAAAGAACAAAGAAATAAGCCAGGCAGTAACAAATGGCATGCACCATTACAGCATTGGCTTGGTTCAGAGACAGATTCCTGAGCTAAAGAAGGCCTCATTTACTGGAATGGAAAAATATAAGGCCAGGAAATTGCTCAGAGGTCTCCTGTCTTTTCCTGTACACATGGGATGCACTATGTGTTGGCTACTGTTTTGGATCAGAATCTCAGTTTTAGAAATAGCCCAAGTCTGTCCTTGGGAAGGGAGAGAATGTTGTGGTGTATTTGTGTGTGGTGGTGTAGGGCAGGGGAGGTACAGAGGATGTTGGGAGGAGCCAGTTAGACCCTCCCTGCATCCAAACTGTTTCCTTAGTCCTCACAGTCATAAGAACTGAGCTGTAAGATTGGGCAGCCAATCTGAGTGTAAGGAGCCTCCAAGTCTCCTGAACTAGCACCGAGGTGGAGCTGAGTTGGTCCCACTGACAGCACAGGCCAATTCTGCATGTTCAAGCCCAATGGCTGGTCTCAAGTCTGCCTATTTTTCAGGTGCATAAGCTAAGCTTTAGTCTTACAGTCAACAGATATTTACCAGGCAACAACCTCTCACGAAACATTATTTTAGGCAGTAGGAATATATGAGGAAACAAAAGACAAACATTCCTGTGTACACAGAGTTGCATTCTAGTGGAGGAAAATGAACAATGAATAAAGTAAGGTATACAGTGTGTTAGAAGATATGGAGAAAAATTAAGTCAGGAAGGAGAGAGAATACAGAGTGCTTGGCAGCCAGAGTTTGGGTGGTCTCACTTCAGACACGGTATTGAGCAAAAACTTGAAGGAAGCAAAAGAGGCATGTGGGTATCTGGGGGAAGAGCTGTCCAGGCAGAAAGAACAGCAAGTGAAAGGCCCTGGGGTGGGAGAATGCCTGGTGTGTGCCAGAAACAACCAGAGGCTGGAGAGTGGGAGTGGAAGAAGCAAGTGAGCGGGTGGTAGGGCATGAGGTCATAGGAGTAACAGGGAGAAACTTCATGTAGAGACTTGTAGGCCATGGCGTAGACTGCGGCTTTTACTCTGAAATAGATAGAAAATCACTAGAGAGTTTTGAGCAGGGGAATGACAAGATCTGATTTACGTTTTAATAGAACCTGCCTGACTACTGTGTTGAGCAGACAGGAGCCCAAGGGAGAAGACAGGAGAAGAGTCAGGAGGCTGTTACAATGATCCTGGAAGGAACCTCTGGCGGCCTGACCAGGATAGAGGCAGTGGAAGTGGTGAGAAGTGCTTGGATTCTGGACAGACATTGAAAATGCAGCCCACAGGATTTGCTAATTCGTATACCAGGTTACTCAGGTGGCCTGTCCAAGAACACATTAGTGAACTGGGAAGAGGTAATAAAGAAGGGAGGGACACAGCTAGAGCAGGCAGGATTCCAGTTGTTCTTCCTTTGTTCCTTTCTTTAACTGAGGGTCTGTTATGGGGCAGGCACAATAGTGACTGTGAACTAACAGGATCCCTGACCTCATGGAGCAAACAGTATGGAGAGAGTCAGACATTAAGTGAATAATCACACAAATCCATGTAAAATGACCACTCTAACATGTGCTGAGTGTTGATGTTGAAAAATATTTTTTCAGCATTTAATCAAGAGAATAAAATAATTACCAAATATTTTTTAATTTTTTAAATTAAATTTTTGAAATCCAGTGTGCATTTTACATGTACAGCATATCTCTATCCAGGTTAACTGCATTTGATGTGCTCAAAAGCCACATGTGGCTAATGAGTGCTGAATTACACAGCACAGCTCTAAACCATCAAGGCATACACATTTTAAAGTCATGAACAAAGCACTGGAAATATGGGTCCTTCTATGGTAATTTAAAAAGTAGGTAAGACCTTAAATAGAGCCTTTTGCATTTTAAAATTGAATACTTTGTCATTAATTAGCTGTGTGCATTTGGGGACATCAGCTTACTACCCTGTGCCTCAGTCTACAATAAGGAAGTGTGATGGGGCTGGGTAATGTGTACTTACCCTTTCAGTCTTAATGATCATTGACTCTGGATAAGGAAGTCCAAATAGTTTTTCCTTCTCTTGCCAGAGAGAAGAGATCTCTTCAGATCGCTCCTGAAGAGATCTTTCCTTTCAACCTTAACTCTTCTATGATATCTGAAAGGTGGAATTTGACTAGTTCAGTAGTGAACTGACAAAACTCCAAAATGGCCTTCATTCCAAAGCAAAAGAATTGAATTTTTCTAGAGAAATTTGAATGCTGACTATTTAAATGAATAATGAAATTATTGAGTTTTAGTTATAATATACTATTGTGGCTAAGTTTTAAGAAAAATTCCCCATGTTTAAGAGATACATTCTAAAATATTTGTAGATGAAATAATATGATGTCATGGATCTCCTTCAAAAGCATCCCACTCGGAAGGTGGGGAAGTGAGTAGGGTATAGATGAAATGAGATTGGTTATGAATTGAAACTAAGTATAAGGACAGATATTATTCCGTCTACTTTCATAGTTTGAACTTTTCCATAATAAAAAGTTTTTTTTTTTTAAATAGATCTTCAGACTTTCTTAGATTTTAAACTTTCCCATTAAATACTGTGTATCCCAGCCGGGCGCGGTGGCTCACCCTTGTAATCCTAGCACTTTGGGAGGCCGAGGCGGGCGGATCACGAAGTCAGGAGATCGAGACCACGGTGAAACCTCGTCTCTACTAAAAATACAAAAAATTAGCCGGGCGTGGTGGCGGGCGCCTGTAGTCCCAGCTACTCGGAGAGGCTGAGGCAGGAGAATGGCGTGAACCCGGGAGGCGGAGCTTGCAGTGAACCGAGATTGCGCCACTGCACTCCAGCCTGGGCGACAGAGCGAGACTCTGTCTCAAAAAAAAAAAAAAAATACTGTGTATCCCTCATGGTACAGATGAAAAAACCTGCTTGAGGGCCAGGAGCACATGATCCTTAATACTCCAGTGGGATGAAGCCCCAGGCCCATCACTCCCATCATAGTTTAAATATCTCTGGCAGTTTTAGTGGTAACACAACTTTGTTCTCTCATCCTTCCCCTTGGTACAGTTTAGGATCAATATTTAGAAGTGAAAGGCTGTCTCTCCTGTGATTCAAGGAGAGCCCCAAACTCTGCCAGAGCCACACAGGTATCCAGGGAGCATGGCGATATATCACTGGTTTGTACAAAATACACTGAAAATCTAGAAAGGTGCAGAAGCTTGGCTCACAGGCACAAAGAATGTTACTTCCTCTCATATTGTGGAAGCTGGAAGCTACATGCCACAGAGACAGGTAGGGGCTATCTGAGGAAGGATCTCAGAGGGAATGTGACCTCAAAGGCCAGGAAGCCAGCATCTAGGACCCACCACAGGGGTGGGTATAGGTCTCTTGTTACCCTGGGTTGCCTGGGCATTATCTAAATGTCTGGCATAATGCTCTAAGTTCAGTGCGAACTTTCTGGTCTCCACCTGTTCATTTTACCCTCTCAAACATCATGATAGAGGATGAAGAAGCTGGACCTCACCTCTGAGTTACTACCCAAGACATTGTGAGGGGCTGAATGGTAAATGGAGAGCACAGGACAAACTTGCGGGATTGACAGCTTCAGGTACCTTTGCCTGACCATCACGGATCTTCTAGCTTCGACACCACTGGATGCACTGAATTACAGCAGGCACTCATTTTTACTTCCAAAGGAAGACTACTGCTAATTTCTTTAAAACAGAGTCTACAAAGAAAGAGAACAGGACTCAGTCTGGGAATGTTTTCCTTTTGCATTTTCATCAGCCAAAAAAGTATTGAGTTTAGGGTACCAACATACGGTGCAAATGTTAATGTTAAGGGAAATTTGGCACACTCAGCATGCTAAACTGTGCTACTTTCTACACATGTGATACTTGGCTTCAGTGGTGGCAGTACAGTGCCAGATTTTCTTAAATGTCAGGCATTTTAAGAGATGGTTTCTCAGAATTTAAAATCACACACACACACACACACACACACACAAATAGAAATGCGACTGTGATGTTTCTAAATAAAATAAATTTGACTCCCATAGGAAAACAAGGCTACAGCTCTCCGGAGCCTGTGGTGGACCACGGATTGACTCTCAAACACCTGCACAGTGCTGTTTTAAGCTCTAAGCAATATATTGTAATCTCATAATACATTAACATGATGATAATCTGCAACATAGAATATTCAATCTTTAGGGCGCATAGATGGTTTCCCTTGAAGGTGTCCCCTGTCTGTTGAAAGAACTCGCTTATGCTACCTAAATCAGAGAAGCAGGTGAGAATTATCCAGAGGAGTCCCAGCAAATGTCAGCATTTGGTAGTCCTTACTGTCAGAATAGTCTGATACTGAAATACGTTGGGCCTGGAACCCTACACTTCTTCTTACTAAACTTCCCCTTGACTACTTTGGTTTATCAAGTTTATCCTAAGCACAGATCTGACTCTCTCAACTTCATTGGCTCATTACATGATCTTGGGGGATCTTTTCTAGGTTTTCACCCACATTATAGACAAAACATTCATTTCAAGACTGTTTTGTCTCTACTTATGAGTCCGAGTCCAGATTTCTAGTTATTTTCATACTCCTGGAAGAGCAAGAAACCTAATGGTGTACTTCCCAATGGACTGATGAAACAGTGCAGAGGAGGAGGAAATTGAGAATGATACAAAGCTTTACACGGACCAGGATAGAGTCAAAGTCATCCAGCAGGAAGGAATATATGAACTGAGATTCCTGACACTTGGACTCTAGAACTTTAAAACTCTCATATCTTGCCCATGCCTCTATCAGATGAATGAAACCTGAACTAGAGGATATCAGAAACCCTTTCCCATGCACTAAACATTCTATAATTAATTCTCTTCACCTCAGGGGTTTTGGAGGAACTAAACATACTAATGGGTATGAAAATTTTTGAAAGAATTGAGAGTTACCTCAGTGTAAGTTAGCACAACGTCATGAAATAATTATCTCAATAAACCTAGAATTGTTTCTTATTCTTATTATAATGTTGGGTCAAATGTAGGAGCTTACTTAATGTCGGGTGGAAAATAAAAGGAGTCATAGAAGACAAAAAGATACATTTATAGAAATGAGTAATATAAGTATAAATTAGGTTGACCTTTTGGGAAAACAATTTAGCAATATGTATTAAGACCTGAAAATTAATATACTTTCACTTTGTAATTCTATTTCTAGAGAATCTAATCTAAGGAAATGATAGAGATGTAACAAGGATTTATGAACATAATTGTCTATCGTGGTGCTATTTGTCTAGTGCATAGAGATACATAATAAGTAGTGCAGTAAAAGAAAATATATTCATGCATAGTAAAAGACTTGAAAGAAACAGACCAAAATATTAACACAGTAACTCTTGGTGGTAGTATTATTGATTATTTTAATTTTCCCTCTTAGATATTTCAGCATTCTATTTACAATGGTAATAAATTATACTATTTAAAGGTTATTAAAAATAAATTATATAGAATTGTTCACCTTAATCTAATTCGGGTACCAACACATTTTGTCTTTTAATATATCTGATCAGTAGCCAGCTTATCTCAACTGCTTTCAGGACTTTCTTCTGTTCTTTGCTAACCATGAGGCTGCACGGGCTTTTTATTACGGCTATTATTTGCCAATAGCCCTCTAACACCCAGAGAGCTGAGTCACCTGTCCGTTTTAGGGTGTCCACACATGATGTTCCTTCCATCCTTCAATATTCCCGGCACTCTTTCTCCACATGAAGTTCACAAGCTGTGAATTGGCCCAGGGCTCACTTCTTTGGCAATACGATATACAGGGGCTCTTAAAGTGTGGCTTGCTTAATCCTCTCTATGAAGCAGTCTTCACTCACGTTGAATTTTCCATTAATTTCTACAGAATAGCTATTTACTCTGAGAACCCAAAGGTTTTAGAAATGATAGGCGATTCTGCAAACTCTAGATTGAATTTGCTTGTATTTTGTTGTTATTAAAAAGACTCGAATTATCTCTTTCCAGGTGAGACCGTCAGTAGAAAGATGTTTTGTTATTTATTCACTCCATTATTTATTTATGCGTTCAAATTAGTTCTGTCTTAGGTTCGCCTCACCAGTTCTTCAGTCAGTATAAATGAAGATGAAAGCTTGAAAGGTTCATTTCCCAAATGCCCATTAAATGTTATCTAACGTACTCCTTTTATAAGGAAGTTAGAGAAGGTTAGTGATAAAACAGAATCAACCTGTTACTCCACCAAGACAGGGGGATTGTGGGGAGGCATGGAGTACAGGAAGGGAGGGATATTGATTGAAATCCACCAGAACCAAGTCATTCCAAACCACTAAAAGTCGAAAAGCTCCAAGGAACAGAAAATAAGTTATGGGAAAGCACTTAAAAGAACTCTTTCTTTTGCCAAACCTTCCAAGAAAATATTCTTTATGCAGAATCTTCTTCTAGATTCAGTCTGTGGCATCCAGTCTCTCAGAACAGGCCCCTCAGTGTCTTCATTGGCTTTCCCTCAGTACCTCATCAATTTGTCACACAATTCTTATTCAATTTAGATCCAGCTATTTCTGCGTACTTTCACATTGATTTGGAAAATGTCCTTCACACTTTGGTTTTAGTCTCTACTCATGAAGTGTCATTTGCTTTAGGATGATTTAGTTTCATGAATGGATTTTTCTCATGTATGATTCTGCCTTAGATGAGCCTTGGACTGTGTATACCACATTCCAGCCATTGCTGCAAAACAAGACTTTGTGAGCCTGCTTGCATTTCCTCCTTAAATATATCTGTTTTTTCACCCTCTGTTCAAGTTCTCAGGTTGAAGTCTTGGTTATATTAGTATGTGTTGTGTTCACAAGCTTTAAACCCGAAATTCAGTCCAATCTCTGTCTCCAGTCTTATACCCTCCAGTCATCTAAGCTGTCTCAGGCAGGTGTGTGTTTATACAGAGATTACACATGCTTGTGCACACACACTCATCTAACTTAAATATGCCATATATGATCATGTATATTTTGTCTAAACATCTCTATTACTGGTGATTCTATGATAATTAGGAATCTGGTGTTACTTGAAAGTAGCCCCCAAAAAAGTTTTAAAAAATTTGTCCTTAGTATTGTTCTTTTACATTGCATTTTGGTGGCTGTTGACCAATTTTCCACTGTAAGTTGTCACTTTCGTGATTGATTTATAGAAGCTTTTAGACATTGAATAACATTAATTATTTGTCATATGTTGAAAAAAATTTTTTGGTTTGTCATTTCCTTTTAAATGTTATGTGATTTTTGACATACAGGATTTTTTTTATTTTTCTTTTTTTGATTTTTAATTTTTTAATTTTTTTAATAAATAGAGACAGGGTCTCCCTATGTTGCCCAGGCTGGTCTCAAACTCCTAGGCTCAAGCCATCCTCTTGCCTCGGACTCCCAAAGTGGTGGGATTACAGGTGTAAGCCACCGCGCCAAGCCAGGATTTGTTTTCTTGTACAATCAGGCTATTCAACCTTCCTAGTTTCTGACTTTTAGCCAGAGGTTTAAAAAATCATAGGGGTAAGGCAGACTCAATAAGTCATCTCTACCAATGAGTTGGAGCTTTGGACTTGGAATGAAGCTGGTACAATGTTTCCTATTATAATGGTATTGTTGAAACAAATGGGCAAGGGCTAGGTCTGGGATAAAGGGTTGGATTTATATTCATCCTCAGGACGAAGAGCCCATTTAAAACTAGAACAGAAGTAGGAGGAAAATCTCTTGGAGGAAAGCAAGGAGGGAGGCAGGGATGGTGATGAAACAAGTGTTTATAAGAGTCATTTATGTGAGTAGAAATTGAATGACTATTCTGTAACCTTTTCCAAGTTCCTGGGCTTCAGACTGATTTCAGGGGATTTTTAGAGGTCAATGTCTTCCCAGACTTGAGCCGTTTGAATGATTCAGTAGACAAAGTCCCTTTGGAGTGGGCAAACCCTTTCAATGGCCAGTTCCCTGGCAGGTGCCACCACTTTACATTTGCAGACTATTTCCCCCCTTTGCAAAAATCTTTCACCTACTCTATCTTGCTTGATTATTACAGCAATCGTGTAAAATGAGTAGGATTACCAGGGTTTCCTTTTCTTTTCAAGGGGTAAAAATAAATAGAATCTCAAATTTAACTGAATTTCCAAACTCAGTGATTGAGTTAAGCAAGGTGAGGTGTGCAGTTCACTCTAAAGGAGCAGTGTGGACTAATGAAAGGTGTACAGGCAAAGAAATTGGGCACATTTGGGGTGGAATGCCAGCTCAGCCACTTACTCACTCCCTCACCTCAGGCAAGCCAGTTCCCCTCTGTGCTTTGATTTCTCATCTATAAAATGGAATAATGGCACTGTGTTGCAGGATTGATGCAGGGATTCAATGATACAATGCTCCATTTCCTTCCATTATTCTATCATTGTGGTTGTGTGTGTTTTTGTGTGCCAGCTTGAAACCTGCATAGAAGGGGTGGTATGAAGAAATGGGTGAGTGTGAAGGGCCCCCACACAGGGCCTGGCACAGAGCAGACGTTGCATAAATCTAACTCCTCTTTCACTACCCAGCTCACAAACTCCTGGGAGCCATGACGCCCTTGGAGGCTTTCCCCTGAAGGTTTCTTATGTAGTCTTACAATCCTACTAACTGAAATGTCTTTTCCCACCAAAACATTGAGAGTGTTGCTGGAATTCAGAAATAGGATTCATTAAAAAAAAAACCCTCAATTATTTATCCAGAGGGCCATTATATAAGTGGGCTCAACAACTGTTTGCAATAGTTCTTATGTCATGACTAAGAGCAGAAATTGGCAAACTATAGACCTGAGGTCAAATCCAGCCCACTACTTTTTTTTTTGTAAATAAAGTTTTATTAAAACACAGCCACTTCCATTGTTTATGTGGTGACTCTGGCTGCTTTCATTGCCACTGGCAGGATTGAGTAGTTGCAACAGAGACTGTGTGCCTCAGAAAGCTGAAAATATTTACTCTCTGATCCCTTACTTCTAGGTTATGTGACCTTAGATAAGTCATTTATATTCATTGTGCCTCAAATTCCTTACCTATAAAATAGGGATAATTGTACTGATTAAATCATAGAATCCATACAAAAGACTTGCATGTGGTGAGTACTCAGTTAATAATAGCTAGCATTATTATTACCAGAATTGTTGATTTGCAGCAAAGCTCTTTGGGTAAAACACTAACCCAGGAACAGAAACCTATTTGGTCACCCTCAGTTTTAAAGGTCTCTCCTGCAGATATCAATAGCAGCTAGAATAGTCATCCTTCCTTGTCACAATCATGTTTCCTTAAGATCAGCCATTTCAATGCCATTAGCTCAACTTCCAGGACATTAAAACCATACCCTGCCATTCCTCCACACTTAATGTAGACGCTTGGATCCGTGCCCATGGATATTTTCCAATACTCTGTGTACCCTCTCTGGGAAAGAAGGAATTGAATGAGGCATTTTGTTGAAATTAAATGTCAAGAGTACCAGCTGCTTCTTTCTAAAAATATGAGCTAGATATTCCAAAAGGTGTGAACCATCAATCAAAGTACAAGGGAAGATTTTGCATTTAGTTGTTTGTTGTTAGAAATTTTTTTAATGTTGTAAAGAAAACCAACCTTTTGACAAATGGCATTGAAAGCCCTTAAGGGAGTTGAAAAACCAGCAGTTCCACTTTGTCTCCTCTGTATGGTGGGAAATGCTTTCTCAATGTAAAGGAATCGTATCCTGAAGTCCAACCAGCATATGGAGGTGATTTCCAAGACAGAAGTGAAAAAAAAAATCCCACAGCCCAACCTTTCAGAAGTATCATAGTCATGCAGAGACAAAGCGTCTTGCCCTCTTCCTCATTTGTGGGTTAGAAGAGCCATCCCTATGGGGGTAGCCATATCTCCAACCCAGCTTCTCACCAAGTGGCTGGGCAGGGTCTTGATGTGAGATGGAGAGAAGTATTCCGCTCAGGACTCACATGCATACAAATGGTGCACCTGTGAGCACTCCTCTCTGCTGCCAGGGGAGAGCATAACCTGTTCAGGACCTTTCCTTTGTGATTACCTGGATTCCAGATGGCCATTGCCATGGCTGTGCCTCATCATCTCGATCTTGACATACAGAAAAATTTTCTCCACACCTACAACACCCCACCATTAGTATCCCGGGTGGGTGGTGGAAAGGGAGGGATGACTGCAAGTCATAGGGCTTTTTCCAGCAGAATGTCTCTTCTGCCATGCTCACCTACTCACCATGCCCATTCACACTTCCCTTATTGTAGAGACTTCCATTTACATTGAACAGAGATTCACTGAGTACTCCCTACAGTACTTTTCAGCCTAGGATGGCCATGAGAATCACCTACAATACAGAGCTCTTAAAAAACATCGATGCTTGACCCCCACCCAAGAGATCTTGAGGTGATTTTGGTCTAGGAAAGAGCCTAGGCTTGCATTTTTTAAGGGAGGGGGGCATTGTATGTTTAAAACTTCCCAAGTGATTCTCGTGTGCTGACCTACCATGTGCCAGCCATTCTTCTAGAGGCATACAACAGTGAACACAGGCCAGGTACCTGGTCTCATGAAACTTAGGATCTAGTGGGGCAAGTCAGATGATAAACATATGAATGGCCAAGATATTTTTTTTTTGGTGCTACCAGGAAAATAAAACTTGAGGCTGTGAAAGAGAGAGCCAGGGATGCAGAGATGTGTAACTTTAGAGTGGTCAGGGCATCATTGCTATGGGGTCATACTTTGCTTCTTTACACGTGGTGAGCTCAGTGCTACAACAGGGCTGCAGTCAGACAGATCCTGCTCCTTGTTCATGACGGCTCCGTGTTCCCCGAGGCCAGATTTTACAGGCTGATGGACAATGACAGCCTCCGATTGGGCAGATCAGCCAAATCAACCACTGTTGCTGGAAGCCACCTTAGAGGGCATGACTTACCCTCAGTGATTTGGTTCCAGAATGCTCCAGTCCTTTTTGTCTTTTACCTACTATTAAATCAATAGCAGAACTTCTTTGACTACCTCACTCCAACGTGATATCCTATTATCAGTATCATCTATTGAATACAATTTTCTGACTTGTGTATTGATAGTACAAAAAGCAGATCAAAACTCACTTATTCTGTACAGGCCCTCTGCAAGATAATGGTCTCATTGAATGAATTGCTAAGGTAGGCATTACTAGCTGAGTTTCATACATGTGGAAACCAAGCCTCTGAAAGGTTAAGAGAATTTAGTGCAACTTACGTCTGTAGTCCTTTTAGGTTCCTTCCAGCTTAGACAATCTATGGTCCTATGATCTGTAGTGAGTTTCCTCCAATGAGGTGGCAAGCCTCTAAGGGAAGGCATTTCATCTTACACATCTTTGCAGAAGACTCCCTTCTCTCCCACCCACCATGGGCCTTGCTCGTGTTGGGTAGTAAATACATCAGAGACCAGTCTGTGAAGGCAGCTTTCTGCTCACTCTTGAGTCCCTGAGCCCTGCGGGAAGGTCTTCAGGCTGCAGGCTTCAGGACTGCTGCTCATAAGCTCCTGTGTGTCAGAGCAAAGATGGTAACTCTGGCCTTTCTTCTCAAGACTCCAGGGTGGAGTTCTCAGTAAGTAACATTGAGCCTCCTCAAAGAAGCTCCCAAAGCACCTCACAGGCTTTTATAAAGGCTTCTGTGGGTGTTTGTCCCAAGATCTGTACCCTGGACAGAAAAATTCAAGAGAAACAATTCTTTTATGCTACCCCTCCTTTCTTTCTAATTAAATTTTTTAAAATTGAGATTAAAATGCCAAATAAAGAGTCATCATAATTCCTAAATTAGGAATTATTATTCAATAAGGCAAACTTAGAATTCCAAATAGTAAGTGGATTCTGTGGTTAAAGATGTGGAGGATTCCATACAGAGAAAGAAATTCCAGTAAGGTTACTAAGGGAACTATATCTTTGAAGGGAACCCCCTATTTTGTTAACGTAATGCACACACAAAGAATTAGCAACTTGGATTACTTTACATGGCTTGTGTGTGTGTGTGTGTGTTTGTGTGTGTATGCGCACGCATGGGTGTATGTTTGAGACAAAGAAAAAGAAAGCAAGGTTATGAATGTGATGAAATCTTATTAAAAAATTAACATAGAAAACTGAAAAATTACAGTAACCTTCCTTTCTGAATTTGGACTTCCCCCCCCCCCCCGCCACTCTGATGTCCTTTTTTATTTTCATAGTTTAAGTCCCAAATGAGAGATACAAACCTGTCCAAGATATAAGTCCTGTGATTATTTCAATTTAGTTGAAGAATACTTAAACCCTCACAGGTTTAATCAACAGTGGTGTTTCCCCCCCCCTCCTGTCCTTTCTCCTTTGTGTGCAGTGGAGAACCACAGCCCTCCAAGGAGACTTTCAGGATGGCTTAGCTGCCCCAGCTCAGTGCAGGAGCCTGAGAGCTCTGAGCCTTTTAATTGGCCTTTGTGGTGCTTCTGAGACAGTGTCAGGAACTCCTGATCTCATCTTCTTGAGGCCAAAGACTTAGATTTAAGGGGTTAAAGGTTCATCTCCAGTACCAACAAATGCTCTTTAAACAATGTGCAAATTCAACATAGTGCTCACAGCAATAAATAAGCCATAATGATAATGTTTGCTGCTGCAAATTTCTCCACATGGCAAATTAATTCATTCTGATTCTGAACTGGCAACCAATGGCAATATTAATTTACCAGATGGAGATACAACCTAAATTCACATGTGCTCTACAAGCCACAGACAAACCTCTTTTCAAAGGCAGATACAGCAATGCATAGTAAGAGGATCACAACCAAGCAAGGGATATCTACTGAGTATCTTCATGGTGATCAGTACACTGCAAGGTGCAATGACAGAAGAGAGTATGAATCCCAGGCTGCAGGGAGCTTAAGCACTGGTTAAGCATTAAACCTAAACACAAAATAATCAGAGTGCAATATGGGGGGAAAACATACATTTAACCTGGGGATCAGTGGGTTTAATGTCATAGGATTTGAAACAAGAGACAGATAACTGAGTAGGGAGCAAAGATTTCTGGGAAGAAGCTGAACTTAAGTTCAGCCTGGAAGAATGGAATGGGTCAATGAAAAGAACATTCCTGGATGGCCAATCAGTCTACACCAAGGCAATGAGGAAGGAATTATTATGCCCCTTGTAGATAATTGTGAAAGTCTGATCTGACTGCAGTTGACAGGATTTTAGAGAGAAAGGGAATAGAGTTGGACTTGATTATGGAGAACTTTGACAGTCAGGTAGAGGAGTTGACATTTGATTTGCTCTATGTATCAGACAAGGATTGTATTTAGCTGCAAGCCACGGAACTCTGAATACATCTGCTTAACCAAGTAAAGGATTCATTTTCTCAAATAACAAGAAGACCAGCACCAAGTGGGTACAGGAGCTCCACACTGACAATCTCCCTCTACCTCTTGACCATACATGGTAAGAAGCATTGTTGCTTCATAGTTCCAATACGGCTGCTCCTCCTCCAGCCTCATATCCACATTCCAGGCAGTTTTGTCTACTATTTATTGTAAAAGGACAGAACAAAATCCTCTTAAGACTAGCAAATTATAGCAATTTGAAAATCCATCACTTACAATGTTAAGTACCAGTCATTGTATAAGATAGTGACGATGCAGAAAGGTTTAGGAAATGGTCCCTGGCTTCAAGGAGATCTCAGTGTTGTGGGAGGTTATATTATGCAATACCCCATGAGGAAGGTCCCTCGAGGGTGTGGGCACAGTCTGTGGGAGCTGAGAGGAAGGGGGACTGATTCTGTCTGAGGGCTGGGGCATGCTTTGCACTTTGATATTGTGTGGTTCTACAGTGGTACAAATAGGATTGGACTTTTCATTTACCCTGAAAGCAGCTTTTAAGCAACTCAACTACATTAGAGCCCTGGGGAAGGACTTTACATTGCCAAAATCTAAAGGGCTCACCCTTGACACGCCAGAGTGCCTTCAGCATTGGGGAAGAAGCCAGGGAGAAACTCGGAGGGCTGGAATGGAGAAACTGGATTAATCATATTGGCAGTGTGTAATTCTGTAATTACTGTGAATTTTTCTAACTGATTCTTCTTTATTTCAAGGTTAACTGCAGTTCATTTTTGGACTTATACTTACTGGCTTTCTTAATGCAGTTAATTGAAGGTCAGCCTAGTTTTGCAAGTCCCCAAATTCTTCCTCTGTTCTACAGAACCCACTGATAGGGAAGGCTGTGGCACTGGTTTGGAAAGGGGAAACTTTTTCTCTCATCCTTCACATCCAAAGATAGTCCTTCATCCTTTTCATGTTGTTTTAACTGACATTTTAATGATTAAATAAAAAAAACAAGAAAAAAGAACATTTTGAAAGAAAATAGTTTCTGATGTTAGTCAAGGAAATGTAGTTCTGCTTTTTGTTCTCTCATGTTAGTAAATCAACCAACCAGTTCAATATTCTTCTAAGAGCTCCTAAAACGTTTTGCACGACATCTGGTTGTCAGTTTCTTCCACTAGATGGTGAGTTCCTTGAACCTAGTTTTTGATTTATCAGACACTGTCCTCCTGGCACCCAGCATAGTGCAGACACAGAAGAGACACTTGAAGCAGTTTGCTGAGTGAATACCTGCAGGGCGGTTCCTCACAGTCTGAGTTTTTACTGTGGTTTGTATTTATTTTCCTGATGATACAAGCCTAGGTCATAAACCTGTATGCCCAAAGTAAAAGCCAGGGTGAAGTCTGACAGGAGTATCCAAAGACCTTAGGCAGAGGCTGAGGCTGAGGCTGGAGGATCACTTGAGGCCAGGAGTTCAAGACCAGCCTGGGCAACAAAGTGAGACCCCGTCTCTTAAAAAAAAAATTTTTTTTAAGACCTTGGGCAGAAAAATCAAGGAGTCCACTAAAATGCCTCAAGGGAATTTTTCAGAGCTCAAAAGGAAGGGAATCCCAAGTCTAATTTTGTCTGAGTGTTTGCTGCTTGAAAGCCAATGTGAATTTTTACATTTTTAATGCAAGTGTTTGAATAGCTAAGTCATCTACAGTGTATGGAAGTACAAGCTGCAAAAGTATACCATTAAAAGTTTCCTTTCCACCCAGGCACTGAACAGCTGCAGAGGCACCCACCTATAGACTATGATGGGAATGGCCCCTTCATAAATTGGTAACTCAGCTGCTTCACTCCCAAGCCTTCCTCCTCCAGCTATACAGTCCTTTTCCCCAGAGACAGCAGATAATACCAGATTCTTTTATTTCCTTCTAGAGGTAGGCTATCTGTACATGAACACAAGGAGATAAGTGCATGCATTTTATAAGTATGTATATTTTATAAGAACGATTTTAGTGAGCAGAATCAATAGAAAAAAATCAATATGAAGCAGATGAATGAGAAGACTTGGAACAATAAAAATGTAAAGTGGGGAGAAAAGGTATCCAGATGCAGAGTGGTCATTCATCAGAAGGCAGAAATATAGCAAGAAATCTATCTACATAAAATAAAAAGAAACAGTGAACAGTGGGGTCACAGACCCATCTGCCCATGAGGATGGGCTTTTCCACAAAGCGAATGAGCATTTGCATGGAGAGTCATGGGGAATCTGCAGCTATTGAGTCAGTGAGGGAAATCATGGTGGCCTGCTCCCCCAGGACACACTGTGTTTGCAGGAATGTGGGTGTGTTTTACTCTGTGGTTGCAGACTCACTCAGACTCATTGGCATTTGCCCACTGTCACCTTGGGCATTTTCAGAACCTTCCCACATTCCTTTATGTTATTTCAGTAAAACAGGACATTCTATCTTTCATATCAAACGAACATGCCACTCACTGGCCAAGGAGCCTGAGCCAGGATGAAGCAGGGGCCATCCATTCTGAGGAACACTGCCCCAGTCCCTGCTATGCCATGGCTAAAGCACCTTCCTCATGGGAGATGTTCTTGGCAGTTAATTTACGTGAGGTTGACTTGGGATAAACTGGGACAGGACAAGTCAACCAGTTAGTCCTGTCTTCCGGAAATGGAAAAATTTTGCTTGGGATCAGGGAGCAAGAGAAACCTAGGACATGGTTATTTGTCAAGTAAATTTCCAAGTAATGATTGGATTTGAACCATATATGAGGCACCAGGCAAGTTTCTGACTTTCTAACCAAATTATGTTAGAAATATAGGACATCCACCCACACAGAAAGGTGACTGGCAGCACAGGACCCTGCCAATGAGTGGAACATCCAACAATTGTGATAGGCTTCAGGGAAGTGAGGGGTTTGCTTCTGGCTCTTGTGGAAAGGAAGGTTTCACCTAGAAGTCTCCATAAAGACTCCACTAGGGAAGGTTCTCTCCTCCTCCTGCCCTGCAGAATCTTGCAGCAATGTGGCGGATACAGCCAATGAAATGTCAAAGAAAGAAGGCAGTTGGCTGCTCAGGTAGGCTGCATGGGAGAGCAGCATCTGGTGGGGCCATGGCAACTTAGGATTTGGCCTGCGAGTGTGGAGATTATTATAATAAACAACTTCCATATTGTCAGAGAACTCAGTTCATCAAGCTTAGGGGAAATGATACCCAAGAGTGACCTATCAATACCAATCTTCTGATTTACAAGAGGTAGAAGTATATTTTCTAATGGCCAGAATGATCGTGTCCACTGATAGCAGGCTACTTTATTATTATTTTTTTTTATTTTTTAAATCGGGGTCTTGCTGTGTTGCCCAGGTTAGAATGCAGTGGCATGATCATGGCTCACTGCAGCCTTGAAATCCTGGGCTCAAGCAATCTTCCCACCTCAGCCTCCTGAGTAGCTGGGAAGGCAGGCCCATACCACCATACCTGGCTAAGTTTTTTGTTGTTGTTATTGCTGTTGTTGTTGTTTGCAGAGACAGTGATCTCAAACTCCTGGCTTCAAGCAGTCCTCTGGCCTCAGCCTCCCTAGTTGCTGGGATTACAGGCACGAGCCACTGTGCCAGGCTCCAGATGATTTTGCATTTCAAGGAATGTTAGGGCAATTATAGAAGATTGTTTACTGAACATGCAATCAAGGCAAAAGACTACCTTGAAGGATAACTTGATGCATCATCCCTGCCCCCACAATATTCTTGCTGAATAGACTATACACACACAAAAATGCTGGTATCTACGATATTTAAAGTCTTCCCTTTGGATAGAGCAGGAATTAAGATAATTAAATTCTCATAACCCTGTTCCCCTCTGTATATATCATATGAATGTCATTGGACACATTCCACAAATATGAATTGATTATTGGGTGGGGTCTGGTCACCTTGACTATTGCTGGATGTTTTCTAAATATCCTCATATACACTTTTAATAACGATGTGCAGAATAGCATTTTTTATATATTTCTTTTATATTTTTTTAACTTATTTTTAATTTAAATTCGGTAAAATTAATTCCTTTGTTCTTTAAATTTTGACAAATTACAGAGTTGTGTAATTACCAAGCAAAATACAAAATATTTCTATCAACCTCTCCCCAGCTAATATTCCCCTGAGTTATACTTTTAAAATAGGCTCCTTCCACAGATGGCTAACCTCATCAATTATGCATTGATTCTCAGCACTTTTGCTTGCAGATCATCATATTTTCTGGTACTATCTACCAGACTGAATTCTGGAGCCCACCAGACTGAATATGCTGCCATTTCCAGAGGTGGACAAAATGAAGGTTTCTAACATGCATATGTATTTTTTGTGTAGCTAAGAGTAAGTTTATCAAATTTATTTGATCTATGAACATGAACAAACAACATATATTCTAAAGACATTCCCTCCAAAGAAAGTTGGAGAAAAATTCTAACATTCTAGTTAGAGCACCATCTATAAGAGATATACTAGCTCTGAGGGTTGGGGGAGAGATCTGCTAAGTCATATCTCCAATTCATTTCCTTCCTTTAAATGGGTCACGAGGACAGAGATAACCCCAACACACTAGCCAGCTGTTCCAAGCTCAAATAATTATATTCACTCCTGCTTTCCAGAAACTAGGCCTAGGTATTCAGCACTTAAAAGAAAAACTTCTCTTTCCTAAATGAAACCCACATCCATTTTAACCTATGCAAGTTAGTAGCTGAATCTGTTGTTGATAATTTTTTTACTAAGGGCTTCTTATCAACATATATATTTAAGATATACAAATGTTCATTATGGACAATTTAAACAATACACAACTAAACTTGACTTTATATTATGTCTTGGTTGTATTTAGGAACTTTCAAAAATTGATTTTGTGAGTTCAATTGTCTACTTCACGTGTGAACACGTCTCATCACCAAATCATATTTTCTGGCCACCTAGAGGACTCAGCCCGCATCATGGGCTGACAGATTATTTTTATAACAAAATGGGAGGAATTGGGGCTTATAAATTAAATGGGGACCAGAAGGGCATTTGGAAGGGTCCTGGGGCCTGGCCCAGCATCGGGTTACCTCTTTTTGGTTCTACCACTGACCCAGAGAGCGACGAGGCAGAACATTCACTTTTTTGACCACATATTGCTCCATTTGCCAGCTATCTTTTGAGACCGTTCTATTCCTGCCAATCGCAGGAATGCCAGACTGAATCATTACTTGCCAAATATCTACAAATGAAGAACTCAGCAGTACAAGTTCATATATATTAAGACAATTATGTTGAAACGTTAGAACGTTTCATTTTAAGACTTAAAAATCCCTCTTCAGAGGAGCCTCACTAGGAGATCCTTGGTATGAACAGAGAAGATAACCCGCCAGTTTGTGTCTATCCTCCTCTGCCTTCCTGTGGTCCTCCCCACCCCCTTTGCTTCTTCTTCACACTGTTGTTTATTCTCACCATTTTCCTTGACTGTCACCTTTTCCCTGCTTCCACCTCTGTTGAGAATGGAGCTCTGGGGTACATCACATAAGTAAACTGCCACTCTCATATTACAAGGGAAGTCAGGGCCTCCGAGAGTAAAATGTAACATTTTCCAATGAAAATGGGAAAGCTTCAAGGAATAAAGAGTTCATTTTCTCTCTTTCATGGAAGAGTGAATATTCTTTTGTGAATTTCAGGACCAACAGAGTCAGTGTGGTGGAGGAGAGATAAAGAGATTTGCCCCTGGCATGCTGGCTCACTGTGACTCTTTCAAGAATATTTACTGGAATGACCTTTGATTTGAATGCGAACCACAAAATACCAGTAATTTTATCTGGGGAATATTTATATTTTGGTGCAGTAGGTGAATTCCCAATTAAAGACCATTATTAGCAGCATATTTCCCCCAAAACAAAATGTGGTTTTATCTTGGTCAGGCCTTGGATTTCTCTCATTGGTCCTTATGGGTCAAAAACGAGGTTTTGGTTTTGGTTTTAAAATTCATTCATTCCCGATTTCCCTATTTCTATAACTAACTCTTATGGATAATAGCAGTTAAGGAAGCTATCTGAGTCCCAGCTTCCTTTAACACAGATGAACCCAATATTTTCCTTTTCAAACTATTTGTTTCTTGATTTATAGCCTATTGGGTTTGGGTGATGCATTGTTGAAAGCCAGGGACCTTAGAACAATGTCTGACCATAACAATGAAAATGTATGATTATTCTAAAGTCTTCTCCCTCTTATTAGTACAAAGAATGGGCTGCTACTAATTTCCCAAACATTTTTTTAGGTGGAAGAGTGAAGGGTGACCACCCACTCTTGCTTTACATTTCCCTTTCTCAGTCCAGGAGTCTTTCTTTCTACCCATGACTGCCCTTTGGACTTTTCAGGAATCTGTTTTCTGGCTGGCTTGCAGAACTTGGTGGCACTTTGATAATGGCTCTCCAGCATTAGTGTAGCCAGGATTTAGGGCTTACCCTGAATCTGAGAGTTAGTTCAGAGAATAGTGCCCTTGGATGAGGAGGGTAAGCAACAGCTCACACAAAGCGTGTGTATCAAGTTCTTTTCATAATAACTAGCTAATAACTTATAGATGTGCCGATGATTTCATTAGGGAAGTACTGAAAGTCATCCAAAGTCTAAATAATGCAAAATAAAATTATGCCTTTTAAAACTTCATGGGGAGACTTTAAAAACAAGAACCACCCATTTCTTCTCTCATCCCAAATCAGTTGATTGGGCATCTACTTTGAGCCAGGCACCATACCGGGAATTGAAGATGCAGCAGTGAATAAAACAGATCCAGTCCCTGTCTTCACAGTTTAGCAAGAATTGTAAGAGCTGGTTTGCTAATATTGACCCAGCGCTATTCTAGTGTCTGAGACTTTGGGTTTGACAAACGTCCTCCTGTCCCTAGGAAGGTGACCTCTGATGTTAGATTCAGGGCAATGTTTCAGTTTCTCACACACTGGCTGAAATAGCTCGTGAGATCAGCCTTTGCTTCAACTCCCCATTCATCAAAGCGAACTGTTACTAATATAAGCTTGAAAACATCTCCGTAATAGCAAAAACAGCCATAGAGAAGGGATGGGGAGGTGTTCTTTAACTACATGGTTTATCGCCACATGGTATGAATAAACTCACCCTAGCCTTATCCATAGCCTTTTTGAGCGTGGTTCACCTTCGCTGCTGTGACAAGACCAACTCAGGATAAGTGGGTAAAGTCTTGGTTAACTTGCAAGGCAGAGGCCCAGATGCCATCAGTCGTGATCAAGAGCTTCAGCTTAGAAAACAGACATGATGTCAGACAGCATCAAACCACCGATCACAACCCAGTCCCCCTCTCCTGTCCACTCTTTCTCACTCCTTAAGGGCAGCATACTGTCTAGTGTTTAACATACTTGCTCATACACATTCTAAATTTCCAACAACCCTATGGGGATATCCTAACTCCCATTTCATGAATGAGAAAATCAAACCTCAAAAGTAACTTACTCAGTCTCTCACAGCTGCTAGCACAAAGCCAACAATCAAACCTAGACCTTCAGGCTCCAAACCAATGCTCTTTCCATTATCCCACACCCAGCAGTGGCTTTTACATTTTCAGTTCTTCTTTCCTTTTGCATGTTGTTTCAGCTCTTCCTGGTGGGGAACTGTCTTACAGTTTCTCCAGGGCCTCTGGAAGCAGCCATGGATCAATGACTCAGAGTGGGGCTTGCCCCACCTCCTCATGTTTTGGGTCTCATAACCAGATTGCCATCCCCAAGCCTCTCCTGCCTCCTGCATAAGAATCCTGTCAGTTTTATAGGTGCCTGTGGATCTACTTTAAGAAATAGAGGGGAGCATGTGGGTGGTACACATTGAGGTTTTCTATGAATCTATTAACATTTTTGCTCAGGACACTCAGAATTTTAACTTAACTGATTTCAAGGTAAATGACCTCCTCAGGGAGATATCCTTCCCCTGCTTTTCCCTTCAACACTCCCCTTCCCCAGAACGGTTTGTTTGCTAGATTTTGTTGTTGTTGTTGTTGTTTCACCATCTAGGGCTTCTCCTTATCACCTGGTGCTGGTGCTCAAAGGCAGGGATATTAATAGCTAGAAGCAGCCACAGCTGATCTCCCTTTCAAGCAGGCCAAGGAGAAATCAGATCTAGTTCTCCTTGACCTCTGTAGGGACCGGTGATGATCCTTAAGGTCTTTATGCAGAAAAACATCTGTATTCAGAAAGGGACTGCTGTTTTAAATGTCTGTAAAAATTTCCCTGGATAGATCCTACTTTTTTCTTTCTTTTTTTTTTTAGACAGAGTCTTGCTCTGTCGCCTTGACTAGAGTGCAGTGGTGCAATCTCGGCTCACTGCAACCTCCGACTCCTGGGTTCAAACAATCGTCCTGCCTCAGCCTCCCAAGTAGCTGGGATTACAGGCACCCGCCACTACACCTGGCTAATTTTTGAATTTTTAATAGAGACGGGTTTCACCATCTTGGCCAGGCTGATCTCAAACTCCTGACCTCGTGATCCACCTGCCTTAGCCTCCCAAAGTTTGCTGGGATTACAGGCATGAGCCATCGTGCCCAGCCGAGATCCTACTTTTTAAAAAACTTTCTGGGTTTCTGATTTTATTCTAGTGTGCACAGACTACTATTTTAAGGGTGGGAGAATCATTATATATACACACACAGAAACTGGGGGAAATTAATATTATGACATTAAAATACGTAAAAAATTAAAATGTATGCACCTAAAGTCTCTGCATTTGGGGACATAATTGTGCCATTTATGTTTAAAGAAATAGCCACATCATCTCTGTTCAACATTTTTTTTTTTTGCTTTACTAGGACAATGGTGATAAAAATTCAAATGCTGAAAATAAATATGCTTTTGAGATTAACATTATATTAGGAGTATATTACAACTCCTAATGTATTAAAAGGAAACAATTAGTTGATTATGTCATAACTAAAAACAAAAATATTAAGCAAAAGCAATAATAATGTGCATAGACTGAAATAACTTCCGTTTCAAAATTAGTGATAACATTCCATTCCAAGTCAGTAGCTTTCCAGTATAAGCTACAGCACGTTGTATAAAGATACAACACGTCATTAGCCATGTACTTAAGAAGAAGTACTTTCTTAATAATAAAACACACAGGAAACTCAGTATGTTTTGGCCCAGGTTCTGACATGTTTCTTTTTCACTAATTCTCAACCCAAGATCTCTAGTATGTACCAAGAAGTATTGCCTCTTTTAATCAGAGGAAAATTGTAAAAAGAGAACCAGTTTGCTTCTCAACGGGCTCTGCAATGGTTTGCCATAGGTACTTGTAGTCTGGAAGAGACTTTTCCAATCTGAGCAGCCTTTCTGCTAAAAGAAATTTATCTCTCAAGGGGTTATAAAACCAACTGTGTTCCAAATGAAATAATAGGGAAAGGATCTGCCATTTTCCCCTCCAATTCAGCAGGACACATTTAGTCTTGTTGAAAGTCAATTATTTTTATAGATGCAACAAATTCTTGGGCCAGGGCCACACTCTGTATAACTCTATGTGAATCTAGAGATCAGGACCTGCTGGATTGCAAGCTAAGAGATGATTTAGTAAACAAGAAAAACCATCAAAGAACCTCTGTTTCCCCATCCTCCTGCTGGTCCTTTCTGATAGCAGCAGCACGATTCTCATTTCACCCACCCACACCCCTCCGGGTCTCATAAAGCTAGACATTTCATTCTCCCACTGCCCTTGTCACTTCCTACAATTGCTTGGCCCTTGAGGCAGCAGTGGAAGAAGATCTAGCATTGCAGTAAGAATTTTAGGAGGAAGCAAAGCTAAGACACGGGCTGGGCCTCCCATTTGCTGGACACACAAGAGCTTGCTCTTAATTACTAAGCCCCAAACCCATGGTAAGAAAGACAAGCCGGGGCTATCTTTCCACTCACATAAACACAAAGCAAATATTAAGCATTATTTTTTAGTTATCTGTCCAGTTTCACATACACCTTTAAATAATGCCCAGATAGTTATATAATAAGGCACATATTTTTTCCTCATTGGATTGTCTGTATATAGACTAGGTAACCAAACAAAAAAAGGCTCATTTTTGTTTTAATTGCACTGCAGCTCTCAAGCCTCCCAAAAAGACACACATGCTATTTAAGAATTTAGGAATAGCTGGATCATTGTAAAAGCTGTATCTGACTCGCCAAGGATCATAGAAAATCACTGAAAACTGTTGGCCCTCTCACCCCCGGGACCCTCACCCCATATTGCCTTGTTTGTAGATAATCTCAGGGGCTAGAGCCCTGAGTTAGTCTAAGACTCTATGTCAGCCCTGTCTCCAGTGGCCCTACATCAGACCTTACACCTGGCCAAGCCAGCTGGCTCCGTGGGAGCATCTGATGAGCAAAAGGGATTGATCCCATTCAAACTCAGAGGATTTGGGTAGAACTGACCTTCACTGGAAATGTGGAGTTGGCACTCGGTTCATTCTGTCAGTATCCACATGAAGAAGACAGAAAACTGTCAAGGATAGGCGCAGTGGCTCACGCCTGTAATCCTAATCCCACAACTGTGGGAGGCCGAGGCAGGTGGATCACTTGAGATCGGGAGTTCAAGACCAGCCTGGCCAAATGGTGAAACCCCGTCTCTACTAAAAATACAAAAATTAACAGGGTGTGGTGGCGCACACCTGTAATCTCAGCTACTCGGGAGGCTGAGGCACAAGAATCACTTGAACCCAGGAGGCGGAGGTTGCAGTAAGCTGAGATTGTGCCACTGCACTGCACTTCAGCCTGGGCAACAGAGCCAGACTCCATCTCCAAAAAAAAAAAAAAAAAAAAAAAAAAGAAAGAAAGAAAGAAAGAGAGAAAACTGGCAAGGAGACATGAAAAACACTGCCCCTGGTTCAGACTCTAGTCCTACCACCAGCTCTTTCAGACATGCCTATGTCTCAGGACACAGTAACTGGCTGTGTCAGCAGGGGAAATGTCAGGCATCACAGGAGTCATCAAGCCTGCCCTTTACCTTGACACCTGTCTGAAAGGAGAGACCCATGTGAGGCTTTATTTCATATAATAATGGAATATTTCATTCCAGCTTGCTTCAGGTTTAAGACTGGAATGTGTACATTGCCAGGATGACTTTGTAACATTGAGCTACTCAATATGCTTTTTAAAATCATGTTTATGTCATTCACTCCCTATGCCTTAGTAGCACACCTTACTCAGAGTGGGTACTCAGAAACGATTAGATCTGAGTTAAGCATTAACATCCCTTCTCGTATGAGGCTTTGAATATCCTCATTTTCCAGCAGCAAAGGCCCAAGCAAGGGAGCAGCAGTGAAAATTGGTTTTCTTACAAAAAAAAAAAGACCCTAAAAGTCACTTTCCAATCACCATTAGTAGATGTAATTACATCTCAGATTGAAAAGTTGCAGCAGAATGGGTCTAGTGCTCACTCCTTCAGTGAGTACCTGTGTAACTTGAGAATGTCATTTCATTTATCTGGACTTTGGTACCCTGATCTTAAATGGGGACAATGGCCAGATGAGTTCTCAGATTTCTTCCCAAGCTAGTCCACTTCTCTTCCTACCATCACCCTTGTGGTTTTGTGGCTGGATTTACACTGGGGCCCAATTTGATTCAGCCCTAGGGTCACCCCAAGAGGTCAGTGCTATCCATATTGACAGCTGGGTTTGCAAGGAGAAAGAAAAGCGATATTTTGAACAGCCCTAGTATAAATGAGGGTCCATATTAAGCAAGTATTACTCTTCATAAATTAGTACTGATAAATAGCCAGAATCCTTTAGGGAAAAGAAGATTTAAAACAAAACAAAACCAAAACACACAAGTTTCTTTCTCTTTAAAGGAAAATTGCCAAGGATGCAGAAGGAAATGAAGATGATCAAAGATGAGGATGTGCATTTCAACTTGGCTGTGAAGAAGACCCCCTCCTTTCCCCAGTGCCTGCAGCCAGTGGCTTCTCGGGGAAAGGCTCCCCAAAGACACCCCTTCCCAGAAGCTCTCCGAGGGCCATTTTCCCAGTTTCGGTATGAACCTCCTCCAGGAGACCTAGGTGGGTTCCCCGGGGTCTTCGAAGGAGCAGGGTCTAGGAAACGGAAGAGCATGCCCACAAAGATGCCCTATAACCACCCTGCAGAAGAAGCCACCCTCGCCCTTCACTCAGAGGAGAACAAAAACCATGGCCTTCCCAAACTCCCTTTGCTGTTCCCGCAGCCCCCGGGCCCCAAGTATGACTCTCAGATGATCGACCTGTGCAACGTGGGCTTCCAATTCTACCGCAGCCTGGAACACTTTGGCGGCAAGCCCGTCAAGCAGGAACCCATTAAGCCCAGCGCCGTGTGGCCCCAGCCGACGCCCACTCCATTCCTGCCCACGCCCTACCCCTACTACCCCAAAGTCCACCCGGGCCTCATGTTCCCCTTCTTCGTGCCCTCGTCCTCGCCCTTCCCCTTCAGCCGGCACACCTTCCTGCCCAAGCAGCCCCCGGAACCTCTGCTGCCCCGGAAAGCCGAGCCCCAGGAGAGCGAGGAGACCAAGCAGAAGGTGGAGAGGGTGGACGTGAACGTGCAGATCGACGACAGCTACTACGTGGACGTGGGCGGCGCGCAGAAGCGCTGGCAGTGCCCCACCTGCGAGAAGTCCTACACCTCCAAGTACAACCTGGTCACCCACATCCTGGGCCACAGTGGGATCAAGCCGCACGCGTGCACGCACTGCGGGAAGCTCTTCAAGCAGCTCAGCCACCTGCATACCCACATGCTGACCCACCAGGGCACGCGGCCCCACAAGTGCCAGGTGTGCCACAAGGCCTTCACCCAGACCAGCCACCTGAAGCGCCACATGATGCAGCACAGCGAGGTGAAGCCGCACAACTGCCGCGTGTGCGGCCGCGGCTTTGCCTACCCCAGCGAGCTCAAGGCCCACGAAGCCAAGCACGCCAGTGGACGCGAGAACATCTGTGTGGAGTGCGGCCTCGACTTCCCCACCTTGGCCCAGCTGAAGAGACACCTCACCACGCACCGAGGCCCCATCCAGTACAACTGCTCCGAGTGCGACAAGACCTTCCAGTACCCGAGCCAACTGCAGAACCATATGATGAAGCACAAGGACATCCGGCCCTACATCTGCTCAGAGTGCGGCATGGAGTTTGTGCAGCCGCATCACCTCAAGCAGCACTCCCTCACCCACAAGGTACCGCGGGGCCCCTGGTGGGGCGGGCGGGGCCTTGGGAAGAGGAGCGGGGCCCAGAGCAGAGCCCTGCGGAGCAGGACGCCTGTGCCGCTCTGCACCTTACCCCAAGGAGCTGGGCAACCCCGGACAAGCGGTCCCTTGGCCGAGCCCTGAGGTCCTTCCTCACGTTTAAATAAGAGAGAACGATTCTCGACCAAGCCCTTTGCCTCACCGGCCTTCTAGACTCCAGGGTAGGCCTAGAAATAAATAATGCAGACATTTGCAGAGGAGATGAGGAAGGATGCTCCCCAGCCTCCAAGAATCTTGCAGATTCGGTTTCTAGAAACTTCATCCAAGGCACTAGCATGAGTGTGTCATCAGACCTAGATCAGCTCTGTGCCTGGGATGTGCCAGGGAGCACCTTCTGGATAATTCTCTTGGTGTTGTACTGTTGAAGCAGTGGAAAACTTTTTGGATTTTTTTCTCCCTCAACTGTGAGACCTGCTTCATATGCAAGCTCTCCAAGGGAAGCAGAGCCTGGCCGAGGCCGGCAGGGCCTATGCCTCCACGTGTTGAACCCGTGCCTAGCTGGGTGAAGTGCCCTGTGGTTTATATTGTAGGAGGCATGAGAACGCATCCTTCTCTGTTTGGTTTTGTTTCATCTTCTCTGTGCTCAGGTCTTCAAGGGGAAATACAGGCCCGAGCGTCTAAGTTCAGCCCAGTTTGCAACCATAGCCCTGGAGTCATTCAGGCTGAACTAAAACAAGGCCCTAGTGGTGTCCCTGAAATCTTACCCCAGCTAAACTATGGAACCTGCTTTGAGCCTCTGAGAGGGAGTTTTGCCCCCACTGACTCCTACTCTCACACCCTTAACCTCAAGTGGTTTTCTTGGCAGGAAAGACTTCTAGCAAGCCAGAGTTTCTAAAGCATTCTTTAATTCTGAAAGGTCAGGAGAGGACTTTGCCCAGCCAAGATAATGTTTCTGCTGTGCTATAATACGTTTCACTTCTTAGGTTAGGACAAAACACAGGGTATTTTTTGGCTCTGCAGCAGAGATGAAATGTGTGGCTGCCTTGTGGGTTCTGCACAAACAGCTCCTGACCTATAAAAGGCACCTGTAGATGCTATCCAGAGGGGAGTTGCCTGCCAAGTGCAGGAACCATCAACAAAGGACCCAGACTGGGATTCAGCCACAAAGGGGACCATTCGCTAACTTCAGGGGCTCCTTTATATGTGGGAAAGGAATCAAAAGTGCATTTTAGAGCATATGAAGATCCTGTAAGATGGTAGAAAATGAAGTCAAAATGGAAGAAACAGTCTGGTGTCTGAAATAAGTTTCATTTGAATTAGAAAACAAAATACATTTTAATGAGAGGTGTCAGCAAACAGTGAGAGGTAGTATTTGTTGAACACTTGCTATATGACTGGTGTTTCACTCTTCATTTAATCCTCATTTACTCCTCAACAACTCTAAGAGCTACTCCCGATCTGCAGTTGAAGACACTGAGGCATAGGAGGTCACTCAGGAATCTCTGACACAGGCACCTGTGCCTTGGCCACTCTACAGTGAACACTTTCTCTTTTCCACCTGCTTCCCTGTTCGCACCCCTGACCACCTGACAGGCTCCGACTCTGTGATTCCACTGATCCCGTCAGAGAGACAACGCCTTCCTTTGTTGCCTTAAAGTTGTGTCCAGGCTCCTGCTCATTTGCAGTCTAGGTCAGCCCACAGGTGAATCTTACTTTAGAAACAGACTTCTCTTTAAAGAATTCTGAAAACAGTGATAAGCAGAAACGTCTCCTTGGTTTCAGAACAAATGGATCAGAGCCAAGCCCAGAGAAAATCTTGAGAGAAGAAAGATGCTGGCCGGGCGCAGTGGCTCACGCCTGTAATCCCAGCACTTTGGGAGGCCGAGGCGGGCGCATCACGAGGTCAGGAGATCAAGACCATCTGGCTAACATGGCGAAACCTCGTCTCTACTAAAAATACAAAAAATTAGCCAGGCGTGGTGGCGGGCGCCTGTAGTCCCAGCTACTCGGAAGGCTGAGGCTGGAGAATGGCGTGATCCCAGGAGGCGGAGCTTGCAGTGAGCCAAGACCGTGCCACTGCACTCCAGCCTGGGCAGCAGAGTGAGATTCTGCCTCAAAAAAAAAAAAAAAAAGAAAAGAAAGCAAGATGCTAAAATGAAATTTAAAATCCATTAAGAAAATGTTTTTCATTAATTTTATAATCTTAAACTCAGTTGTGGAATATGCACTACATTTTAAAGATTCATCTCCTTAGGGAGAATCAAAATTTAATTTCTAAAGGAGGTTGATTTCTAGGTCTCCTTATTAGCATAAATGCATACTCATGTACCATCATCTGGACTAGACAGTGCTTAAGTTAGAAAAAACCCCAGGGTTCTCATGACCCACCACTTCATCTTGTGATGAGAAGGCTTCACTAAAAAAGGCCACACGACTCATCTAAGGTTTTATAGCCAGTAAACAGCTGGGCAGAGAGCTGAATCCACCATTTAGTACCATGGGCCCACCAGAACTGCAGAGTGGTTCTTTCTTACCATACCTCAAAGTAAAGAAATGGAAACATAGACAGAGAGAGTCAGAGATGAGCTTGGAATCTCTCCTTCCCTCCTTCAGCCACTATGAATACCAGGCAATATGGATTTCATCAGGTACAGTTGTTAACTAAGTAACTTGTTCTAATCCTATGATAACCTTCAGTTTAGTGCCCTGGTTCTCTAAATTTTTCTTCCCAAAAGTCATTCTGTGTCAAGACCTCTTGCAAAGGCCTTTGTGGGGAAGTAATGGATAGTCAGGATTAGTGAATGCCCGGCTCAAGCTGTGAGTCCCTGGAAATGCTCTCAATTAAGGGCCTTGGTTCAAACACACCTTCATGCACAGCAAGGAAACAAGAATGCCTCCCATCCTGTTCCTTCATTCAGAAAGCTATCTCTTGCCAAATTTCTTTATCAGTTGTAATTTAAGTTGTAATTTACTGCAGTGTGGATATAAGTTGTTCTGGGATTTTCAAGTCCATTAATGAGAACCCAAGAGAACATTGGTTTCCATAAGAGAAATGATAATATCGTTTTGGAAGATTTTATTTTTTCATTATCATGAAAGCTGGATTATAGACTCATATTGCATATCAGCCCATAGTGCTCTTACTAAAAGCCTGTTAATCCTCAAGAACTATCACTGGAGACTTAACCCCAGCAGCAGCTGGAACAACAAAAGCAAGAGCTTTCTTTTCCTCTAATAGTCTGACTAGTTTATGGTTTTCAGAAGGAAAAAAAAAGATTGTATAATCAACACTTTTCAAGAAAATAGTAATTTAACAAGGCTGAAGCTACGCCATTTGAAACTCAACATCTATCACCAAGCTCTTTGTGGATTTATGTGGCAGAGAGGAAAACGAAGCCTATGATCCTGATGAAAGCACGTTACCTGTCAATCACCACTTTTCTGAATCTTGCCTCCCTGCAGGGTGTGAAGGAGCACAAGTGTGGGATTTGTGGGCGGGAGTTCACCCTGCTGGCCAACATGAAGCGACACGTGCTGATCCACACCAACATCCGCGCCTACCAGTGTCACCTCTGCTACAAGAGCTTCGTGCAGAAGCAGACCCTCAAGGCACACATGATCGTCCACTCTGACGTGAAGCCTTTCAAATGCAAGGTGGGCAGTGGGACTAGAGAGGAACCAGAGGGTTGTACAAATGCCTGATGGGAAAGGGTCCCCAGGGAGCCTTCTACTCTATTTCATCAGTGGCGCTACAGGGGCTCAGAGTAGGTCCATGGCCAACCCCAGGTCCCATCTGCCACTCTATCCCTCTGCACACCCCACTTATGTCATGCCAAGCTGGAGGTCCCTAAGGAGCCTGCCCTGTTTGTCTCACTGTGGCATTCATGCCCAGGGGTAGAGCCAGGCACTAGGGAAAGGTCTGAGGGCAAAAGGCCCTTTTGGAGAAGGAGGCTGTTAAAGGATGCAAGTGATGTGGAGAGCCTTTGTTCTAGAGAGGAGAAAGCAAGGTTAGCCTTCTTCTCCTTACAAGGCAATGAGCAGGACATAGAAAAGAGTCAGAGAAGCTTCTAGCACAGCTTCCCCCCCACCCACTGCCACCTCCTCCCCTCTCCTTGCCTCTTGACACTTGGGCTGAGCCATATGTATACTTTGAGGGCAGGCCTCCCAGAGACGATGAGAGGGATTCCAAAGCTAGCCCCTCAGAGGCCCTCAGAAATGCTTGCTGGGGCTGTGGAATAACTGTGAGCACAGTCACTTCAAGTGCCTTTCACCTATTGCTAAGTGCCATGTAGCACAGGGATAGAGCATCTTTGTTAAAATATCTGTTAGACTAATTTGGTTGGGTTTGTATTTCATCAGCTGAGAAAATGTGTGAGCTGGAGATTTGTAAAGCCCAAGGTGCTGACGGACATAACTCAGAAATGCTCCAGCTCCCCGAGGCTGTCCCCACCCCACAAGAGGGTTTCCTCTCTCTACTTCTAAAATGAGGAGAGAGCATTGGCCATGACTGGGTTTAATCTGAGTGATGTACTGGCCAAGTGTCATCCGGTCATGAAGAAGGCTGAGGGGGAAGAAGAGGGAAATTACCACATTCAGATACCATTACAGCCCTTCTGTTTGAAATGGAGGTTTTCTCTCTCTGCTACTGGGTGCCTAATTGGGTTCAAATGATACTCTGATGATCTATATTCCTGAAGTGGGGTTCCCTGCTTCCAGGGGCTGTTTCTTCTTTAATACCTCTGCAGTGTGGCCCCACTTGAAGGAATCCCCTGTGAAGCTGACTTCTTTCCTGTGTTGGCAACTCTTGGAAGGGGTGAGGGGTCAGACACCAGAGCTTCCCTAGACCTGTGTGGGCATTGTCCAGAGGTGGGAGAGGGAGGCTTCTCCCTCCAGCCCTTTTCCTGCCACCCACTTCTGTTTCCCCTCCTTTTCTTCATATTCCCAGTTGTTCGAAAATCAATTTACATCCATCTAAAGCGAGAGTCAGCTTCATGCAGCACAGGCCACATATTTTTCAGGACTCAATGCAAAATGGAAATGCAAGGCTCATTGTTCAAACATTACCAGGAGTTCAAGATGATGGAAGCAGAGCAATAAGCCAAACTCAGGAGCTTTCTGACTATGGTACCCTGTTTCGTATGCCCATGAAGTGCGGCCTTAACTGCATGCGGTGATGGACTCCACGGCCTCCTCTTCGCTCTCTCTTTAGGGACTTCTTTCATTTCCTTCCCACTTCACTGAGCCCCCAGAGCACTTCACATTTCACAGAGGAGTTTCTTCTTGCAAAGGGTTTACTGTCTCCTACAATGGAGGTACAAGCAGGTCTCTTTGCCATTCTTCATTCCTTGTGTTGAGTTTACTCTTGGGCTTCAAGCATTAACTGAATTTTTAATCCTATCAACTGATAGTGGTGGAGTCAAGTTGCTAAAATATGAAGGGAGCCATTAACATTGTTTATAATCCCCTGAAAATTCACATCTGTCGAGTTCAGCCATCTCCTACCTCCACCTCATCAATTCTGGTCCAGTAGCAGTCGTAAAACCAGGCAGAAAATGTTCCTGAAATATAGGGTTAGGTCAGGGGGCAAAGCCAGTGTAGGCTGTGTGTGGTTTGAGGGTACAAAGGCATTTCTGCTTCTCTACCCTCAGGGGTTTAGAGGACTTCTTGGACCAGGTAGTATCTGAGGATCTAGAGGGTTCTCTCTAGTATGAGTGCACAAGAGACTGCAAGGTGCTATGTAACCTGGGCCCTTGATGCAATGAGCAATCCCAGCTTGATGTTCAGGGCCTCCCTTCACGAACGATGGCTCCTTCCTGCTCCACTCCAATGATGGTGCATGTACATGGTCCAAAAGGTGTCGGATGCTCAGCTTTACGTTCAAAAACTGTTTTACTCATTTCTTGAGGTTAGATTAAGCTCCATGTCTGGTCCACACCATCACAACCCATAAGAGAGTGGTTTATAAAGTAGAATGCCAGCTTTGAAACAATGCACAGCTTATATTTTACAATGGGAGAGATGGGCCTGGCACTGGAATTGGACTGGTCATTTGCAAAGGTTGCTTCTTCCTGGTGGTAAGTCCTCTCAGGAGACCTCACTAGAGGTCAGGAGGCTCCCTACAGAGTGTCGTCTATCATCAGACAAAAAGAATTGGATGTGAAAGGGCGTTCTTGTCAAACAATGGAGAAGGTGGGCCTTCTCCATTCTTAGCCATTTGTGAAACAAGAATGAGTGTCAGCCACCCTGACTCACAGCCCTTTGAGACAGTACTCAAAGCATACAGTCAGGGTCTTCCTCTCCCTGTCCCCGTCTCCCATCAGTGTCACCCTGCTGGGTGCCCTCTTTGTACCATTGCCCTTCTTCATTTCAACAAACTTAGAGCGCATGTCTGGGTTTACAGATTATGTCACAAGGCTCTTGGCATTTGTAAACTAGCTCCAGGTCACACTGTGGGGTGAGCCATCTCAAGATGCTGTCCTGTGGTTCTTGCTTCCCAACTATGCTATGCTAGATTCTTGGAAATTCGGCCTTGGGTGAAGGTTGTTGGGGATTTGGGAGTTGAGAGAGGGATGGAGGGCCATTTGCCCATTGCAATGCAGTTCACAGCCATCTGAGAGACATGGCTGGCTGGCTGCTCCGTGGTGTTGGAGTATAAGCCCAGGCAACTGAACTTGTGTTTTGTTGCCGTAACAGGGAAGAGCCATCCACTTCATGTCTTGTGATTGACATGGCTGGGCAGAAGAGGCAGTCTTCGCTCTCTCTCCTTTACCCAAAAACTCAGAGCAAGGAAGAGGTTTTTAGTAACAGATTCTAATTTTTTGGGATTCTAACCATTAAAATTCCTTCTTAACATACATCCTTCCTCCTGTTTCAAGATGAACTGATCTTCTCCAGCCCTGTGCTCAGTGGAAACAGCTGTCCCTAGCAAGCAGAAATGTTCACTCACTGTGGGATTAGGCATTAACAATAGGATGGAAAATTAGAGGAGAGGAAAGGTTTCCATTCCATGTTTCTTTTCTTTTTTTCCTTATAAAAAAGTTACTGCCCTTCTGGGCTCTTTTGCTATTGGCTGGACTTCTGGACTCGTGCTTCTTGGAGCCAGCTGGAGTTTTTCCAGAGACCTGTGCCTGTAGACTTAAGCCACTTTTCAGAAATATGCTTCCCAGATTCTGGGTAAGCACACAGGGGTTGATTTGGAGCCTATCCTTGTAGTGGCCAAACTCCATAACAGCAAAGAACCAGCTGCCGTCTTTGGGAAACCTGTCCAGGAAAAGTAGCCATCCAGAATTTCCGGGACAAATTCTCTTTTGAGATGGGTGAAGCCGGGAGCTGCCTAAGTTATGAATCACCAGGTCATCTGAAACCTTGTCTGTAGCAGAAGGCTGAAGGCCAGAGGGCAGAGCTGTCAGAATAGGGATGAGGTTCCCTGCAGAGGGGCTCCACCACTGTTGTCAAACTGGCTCCATTTTCCCCTCACTTTCTTTGACGCTCCAAGAAGGAAGAAACCAGATGGGGGGCTTTGAGGGGCCCAGTGCTTGGGGTCAGAGTTTTCAGGCTGGCATAGAGGGGGTTAAGGCAGTGACCAGATAGCAGCCTTTTGGCAGCAAAGCCCTCCTCAGCAGAAGGAAGGATATAGCCGTATGAACTGCCTGCTTAACAATGCCTCACATGTCCCCAGGGGCCCGCCTGCAAATAGATTTCATCTTGCTTTCTCTTGTACTTTTCAAAGCTTCCTGTTTTCTCACGGTCCTTTTGGACAGTTTACAGTCTCTCTCTCTCCCTCCCTCCCTCTCTCTCCCTTTGAGGAAAGGAACACCCTTCTTATTAAAAGAGAGAGAGGGAGAAGAATGTGCGGGAAGGGCAGTTTCACGGAGGCCATTCTCCTCAGCTGCAGGCTGCAGCTCTCTGACCTCTTCTCTCTGAATAGGAAAACACAGGCTTCCTGGTGCATCTCATTTCTAAAGCTCACACCAGGCTGGCTGGGGCGAGGTGGTGTGCTGCTTCTGGCCCCAGCCCAGTAGCTGCCCGCTGCTATCACCCTGTCTCTGGCCACAGCCGACTTCTCCATGGCTGTCAGCATGGCCACTGGGGTTCATGGCAAGTGCCTGAGGTGCCTCCAGGCCCTGAACCAGGGAGGAGAAGGGTGCCAGGAGGCCGGGATGAGGAGGCCTGGAGCACACAGGCATCCGTCAGCTGTTCAAAGGGCAGACTAAGGATGGGGGAGCCAAATAACTGGGCCCTCTCCCAGCCCTGAACCTTGGATGAAGCCTCTCTTTCCATCCTCATTTCCCAGACCTGGGGCAGGCACAACTGCTTGCATTTCTACTACACTTCAAGTAGCCTGGCGGGTATTTACTCAACAGATTCCTCATTTGGCTCTTCCTTTAATATTCCCCTCATCTTCAAAGAGGTTTCCATTTCTGAAATGTAGAAGAATCTACTATATACACAATAATGATAGTAAAAAGAGCTAATATTTATTGAGCTCTTACTATTTGCCAAGTCCTTCTTGTGAATTATCTCACTTGATCCCGACAACAACCTTCATAGGAAACAATGATTATTATCAACATTATACACAAGAGAAAATGGAGCAAGCTCTCTGTCCTTCTGTGTCTGCACCTCCTCTCTCTACTCTGAAATCTCAAAGCCTAATAACCCATGCAACCCATGTTTAAAGGGCGCTTTAAAATATTTGTTTCCAGTTTTTATTAAATTTTGAAGTCCACCTCCATCTTAAAAAGCAGGTGGATGGATAAGCTGAGATTTCATGTTGAGACATACTGACGGTGCTCCTTGGAGCGACTGAGAGGTCAAGCGGGGGCATGCTGGTGGAGATTCGCACCTGCGCGATGAGATCAGAGTCCTCACCACTCCGGCGGCTTCCTGAACCAACATCCACTCCTATTTTCATCTCCACAGACCTTGGCAGAGATGTTTCAGCAGGTCCTGCTTGGGCACACTCTTAGCTTCACATCGCATGATTTAAGGAGGCCTTGACTTCAATGGCTGCTTTTCTCTGGAGAAGAACCTAGCGATTTGGTGGTCCCTCCCATCCATTCCTCCTCCCTCTGGTCTAACTCCCCTCCCCTATTGTGACAATTCTGCTTGGGGCTCACATCTCAGACTCCACCCAAGAGCACCGTGATTTATTGGCCCCATCCTCTTTCTCTGGCCTCTCTTTACTAACAGTGTCTGAGAGGTTTCTCTCTTGAGTTTCACAGACATAAAATATCTCCATACACTTGGGTGTTTTCAGATGAGGACAATCTTCTGAGAAAGATGAGAAGGCCAACTGTTCTGGATAAGAACCTAAAGGCTTGGTGGAGGGTCAGAGGCTGAGAGGAAGAAGCTAAGTACCTACCGCCCAGGTGTGCATGGAGCCCGAGTATCTCAGGTCCTGCGTTAATTGGCTCTATCCTTCTGCCACTGAGGAGTTTAGTTTGAAAACTAATAGGTTTTGTGAGAAAAGGATGAGAGCTGGTGATGGCTGCTTTTTAGAATTTTGCATTAAGTAATGATATTTCCCTGACTTGTTTATTTTCCCAAAGACTTAGGCATTCAGAAGTGTACTATATGTGTAGTCCTGTGCTTCATACTGAGTTGGCTACAAAGAAAAGGAGGTCAACTCATTGGAGACTACCTGGGATGCTGTTTAGAGCCCAGACACCATTTTACTACGTGCACACCTCCGTGCATGGAGTTGGGAAAGGGAAATAGATGGGACCTTGGGGCAGGTGAATTACAAGGTCTACAGTACCCCAAGGTCCCAGAAGGTGTGGCAGCAACAAGAATTTGATCATTATCACAACAGTAGTTACCTTACTTGTGGTGTAAGGTTGACTGAAGTGTCTGAAAATATCTTATGAAGAGACTTTATCTTTGTGTACAACTAAGTGCACTCTACACATTTTTCACAGTTAGGCTAAAATTCCATCCGCTTTACAAAACCTTCTCAGACCAGTTCAGTTTCTAAGCCTTCAGCAACCACAGATAATAACTGAAAGAAGAATTTCTGTCATCATGTGAGCCAAGTGCAGAAGGTGCTTGTCACTTCTTTTCAATGACCTCTTTCTGGCCTATAGGACCACGAGACCCTGTTCATGCTTGGACTAGTGCAGTAGCCTAATTGATCTTCTGGCCTTCAGCTTTTCTCCCCCTACATGCCTTGTCCTTAACCACTCATGACTTTTCCTTTGATCAATTCTTTCGTGGCTATGTTTCCCACCCCTTTCCTCACTCAGCAGATGCTCACTGAGGAACTGTGACGTGTCACGCCAATACTAGGCAGATAATAAATAAAAAAGCAGGCAAAGCTTTAATGCGTGTTGCAGTCTCCTGAGTGACAACATATCTGAACCAAATACTGGTTATACTCAGCAATTGTAACAGCAGCTTTACTCCAAATAACCAGGAACCATCCCACAATCCAAAGGAGGTAAGCTTTTTCTAAAAATGACCCATGACTGGAAATCCCTAATGTAGAATCTCTAGGTTCTTTATGGCCTGGCATGGTGGCTTACTCCTGTAATCCCAGCACTTTGGGAGGCTGAGGCGGATGGATCACTTGAGGTCAGGAGTTTGGGACCAGCCTGGCCGACATGGGCAGAGATCCCCACCTCTACTAAAAACACAAAAATTAGCCAGGTGCCTGTAGTCCCAGCTACTTGGCAGGCTGAGGCACAAGAATCACTTGAACTTGGGAGGTGGAGGCTGCAGTGAGCCAAGATGGCACCACTGCACTCCAGCCTGGACAACAGAGCTAGACTCTGTCTCAAAAAAAAAGGTTTCAGCCACGATGGTGGAGAAGTGGGCAAATTAAGCTAATAAATATAACTCTAATAGAACTTTTATACATGTGCATGCTGAGCCACAGATTGATACATCTTAATAAATTATCTCAATTGAGAATAAAAGAGTCATCTATCTTACATATTGCTTCTCTTGAGAAAGTTGGAATTAGACCAATTCTGTCACCCTTTTCCCCTCTTAGGTCACCATTTTCAAATGAATGTGGTGTGCAGGTGCTCTGTCTGGATGCTGAGCTTGGAACCCCACCCAGCAGGCCAAATTCATTCATGCTAGTAAGAGAGAGCAAAAGTGGGGAAAGTACTTACAATTCTCAAACATGAACCATTCAAGAATACAGAACCAGCCATTCATTATCCATACATGGACCCAGAATTCTTCTAGGTTAAACTCCCCAAATCATCATTTGAGAGGTCTATCTACTCTTTCAAGAAGAGCTCAACACTCATCTCCCATAGCCAACTAGTGAAATTATTGCCTTCATTAATAAAAATTTAATCCAGAATCCCCAGCATTGGCCCTAAAAATATATCTCAGTGAGAAAGGAAAACCGGTGTAAGCCTCAGAGGATGCCTCACCCTGAGTGTCCCTGTGGCCTCTCTCACTACACAGTGCAGCTCCAGGTCCACTGGCCTCTGAGGTTGGGGAGGGAAGGAGAATTCTCCTCCCTTAACATTCTTGTCCAATCACAGACACAAAATCACTGTTTGCATTCCTCCTACCACAGTCAAGGAAGGGCTGAAATTTTCCTGTTCTAATAAGGCTTGGGGACAACAAAAGCACCCCCAGAGCAGTCTGCTTCTGGGTTACACTTTCTGCGTATACAAAATCACCTGTGAGAAGAAAGTTCTGCTCTTCTTCCAAAAGCAGTTGGAGAACCAGTTGTCCTTCATGTATTTGCACTTCGATTGAAATAGAGAGAATGATGAGAAAGAAAGAGTAAAACATGTTTACTTCTTGTACACCTGAGATACTACTCTCACTACTTCAAATTTCTACCCAGAAAAAAGACAAACTCTTTCCTTAGATGATTTTTCATTTTTTAACTTTGAAATCCATGCCAGTAATTAGAAAATAAAGCAATTTAAAAAGCATTGTCTGATACATTGTATATAATAATACAGTGTATTCTTTTATTCTCTTCTGCCTGATACAGAAGAGTTGTGTTGGGAGACACACAGTATGGTCTGGTGGTTGACCATGTGTTCTGTGGCATCTGATGGCCTGAGTTCATTAACCCAGCTTCAGCACCCACTACTTGTATGCCTTGGCCAAGTGACGTAAGTCCTCAGATTGTGCATCTGTAAAATGGGGATGGTAATAGCAACCATCTCATATGATTGGTGTGAGAATTAAATAAGATATTTCATGGTAGACTTAGAACAATGCCTTCCATATTTCAAATGCTGCATAAATATTAAACACATAATCACATTCTTATTATTAAAGGAGGAACACTTGCAGCCACTGCTTTTCAGATCAGCTCTTCTCCTTTTCCAAAGCTTTTATTCAAAAGAAGCTTTACAAGCTTTGATATTTTTACTTTGAATTTAGAGATCTCTGAACTCCAGGAACAAATCTCTTTAATCTACCCCTACTTGCTCCACCTCTGAGGCTCCTTCCTGATTTCCTTACGGACATTTTCCTTGCAAGCAGATTAAAATGTCAATGTCCAAACAAAGTAGAAGTGGTGTCTGTGCTCCAGGGGCCTGGATGGGGCTTCACTCGGGCAGAGTAACCTGTGTTCTCATCCCCATCTTCGACAGCTTTGTGGGAAGGAATTCAACCGGATGCACAACCTGATGGGCCACATGCACCTGCACTCAGACAGCAAACCCTTCAAGTGCCTCTATTGCCCAAGCAAATTCACCCTGAAGGGGAACCTGACACGCCACATGAAAGTCAAGCATGGGGTCATGGAGCGGGGCCTTCATTCCCAAGGTAACCAGTCAGTCCAGTGGACAACAAATGGGAGCTGAATTCGTTTTATGGGGCATTACCTTGAGGGTTATTCTTGTCAAGACCACAGCAGAGTAGCAGGAGTAGCCTTATAATGTTACTAGAGAAAATCTGATGCTAATTTCTGACATAGTAAGTACAAGTGAATTAGAGTAAATTGGACTATCATCATGATGCCAGTCGGTCCCATTATTTGTTCCTTTGTTCCAGACACTACATCAGGTGCCTTGTCGCTAATATTCATGGCAACTCCAGGCTGGAAGAACTTCTATTATTTCTATTTTACAGCAGGGGAATGAAGGCTTCAAGAGATCAATTTGCCCAAAGTTGCTCTGCTGAAAAGTGGTGGAGTCAAAATTTGAACCTAGGCCTTTCTGACTGTGCAGGCTTTATTGTATCCTCTTCGTGGCTTTGCTGTGAAGGGGCATGCAATTTTTCTTTCCTTTTTAGAAAGCACATGTGCAAGTCTTACTGTTAGCAGAAATATGTTGGTAGCAAGCTAGGTCTTTCCTACTTGTTCACGACCAGGCACACCCAAGGACAATTTTCCTGCTTGGTAGGTAGGACTGATTGGCCCATATGCAGAGCAGGGGTTTACATCTCCCCCACTGAGTCCTCACTGAACTAATGAAAAGTTCTCACTGCCTTTACCTTCTCAGTCCCAGGGCCCTTGGCAGTGAAGAGTTTATGTTCCAGATCTAGTCAATTCAGCAGGGTTGCTCCTTAATTGTCTAATCAACCAGTCCTTCAATAAACAGGCAATAAATGCACTTGTGTCCAAAGCAGTGAACTACATGCAGCGGCAGATACTAGGGGAAGGAGATCATCTGCCCTCTAGGATGTCTGTGTTTACAAAATCATATTAACAGCTTTTCGGCCACTAGTATGATCAAAGCACAGAGTGAGACACCTTAGGGACATTATTGCTTGGCCCTACAATGCCATGAAAGAGACTGTGTTATTCTCATTTTATATAAGAGGAGACTAAGGCCTAGAGGTGTTAGATAAACTGCTCAAGGTCAGACAGCAAGTCTGAAGACAGAACTGGGATTCCAACTCAATTTCTGAATCAAGCCAGTGCTCACTACCCTAGGCAGAAACATGGGGTGATTTGTTTGTGTGCTGTTTCACTCACCTCCTTACAAAAGAGATGGTCGAGTGGGCGAGCATATTCATAAATAGATACACATATGCACACAGTGTGAAACAAAATGATTGTAGCTTTCAGGTTTTTCACAGTACCCACTGAATTTCTAGTGACTCCTGGATGACAGGGAGCTGTGGTCACAAAACAAGGGCTGGAGTTTGTGCAAAAGCCCTGAAAAAAATTGTAATTAAAACAAAAACAATTTTATTTTTCCTGCAAACATTTTTCTCCTGAATTATTCACTGAATCTGTAGTTGCCTGAGCCACTTCCCCAAGCTAGGCCTGGATTTTTCCAGAAGAGGTGAGGTTTGCTCTGTCATCAGGATGGGAGACATACAAGTCAGTGAGGAGACCACACTCCAACTGAAAGCACGACCTGGTCGCCATGATTTACCCCACACCGCTGCTCAAATCCTAAAAGACGCCTAACAGCTCTGTTGTTCTAGAAAAATAACTATCAGAGGGTTGCTTTGAAAAATTTTAACACACTTTCAACAATCTTAGTGTTTTCATCTACAAAGGGTATTAGCTTTTATTTTTCACTCTAGCTTTTGAAATGGCTCAAAAATCATTAAAAAGATCTTTCCTGTCCCCTGACAAGATTAAAGATACAGACAGCTTCATTGCCTGACAGCATCAAAAAGTGAACAAAATTAGACATCATCGCCCCTACCTTTCTTTTTTGCACCCCCCCTCCCAGAAGCCTGGTCTGGCTGCACCCCGGGACCCCTCCCTTCCTGTTGCTCCTCCTCAGTGTCCAGCCTGTCCCTGGAGGCCTGACTATTGGCTCATCAAAGGTCAAAGCCTTAAAGATAGGATCAAATGAAACTGCCATGCTGAAAAGCCCATCCCTACAGCCCTGCAAACTGAAGCCAAAAGTGAGGCCTCTTTGAATCACTGTGCCCAACAGCAGGGACACTGGAGGTCAGGCACAGGGGCTGTGTGAGCTCCTCAGAGGACCTCTTCATGCCATCTCTACCCTGTCTATGAGCAGGCTGTTGGCAAAGAGGCCACAGTCATGGGGTGGTGTCTGCTGCCCCAAATAGGATCTCTTTGTTTTGTTCAAGATGAAAATGCCTTTATTATTGATTTACTTTTTTTTATGACAAAACGTATGCTCATGGTAAAAAATAAAACAATAATACATTAAAAGTGAAAAGAGAATGTTGGTTAATTTTAAGATTTTGACATCCCTCCTTTCAGACATTTTTAAATAGAGATGGCTAGCTAGATAAAATCAGGTCTGCACTATAAATAAATACACACACACATACTTACATCTATATTTTGTTTTTACTTAAAATACATAGGAAATATCTTCTGTGATCATTAGTAGATCTCTACATCCCCTATGCATAATTCGCTATATGGATATATCATTATTTATTTAACCAAACCCCTATTATTAAATACAAATTTTTTTCACTGTTTGACTGTGATTAAAAAAAAGAATATGGTGATATGCATCCACACAGTGTTTCATGCACCTGCCTGCCTATTTTTTCAGTTTAAATTCTCAGTAGCATAATTGCTAAGTCAAAGCTTATTTTTAAAGCTTTTGGTGCATGTTGCCAAATTCACCTTAAAGGGATTAAACCAATTTGGACACTGTCTGTGACAAGCCTCCGATGACCACATCCTTACTGGGAATGATCTATTTTTAAAATACGCATCAGAATTCATTAAACAGCCCCAGGCTGCTCCCCTTCCTCAAGGTCCCATTTCCACAGCATTTCCTCAGGTGCATGAATTCTTACTCTGCTCTCGTAGGTCTGGGAAGGGGGAGAATCGCCCTGGCACAGACAGCCGGTGTCCTGAGGAGTCTGGAGCAGGAGGAGCCCTTTGACCTCTCTCAGAAGCGCCGGGCCAAGGTGCCCGTGTTCCAGTCAGACGAGGAGAGTGCCCAGGGCAGCCACTGCCACGAGGAGGAAGAGGAGGATAACTGCTACGAGGTGGAGCCCTACAGCCCTGGCCTGGCCCCCCAGAGCCAGCAGCTCTGCACACCCGAGGATCTGTCCACCAAGCCGGAGCACGCCCCCGAGGTGCTGGAGGAAGCCTGCAAGGAGGAGAAGGAGGACGCATCTAAGGGAGAATGGGAGAAGAGGAGCAAGGGCGACCTTGGGGCAGAGGGCGGCCAGGAGAGAGACTGTGCCGGCAGAGATGAGTGTCTCAGCCTCAGGGCTTTTCAGAGTACCCAGCGGGGCCCCTCTTTTTCTGATTACTTATACTTCAAGCACAGAGATGAGAGTTTGAAAGAATTACTGGGGAGGAAAATGGAAAAACAAGCAGTGCTTTTAGGTATCTAAGTGGACAGTTTCAAAATTACATTTGGAAAATGAGAACGAGGCATTTCAAATATAGCTTTCTGCATGAACTGTCATTTTCTGGAGACTGGCGAATAGTACCAATCTCTACAAATGGCTTAGACTAAATGAGCAGGGATGTAGGTAATGGAAAGCCTTCTCAGGTCATTCACGGGGCCCTTGATACCCTTCACACATGTGCAGGGTCTTCGTCAGTGGCGTTTTATGCATTGCCAGTATAATAAACTGTGAGTATTCTTCCAGATATCTAATTGTAAGCTGATGCTGAGGTGCTTTTAGAAATTCTACTTTCCTTTGATTCATATGCAATACAAGGTAAATTTCTAATTGCAAAAATATGGTGCTTGAGGTGTCACCTTATTAATAACTATTTAGGTGAATTTGTGAAGGTTATAATATTTTCCAGATAGATGAAAATATTAGTCGTCGTATATATAAAAATAGCCTTTATTCTATAACCAAAAATGTCAGAAATGGCACAGGAGGATGAGCTATTTGAAGAGAATGCTCTCGAGTAGTTGCTGCAGATATAAGGTAAAATTTCAGGAGAAGAATAATTTTGACTAAGGGAAACTGGTGACCTAGAATACTCTCTTGTTCTGTGTCGGCTGTCTTCATCAGATTGAGCATTTGGAGCATTATTTTTCAGATGATATGATGATGTTCGGGGCCCTGGCTCCTCAGACAAACCCTCACTTCTCCAGCAGAGCTCCCTCCTAGAGACCATTGCTGTCTTGCTCTGAGGCCTCATGCCCCATAAGACAGATGCAGGGGCCGGGCGCAGAGGCTCACGCCTGTAATCCCAGCATTTTGGGAGGCCGAGGCAGGCAGATCACTTGAGGTCAGGAGTTTGAGACCAACCTGGCCAACGTGGCGAAACCCCTTCTCTACTAAAAATACAAAAATTAGCCAGGCATGATGGCGGGAGCCTGTAGTTCCAGCTACTCGGGAGGCTGAGGCAGGAGAATTGCTTGAACCCAGGAGGTGGAGGTTGCAGTGAGCTGAGATCACGCCACCGCACTACAGCCTGGGTGACAGAGTGAGACTTTGCCTCAAAAAAAAAAAAGGACAGATGCAGGAAGAGTTGTCACCAGTGACCAGGGGGCTTTCTCCTCAGAGCTAGAGCTGGCGGGGTGGGGGGGGTGGTGACCTCAGAGAATTCTCCCAGAAATCTAAGCTCTGACTTATTTGGGGTACTAGAATAGTTGACAGCTAATCATTAGTAAAGAAGACTGGACTGTGTTCTCAGTGCTGGCTGTACATTAGAAGCATCTGGGGTGACCTTTAAATAAAACCACCAAACCAAGGCCTCACCCATTAAGATTCCGATTTAATTGATCTGGAGTGGAGCCCCAGGACTGGAATTTTCCAAATTGCTCCAGGCAATTCTTATGTGCAGCCAAGATTGAGAAGATTGAGGGGACTAAAATAGAACTCACCATTTCTGTGGCTTCCAGGACACTTACCAGAGACTTCATAAGTATTTCCTAGCCTCAGACTCTTTAAGGTTGAGAATAGGAGACCTCACAATCATACTGCTGACTTAGGCCTTCTTACCTGTCTGTAAGAGCCTTATGAGCGGACGCACACACTCTATATATAGATACACACTTTTTACATTATATTAGAAGATGATGCCTGTGGTGTTTATGGTCACTATGTTGAAAAATGCATGGCTGGCCTATGGTGACTCATTATTTCTTCCCAGATGCTTGAACCGTGATGCCAGTGAGTGGAAATGACTCTATTGGATGGGATGGGCCCAGCAGATTGGACTGACTTAGGCACTGGCACTGAGAAAAGCAATACTGACCGGGTGTCATGTACATGTGACTGCCTATAGCAATAACCCTCTGGTACTGTGTCTGTTTATGTAAAAACTTCTTGTTTGGTAGTTTTGACTCTTATTTGTAGAGCTAGGTACTGGTTATTATTGTGCTTCATCCTATCCCAGATTTCCCAGTACATTCCTTTAGAAGACATGTCCATCTCCAACTGCTGGGGGCTGGCCTTTTCTGTAGGCCAAGGTGCTGCCCCATTTAGCCCCACCTGGTTGCCATCACTCACCCGTGTGTTGTGTCCATCTGGGACCCATTTCCCCTGCCACCTTGCCTAAAGCTTCTCCTGTCAGCCTTCCCACCACCATGAAGTGCTAAGAGTACTACGTCCTGAGGTAAGGGCACCTGCAACGGAGATGGTGAAGAGAAGACTGTGGGTTTCTGTGGTTACAAGCACAACTCTGGGTCAAAAACCCATTCCAAGTCCTCAGAGGGGCAAGTCCCTTCCATTCACTATTAATATAGCTCATTAGTGCCTCTGAGGAAACTGCCCAGGAGGCTGGAAGAGTGGCCTGGGAGGCTTCCAGCTCTTAGGATCCGGTTACACATTTATTCACACTGCGGCCATGTGTTGAAGACCTACTATGTGCTGTGTTTGACCACACATCCTGTAGAATGTAGAATGCCGTTTGGTTCTGAGTATGCCTGGCTGGAATGGATACCAGGAAATTCTAGAGTAATAGGCTCTAGTCCTTTCCAACCGAAACAAATCACATGGGAATGTTTGAGGGACCAGTTAATGTTGAGACGGAGAGAGTATGGTCTAGAATGGTGGTTTTCAGATTGTGTTTTGAGAAGCCGGAGGTCATCTTTAGGCCTCTGAAGAGTGGTAAGTGGAGGAGAAGCTCTCAACTCCCATACCCACCTCACTCCAAGCAGCTCAAGTTCCATCTGATTTATATGTTAGCATTCTAAGTAAAATTTTATCTGGAGGCAGTAAAAAGGTCTAGGAGAAATAAAAACAATTTGTTATCGAGTGTAATCCAGGGCCTGTTTTTAGTTGTTGACTCTGGGCATAAGACACTTAATTAGATCTAACCTGATGGTTAATACAGCATTAACCTTCTGAGCACCAAGGCTAAAACCTTGGTTTTGTATGCTGTTGAGTGACCAACATCCTGGTTGGCCTGGGATGATCCTGGTTTAGATCTGTTGTCCCAGGATAATTATTCAAGTGTCACCTTAATTCTCAAAAGTATTCCAGTTTGGGTGAGAAATTACACGGACACTTTATGCATGAGCACAGAGTTAAGGGAAGGGTTGGCCAACCTTGCCTAATGAGCTGATGAACCAGAAGGCAAGCCTTGAAGGAGAGTCCATGTGGGGGCCATCTCAGAGAACTAAGGGATGAAGTCTTCCAAGATTACCAGCCTTCCAAAACCAGAATATCATATTGTGAGACTCTGAAAATAGTCACTACCAAATGCTTTCCAGCCTTTTGACCACTGTCACTTTGAACCCATCAATGGACCAGCCAAGTGGCATATTTTTCTTTTATTCTTTTTATTCTTTCCTATGATTACTCCTCATGTTACCTTTCAATTCCTCTTTCTGTCTCTCTTTTTAAAAATTTGACTCTCCACTGGCCATGAGACTAAGGCTGACCTTTCATAAACCCACAAGAGTAACTGGTATATTTGTATATGAGTGGTTGCATGAGAAAGCTCAATGTGCATACTGTATTTATTAAGCCCTGAAGGCGTTTAATAAAATATTAACATGGTGTTTTGAATTATGATCCTCGTCTGCTTTGCTGGAACAAAATATAACAGAGCTAACATTTGAAATCCTTCGCATATTTGGACAACATTACACCAAATGTTGATTTTGTACAGAACTCTGGCTTGCTATTTAAAAACTAAAACTCTAAGTATATAGCAGCGCAAGTTGTGAATATTGCTTTCTGCTTCACTGAAAAAGCAGTTCACCTGAAAAGAGCATGTAACCTATACTTTGTTAATTTAAGCAAATAAAGACATGTTGAAAAAGCTGAGTTAATTATTTGCAGATACCTGAAATTTTGCAAGGAAGCTGCCATTGTCAACATCTCACTCCTGCCGTTATACCCTCAGCCAGGGTGGTTCCCAGTGCTTGGCTCCTCAGCCCCAGGGATACAAGTGTGTTGGATTCACCCTCCCTCAGGGCTTCAGAAAGAGATGAATGAATTCCAATCCATCTGCAGGAAGGTGACATCTTCCTCATCCTGTTGCCCTTTCCTATTCAGAAAAAAATTATTCTGGACGTATGTCACAGGCAAGTGGGAGGTGAAGGCAGGATTGTCTCATTCTGCCTCACATTCTTTGTAAAATAAAGTTCAACAAAGAGGCAGTAGACGCTATAAGCAAAAGCTCAAATTCTGCTCCCAGGTGGCCTGTGTTCAAAACCCAGCTCTCCCACTTCCAATCTTTGGGACCTGAGACCAGTTCATGAACCACTTTGCACCTCATTTCCTTATCTGTGAGATGGGACTAGGAACTCTACCTTTTTCACTGGGTTGTTGAAATGACTTAAAACATGCAAGACACTTGGAATGTGCTGGGCTCACAGTGATGCTGTGTTAAGAATTAGGCACTGCAAGGCTGGGCATGGTGGCTCACGCCTGTAATCCCAGAACTCTGGGAGTCCTAGGTGGGCAGATCACAAGGTCAAGAGATCGAGACCATCCTGGCCAAAATGGTGAAACCTTGTCTCTACTAAAAATACAAAAATTGTCTGGGCGTGGTGGTGTGTGCCTGTAGTCCCAATTACTTGGGAGGCTGAGGCAGTAGAATTGCTTGAACCTGGGAGGCAGAAGTTGCAGTGAGCTGAGATCGCGCCACTGCACTCCAGCCTGACTACAGAGCGAGACTCCGTAAAAAAATAAAATAAAATAAAAAAATAGGCACTGCGATTGTCAACAACGTGGCCAGAAGACTGAGCACTCAGCTTCCTGTCCTCAATAGAAACCTCACAAAGTTGTGTCAGCATGGGGGACTGTCCATTCTTGGGGAGCTTCCCTTTAAAACAGCAAAACTACAGCACATATTGAACACTATGATATGCCAAGCACTGTGCCAGGTGGTTTGCATACTAGCATATGTATGTATATGCCCCAAATTACCTAGTTAGCAAGTTTCTCCTTTGTCTGTAGCAGGCAAAGCATATAGCCTATAGCATGTTGGGTTCTCTGGAAGCAGATGCTGAGACAAATTTGGATGGAAGCTACTTATTAAGGATGAACACCAGTGAAAAGAGGGAAGAGGAAAGAAAGATTGAGCAGAGGAAGAAAGCAATCTGCAGTGCAGCCCTGACAAAGCCTCAGCCAGTGTGGTGGGCAGCTCTGGGGCAAATGTTGCCCATCAGAGTTGTGCCAATTTGAACAGAAATGTCCATTCCTCTACACCTCTTCCTGGCTCAGTCACCAGATGTGGGCTTCCCCGGGAAAGAGCTGACTCTCTGCAACTGGGGCAGACCCCGAGGGAGCTGGCAGCTGGAGGCTGTCTGCCAACTGCACTCTCATAGCTCAGGTGCAAGTGCTTCCTTGAAGAGAGACTAGGTGACTCATCTCTGCCTCACCCCAGTCCACTTATTCGTGCATATTCATGAAGCATCTCCTGCAGGTTCCAGTGGGCTTCTCTTCCTGATTGAAGACTTAGAAGAGAAGGTGAGCACAAATTTCAGCCCCCACAGCTGCAATGAGTCTGGAGACCAAAACTGATACTCATTTTCTCTTTCTCCATTACCCAGTCTAGACTCCCCTCACCATCAGATACCACCTCTGGCAGTCTTAGTGGCTTTCCTAGTGATTTCATCCAGGTTTTCATCTGCAAGAGGTCTGAGCCCTTGTCACCATGCTACTATGGACTGAATATTTGTGTCCCTCTAAAATTCATATCTTGAAACCATAATCCCCAATGTGATGGTGTTCAGAGGTAGGGTCTTTGGGAGGCAATTAGGTTTGGATTAAGTTATGTATGGGGCCCTCATGACGTGATTAGTGCCCTTAGATGAAGAGGAGGAGACTAGGCCTTCTCTCTCTCTCCATGTAGCAAGGCAGCTGTCTGCAAACCAGGAACAGAGCCCTCGCCAGACATTGAATCTGCCTGCACCTTGATGTGCACTTCCCAGCCTCCAGAATTGTGAGAAACAGATGTTTGTTGTTTTAGCCACCCAGTCTATGGTGTTTCATTACAGCAGCTCATATGCTATTTGACATATGCCCTTTGCAGAATAAGGTTGCTGTGCCTGTTCATTTAACATCACAAGTGGGCCACGAAGTATCAAAATGAGCCTAAGTAGATCGTTGGGTTCCATACTATACTTCCTGACCCACTCTGTAACAACAGCCCTACTTCCTCCTGATGATCAGGTCAATTACCTCTGCCAAGATGGTGACTCCTCTCCTTGTCTTCTGCACCCTGGAGGCAAGGAACAAAAGTGTCCAGGTGGCAGCTGTGGCTTATAATTTAATGATACTCTTGCTATGTTCCAAGGTGAAAGTGTACCATCTTTGAGAATGGGAGTTTCTAACCCTGCAGAGCCCAGAGTTACGTGATAAGAAGTACAACTCCACCATCCCCCCGCAACCCACCAATCACCCCAGAGTGTTATTGGGAGTGACGGCAAGCGGGGCCACTCCCACTTCCACTCCTGGTCCCTGGACCTATGCAATCTTTCTATTAGGACATAGCAGCATATAAAAGTCTTTGATTCAATTATATACCAGAGGGTGGCACCCCATCCTTCCAGAGCATTGCCGCCAAGAAGCGCTGTAGGGAGCCAGCCACTTCTGGGTGGTGCATATTTGATATGATCAGTAGATCCTGTGGCCAGGGATCATTTCTAACCTCAGTTACTATAAGCTGAAGGCCATGGCTTGATGCGATGTTATATAGGATTCTATGCCAACATAGCAAGCATTCCATAACCCCATCCCTTGCACAGTAGTGCTGGCTAAGTTCCCATGAGCAGGAAAGCAAACATATACCCACAGTATGTGTCTATGCCTGTAATAAGGAACCACTGGCCCCTCAGGATGAAAGCAGCTCATTAGAGTCAACATCTTACCAAGTGACTGATTGGTTTTCTTGAGCAATGGTGTCATACTGGAAGCCCACCACCAGTCCTCATGGTTGGCATGTTGGATATCCAGCAGTGGTAGTAGCTAGATCAGCCTTTGTAAATGCAGTTCTTGCTGTTGGACCCGTGTGTAATCTCTGCCAATGTGGCTACTTTGTTCATGTGTTCTTTGCTCCAGCACTGGGGTGGCTGAAGTCAACTGGTGAGGTCATTTTTGTCTGCCAGATTATTTAATGTCTACTCCATGGTAGATGCTATCTAATGATGTGTATTAACATGTGATATAAAGATTTTCATACTCTGTGTTCACTCTCTTATGTCTATCCACATGCTCTACCCTAGACAGAGAATAATAGTGAATGCCTACTTTAAGTAAAATGAAGAATTGCCTTTCTGAGGAAGTGAAATTTAATTTGAGAACTGAAGTATAGAAGAAACAGGCCAGGGAAAGAGAGAAGAGCATTCCAGATAGAGCAGACAGCAGATGCAAAGGCCCTGTGAGATATATATATATATATATATGCCAGTTTTAACAATTCATTATATTAAGCATTCTGGCAAATAACTTTGTTTCTTCTTCTAGGAAACTGGTATCAACCTTGTGTCAAATGAGGGGGTAGATAAGGTAAAATCTATTCATCATCTTCCACCTGCACAGACTGTTGCTGTGTCATTTATCATTGCTGAAGGACAGCTTCCCTTCCAACCTGTGGCAAATCTAGCGAAGAAAACAGTTTCACTTGGAATGGCAGGTTATCCAAGTCAGGACAATATTTAAAATCCTCAGCAGTGGTTTTGCAAGAGTGTATACATACAAGATTGAGTCAATTGCCTCTCTTCACCCCTTAAGGCGGTGTGGTAGAGCACAGCAGGAGAGGGTGTCTGCTGCAAGTTGAGGCTAAGATGGAAAGCCATTGAGCAAGGAGGTGAAATAATGAGATTCAGTTTTTGAAAGCTCATTCTGACTATAGTGGATAGGATTGGAAGAAAGCCAGGATGATGCTAGAAGACCGTCAAAAGGCAGTTTCCGTAATCTCTGAGAGATAATGCTGGCCTGGATTAAGGAGGTAGCAAATAATTTAGAAATGAATGGTTCAAAATCTGATGTGGAGGTCCAATGGACTTGTTATACTGAAGGTAAATTGTAATAAGATGCATATTTTTCTAAGTTCAAAATAAAATGCCACTTGATATAAAGTCCATCTCCTCACATAATGACTGAAGGGATCAGTTCGATTTTTATGCTGTCATAAAAACCATGCTCTTCACTTAGTTGGCAGGAGGGAATATTTACTAAGTAATGTATGTAAAACTAAGTCCATCTGGTTTCTCTCCATTTTGCCTATGTTACAACTGGTGAAGAAGTAAATAGTCAAGACTGAGGAAGGCAATGAGGCTTCTCAGACACAGATGCTGGGAAGAAATGACAGAATAACAATGTCAAATGAACACTGAGTTAGAAGATCAGAAAACTAATGGAAAGGCTAGAATTTCAAGACCATCATGTGAGGCTGCAGAGTCCTTTTCATCTCCATAGACCTTGAGGACATCTTTGATACAGCCAATAAAATAACACATCCATGAACATGAACTTGCACAATCAAAGAGTTAACCATCTCTACTGTTTTTATTCACTAAATGGAGTCCAGATACATTTCCATTTTAAAAATACAGTTCTCAAAGGATGACAGTCCAGTTATCTGGAAAATTTTATCTCATGATCATCTTATTTAGCAACGGTGTAGAATAAATGAGATATCGTCACATTCTAAGTCCCAAAGTTAATTGGCCCATGGCACCACTGATAGCACCTTAAGAAGAAACAAAAACACAAAAACATGTGGAAGGAATTTGTTCCTGCCCTTAAGGAACACACTGTTCTTAGCTGGCCTGCTGAGGCTGGCAGGAACATGGCTAATGATTTCTGAAATCTCCTTTCTCCAAATCTCCAAAGCCTTAAAGCTAAAAATCTCTGTCCTGTGAAAACTCAGGTGTGAACAGAGCCTGGTTCCCTGAAGCACTGTGGCATTTCTTTTTCTTTTCTTTTTTTTTGGAACATCAGAGCTGAGCCAAGAGTAACTTCCATTCCCGTTAAAAATTCACTCTGTAAGTGGAGGAAGACATGCTCATTTGATAGCTGGGGAGTGACCCTTATGTGGTCCCTGGGGACCCAGTATCAGTGGCGCTCACTGTTTCCTCTTCCCTGGATGCAACAATATATTAAGGGAGAAAACAAAAAAGAGGAGGTTGGCTCTTTTCATGATTTTCCTTTTTAATTTTTGTTGAAAACGGAACAGTGTTCTCTTGATCCTTCAAACAAATGGAGGGGAAGTGGAAGCCCAAAAGTTTCTCTTACGTTCCCCAGAGAGGGTGGCTGTGTTTGTAGTGTGATGTGGGAAAGTCCTTGTGTATCTACTGCATTGTCATGGTGTACCAATTGATTTGCAGTAGGAAGTGTGGGATGAATAGAATTTTTATGTAAGAGAGAAAGTGATGGAGCCACATTTTTTGAATCAAAGATCTCCATTTGCCCTTCATCTCTAAGACATGCTTCCTCTGATGCCACCCCTTACCTTTATCAGCTGATGAGAAAAAACGTAAGAGCTCTCTCTGAGCCTGACCCAAACAATGAGTCCAAGCAGAAGTCCTTGCTACTCAGAATGCACTTGGGCAACGAAAATGAGAGCGTGAGGGTACTTGGCAGGGCACACCAGAGATCACACACGCAATGTGAAGGGGAGGTGGAGGGCTATTAAAACTTCTGTCGTCATACCTGAAGAACCGTTTTAAACGGACGTTTGAAATACACCATGTGACTCTTTTCACAGAATGGATCTTAATAAACAAATGGTCTTTGTAAGGAAAATGGATAGATATATTAAGAGACATCAAAAAGATTACAAGGATAGTGCTTTCAGCTTAGAAATTCATCATACTAAGATGCTGGCAAATGGTTTTGTTTCTTCTTCTAGAATGTAGCAATAATGAAATTGGTCTCTCCTCGTGTCAAAGCTTTTGAAAATAAAGCTTTGGATGAGGCAAGATCTATTCATCATTCTGGACTTGCGGAAACAATTGCTGTGTCATTTATCATTGCTGAAGGACAGCTTCCCTTCTAAACTGTGGCAAGTCTAGCGAAGAAAACAGCTTCACTTGGAGTGGCAAGTTATTCAAGTCAGAATAATATTTCAAATCTTCCGCAGTGGTTTTACAAGACTGTATACATATGGCATGGAGTCAATTGCCTCTTCTCCCTCCTTAAAGACCAACTGAAAATAAAAGAAATATGAAATCCCCAGTAACGGCAAAGTCCTTACAGAAAAAATAAAAAGCAAAAATCAAAGCAAAGTTATGCAGAGCCTCGGAAACAGATAATTACAATGTCAGCCTCCCCAGGGACATTCAATAAACATTCGTCAGGTATACTGATGCATCTCTCTGAAGCACACTGTTAACAGGCTCTAATCCCCTTAGAAGTCACTCTAAGCCCCTCTCTGAAGACACAGGTGATTTTGTGGATTTCAAACGGCTCTATTTCCAAAAGCTCCATATGCCTCCATGCTATTAATCTCCTTACCTTCCTGCAGGGATGCTTTACTTTTGATCTCAGGTTTATCTACTCAAATGCTTTGCCTTATTCAGACTGTTAGCTCTCTGAGCAAAGGACCTGGCTACTACTACACCATCTTCAGCAAGGTTTTAAATATACTTGCAATTGGATACAGCCTCTATCTCTTCTTCTCCTTAGAATTCCATCAGACCAAGATTGATATATGAATTTATCAGGAGAAGCCTTCAAGAGGACTTCTACAAAATGCTGCTGTTTTAAAAGATGCATTTTCCACTATGGTTAATTAGAACTCTATGAGGAAGAGAGGAGCTTCCAGAATGATAATGTAATGATGCCAGTGAAACTTCTCCCCCAGGGAGACATCTATTAAACAGGTAAAAGATAATCATTCAAAAATCTCTGGTGATTGGCCAAAGGACTTACAACAATTTAAGAAATATTTATTCAACAAATCTACAGAAACTCAGTAGTAACAGTGAGAGGCCATGGCAATCAAGCTAGGATCTTCACCCTTCCTCCTCTCCAGCTCCAGGTGGCTTGTCCAGTGGGCTTGGCAGCCAGGTGGCAACTCCCACCTCCCCAGCCTATACAGACAGAAGATCTCTCCTGGGTGGGCATCCAGGCGACATTTTCCCCCACCCTCAGCTGCTGCTTAGTGGGGAGGAGCTGAGTGGAGAAACTGGTGAGGAGTGCAGCCCCTCTTTCCCCGCAATTCTGTGTTGTGGTGGAGCCGTTCTAGTGGGTTCGGCAGCCAACTGGCATTCCCATCTCCCCGTTTCCTGGTGTAGGATTGGGCTATGGCAGACCTACACTGAGGGAGGTAGCAGAGCATGGTGGTGATGGTTGTACAACATTGTGAATATAATTAAACTATTCTTAGGTTTTACAATATCATCTTTATTGTTGTAGAAATACAGGCTGGGTGCGGTGGCTTACACCTGTAATCCTAGCACTTTGGGAGGCCAAGGCGGGCGGATTGCCTGAGCTCAGGAGTTTGGGACCAGCCTGGGCAACACGGTGAAACCCCGTCTCTACTAAAAATACAACAACAACAAAAAATTAGCCAGGCGTGGCTGTGTTCTCCTGTAGTCCCAGCTACTCGGGAGGCTGAGGCAGGAGAATTGCTTGAACCTGGGAAGTTGCAATGAGCCAAGATCGCGGCACTGCACTCCAGCCTGGGTGACAGAGTGAGATGCTGTCTCCAAAAAAAAAAAAGAGAAAGAAATATATACATAACATAAAATTTATCATTTTAAGTGTATAATTCAGTGGCAGTAAGTATATTCTCAATGTTGTGCAATCATCCCCACTATTACCAGAAAATTTTCATTATCCCAAACAGAAACTCTGCATCCATTAAACAATAATTCCCACTATCTCTTTGCCCCAGCCGCTGGTAATCTCTATTCTACTTTCTGACTCTGAATTTGCTACTCAGGTACCCTATATAAGTGGAATTACACTACATTTGTCCTTTATCTTAGGCTTATTTTACTGGCATAATGTTTTCAAAGTTGATGCATGTTATAGCACATGTCAGAATTTCCTTCATTTTTAAGGCTGAATAATATTTCATTATATATATTTATACTACATTTTGTTTATCCATTTATCCATCAATGAATGCTTGGGTTGTTTCTACCTTTTGTCTGTTGTGAATAATGCTCCTATGAACATTGGGGTACAAATATTTATTTGAGTCTCAGTTTTCAGTTCTTTCCATTTTGATTTTGAGTATATACTGTCTTGATTCATTTTCTGCTGCTATGAAAGAATACCACAGACTGAGTAATTTATAAACAGTGTAAGTTTGCTTGGCTCACGGTTCTGGAGACTTGAAAGTCCAAGATTGAGGGACTAGCATCTGGTGAGGGCTTTGTTGCTGCATCATACCATGGCAGAAGACATCACATGGGTGAGAGAGAGAAAGGGGCTAAACTCATCCTTTTATCAGGAACCAACTTCTAAGATAATGGCATTAATCCATTTATGAGGGCAGAGTCTTCAGGACCTGACCACCTCTTGAAGGTTGTACCTCTGAACAATGTGGCAGTGGGGATTAAGTTTCCAACACATGAACTTTGAGGGACACATTCAAACCATAGCATATACCTAGAAGTGGGATTGCTGGGTCATGTGGTAATATTCTATGTTTAACTTTTTGTGGTACTGCCAAACTCTTTTGCACAGAAATTGCACCATTTTAAATTCCTGCCAGCAATGCACGAGGGTTCCATTATCCCCACATCCTCATTCCACACTTGTTATTTTCCATGTTTTAATAATAGCCATCCCAATGGGGGTGAAGTGTATCTCACTGTGGTCATAATTTTTTAATTAAAGCACTTGAATTCCTTTATATATTCAGCTGTTAATGCTGGGATCCATATTTACTTTCATAATCTCTCTTCTTTTCTCATGAATATAAAAACAGAAAATAAAAGATGAACTGTACCTGCTCTTCATAAGTAGAAACTGGATGCCCAGTGATTTATATGGGGTTTATTCCTATAGCGGTGCTGTTATTCTGTACCTCTTATCCTTCAAACAACAAGGACCCTATCTGAGTTTTGAATAGAAGCTTTGTCTTAGTCCATCTTGTGTTGCTATAAAGGAATATCTGAGGCTAGGTAATTTATAAAGAAAAGAGATTTATTTGGCTCATGGTTCTGCAGGTTGTTCAAGAAACATGGTGCCACCATCTGCTTCTAGTGAAGGTCACAAGCTGCTTCCATTCATGGTGGAAGGTGAAGGGGAGCCAGCATGTGCAGACACTCCATGGCAAGAGAGGAGGCAAGAGAGAAAGGAGGTGCAGACTCTTTTCAATAACCAGCTCTCTCAGGAACTAACAGAGGGAGAATTCACACCCCTCTGCCCAGGGTGGGTGGTCACTAGTCTATTCATGATGGAGCCCCACCTCTGCCATGGCCCAAACACCTACCATTAGGCCCTGCCTCCAACATTGGGAATCAATTTCAACATGAGAATTCAAGGGGATGAACATCCAAACTATATCAAGTCTTTACTCCAGTTAGGGCATTTTCTTCTGTTTTACCATTCCATTTTCTGTTTCCACCCTGGATCCTATTTTCCCTTTATCCTGCGTTGCAAGGTGACCTAATAGCTAACTGTGCCCTTGGTTGACCTCTGTAAAACTTGCATCACAAATATTGTGGGTTAATCTTTCCTAGGACTTGTCTGTGTATAGTAGACAAGTACTGCATCTTCCCTTTGGGTGGGTGGAGGTGGTGATGGGCATGCACAGGGAAGTAGCAGAACATGTATCCAACCAGGATTCAAGTTACTGGGTCTACCCCTTTGTCAAAGTTTGCACATTTTAAACTGTAAAAACTTCAGAAATCAAGCAAGCAAAAACCCCAAAAAAACCTCTGTGGGGCTTTTGTTTGTTTAGAGAGAAGGAACCAATGTGGCTAAGTACTCACATGAGGCATTTAGCGATAAAAGCCTATACTTAGCCACTGAAGATAAGCTATAGTCATCATATGCAATGCCTTGATACTTTGTCTCAAAGTTAAAAATTTGTCTGTAGTATTTGCCAACCAAGACTTTTCCCTTTGAAATCAAAACAAGAGGACCCATAGCTTCATTTACTCATTCAATGAATGTTCATTGAGCACCTGCTACATGACAGGCACTGTGTTGGGGAGGCTCTGGAGACCCCAGAATAAGCATCACAGATGCAGTCACTGTCCTAAATGAACTTAACAGTTTTGTGAGGCCATTATCAGTCTGTCAATCTGACTACCCTAATAAGCAACAATACATAAGCTATATAGAAAGCTCCCAAATTATAAGCAGAATGATTAAATTCCTTTCAAGGCAATGATCTAGAATTCTACTTATATAAATGAACTAGGTATAATATTAACAACTATTACAATTATTACTTAAATGCGTATAATAGGTAGAGGTTGTCAATCTAGACACCTCTCCCCTACCCCAAATTTTAAATGTCTTCCCTGGCAGTAGAAATTCCTTTTTGATGCTTTCTAAGGTAACAGTGGAGAAGGACTTGAGTGCTAAGTATTCTAAGAACCATGAAACATGGTTCCTGACCACAAGCAGTTTATTTCTATTCATCTAAGCAATAAAGTATAACATTTCTCTTGGCATAAGAAACATGGTTTAAGAAGGAATTTTAAAAGTCAAGTCTTACATTTATATTCAACTTTGAAATGTCCTAATCCCTCACATCTTTAGCTTTGATCCTTAGGGAGCTCATAAAAGCCCATTGGCTTGCACGGTTATTTGTCTGAAGACACAGAATGATTTATCTGAGACCTCGTCCCCTGGCCCTTCAACCCCCAGCGAGCTTATGGAGAGTCAACACTAGAACATGTGTTTCTCAATAGCAGCCCTAGATCTTTCCATCCTACCATGTTCAAATTTGCATTCCAGAAAGAATCACATTTCCCCTTAAATTTCTCCTGGCCACCATGGGCCCAGGAAGCAGCAGAGTTGAAGGGTTCTAGTGAAAGAACCTGGCTTTGATGTCAAGACAGACTCCTTGTGAATCCTGGCTCTGCCACCTGTTAGCTGTGGAACCGGGGTTACGTACCCTTTACTTACTCTTTTTGAGCCAGTTCCCTCTCCTACAGTAATGCAGGGTGGTGGTGACGAGCACCGGCTGTGGACTAGGGAATACCTGGGCTCTAGTCCTGGCTCTGTCTTACACTAGCTGTGAAGCCCTGGGGAAATTATTCCTTCCATCTAAAATTTAGTTTCTTCATCTGAAAAATTTGGAGTCATATAGTACGAACCTCATAGAATTGTGAGATGCAAATGGGATAATGCTCGTAAATACCTAAAGAAAAATAAGCACCCAACACATGTTAGCTCTTATTACACCTACTCCAGTGACTACACACATCAGTTTCCCTCCTCTGTGTCCCTAGGCTGACCAAACACAAATGTGAGATCATTAATATTACTCCGGGTGTGATGGCATAACGTTAGGGAGAATTCTTTTACATCTGCCTTCTCATTTTACTCTATTCCCCAGGATTCCCCACACAGCAGATCACTCTTCTTAGTGACAGACGCACATGCCTCTCCCCACCACGTAACCCAATCAACTGCAGGGAGACAGATTCTTGGCCTGGGCAGGCTAGCATTTGTGTTATTTTCCTGTGAACTCCATCAAAGGGCATCTGGAGGGAAAGTACCTCTCCAGCTGCGACAGACAGTCAAGAAGAATGACAGAACCAGGTGCGCTTACTGATATTCCCAACACCAGCCCCAAATGACAGCACATTCATGCCAACTTATGAGAAAGTCTTGGATTTATGTTGCTTCCAGCACATTTGGCAGGGACAACTTCTAACTTTTAAAGGAAGAACAAATCTAACAAGCAGGGCTCAAAGGCTTTTAAGGTTTTTATTATACAAGGCAAACACTTGGATTTTACTTCAGGCCTGTAGTGTGGCATAGACAGTGTGGTGTTTTTAAAACTGCAGGTCATGACCCATTAGTAGATTGTGAAATTAAGTGGGTTGAGACCAGCATTTTTACAAAATGGAATAGACTAGAATATAAATTATCAGAAAATATTATGCATAATAAGGCTAAGTGCTTTTGGTGATGCTTTTCAAAAAGATATACATAGATGGGTAGATGGCTGGATGGATTGTAATGTCAATGTGTTTCATACTGTTAGCCATGGTCAAAATAGACTGGAAGTCACTGAAACACTAGATGTACATGAAAACATATGTGCATTTTATCAAAACAAAGAAAACCACTCTGGATTAAAGAAGTACATGAAGATAGTGGAAAACCCACATCATTCAGCCAATGCCCTCTATTCATAATGGTATAATTTTACTTCATCACAAAAAAATTGTGTGTCTATGTGTGAAAGAAAAATGAAAAGATAGAGGGAGTCCACCCAAGAGTGTATTTCTATCCTCAGTGACCTCAGGGCAATTTCTCCCCTGGCAACTGGAACTGTGTCATTGAAGGAGAAAAACCAACTGATTGAATTTAGCTCTTCTGAGTCCCAACTGATGAGAAGAATTGATTTCCAACTTCTGAAGGATGAAGACCAAGTCTTTCATTTCTTTTTGGCTCTTACACTATGTTTTATGAATTAGGTGTTTGAGAACTTTTTATTGACCTAGGAGTCTATGCAGGACACAGTAATGGACTTGTTGAAATAGTCCTGTTTTAATGTTTTTAATAACTCACCCATAAAGTTTTCAGCTATTTTCTCTGAGTTTACATAAAGTGCTCCTTATCTGATGAGTACAGTAGGGTCTCCAGGCAGCTTACAGTAAGTAGAGGTTCCAGTACTTGAGTGAGAGCTAGGAGTAGGTAGATGATGCATAAAGGATCAGGCAACTCCTGTAGATACTGAGTGAGAAGCCTGGATATCAACAATTCCAATTCTAGGGATTTGTTCTGTGTTTTTATATGTATGTGTACAAAAAGATGATGGTACACATAGGTACCTTGAAGCATGCTTTGAAATACTAAAATAATCTAAATGTCCATCCATAGGGGATTGTCTAAATAAATTGTTGTACCTACCACCATACAGTGGAATACTATATAGATGTGAAAAAGAATAGGGAAGCCCTTTATGTACTGATATGGGACAGTTTCTAATATAGTTAAAAATAAAATGGCTATAGTTTAAAAAAGTAATAACTGTGATTCTTTCTCTTCTGTCCCACAGGTCCAGAGGCATAAGAAATCACCCCAAAACTTAGTTGCTTAGGGAATCACCCCAAAACTTAATTGCTTAAAACAACAATACGCATTACAATCTCATGGGTCAGGAATTGGGGAGTGGCTTATCTGGGTTGATCCAGCCTATGGTTTCTCATGAGGTTGTGGTTAAGATGTCAGCTGGGTCTGTTTCCCCTACCCCAGGCAGAAACTGGTGGGAAGTGCCCTTAGTTAAGCTGACTGTGCTTATCATGCCTGAGGGATAGATAGGTAGTGAGAATACCAATGAAGCTGCAACTAATCCATATTAGAAAAAGAGCATGTCTTCAGTTCTAATAGCCTGCAGAGGTGGGGAAATTCTATAACCCACATCAATCTCCCCTCTGGCCATGGCTTCAGTCTGCTTTCTTTTATTATGTCTACCTTGGGCATGGAGAATATGTGCTCATCATTATTTCCCCATTATCCTTTTTGGACTTAGACAGTGATGAACTCCTCTCTCTTTTCTCTAATAAGGTGAAATTATCTCATTCCTATTATATCTCTTTCCCTCACCATTCTTTTCATTATTTTTTCTACTTGCATGGGTAAAAATGGAAATATAGCCTGGAAATCTGAATTGTACTCCCTTCAAATAATTTTTATATATTGTATGATTGGGGTCAGGGTGTTTGCCCTGTCCCCCTCACAAACACCTTTTTCACAGTTCTCTGCATCTTTTTCAGCACAACTTAATCATCAGTGGAGTAAACTAATCTGATTGTGAGGAAGTGGGTTGAGGATTATTGCCTCTTTGTAGCCATTAGACCACATCTCCCTCAACCTTGAAGCTACCCCAAAAGAAATACAAAATCTAACTGCATCTGCTTTAATGAAGCCCCCAGTCCCTTCTCCCAACAACATTGTCATCCCTGAGACCATCCAAATAGATGCTTAGGAGTGGCTGCTGGTCTTGGTATACTGCATGATAAGCCATACCTTTGACTTTCCAGCTTCTACTCATTAAGGGGAACAGCTCCTGATGATAAGATTCTAGAGCTCTTCATTTTTACTTTGCTTCAGGTTAAGAGAATGGAGGATGTCTCTTTTTGGGGAAATGGTTGTTCTTATTAAGGCAGAGTCTGCCCAGTGCTTTTAACACAGGTGTCATACCACAGACAGTCTCTTATATAAAAGAGAAAGCTCTCATGTCCCAGCCCCAATTAATGGTAAAATGGTCTTTCTTTAGTCCTGGCTTTTCTACTATCTTCTTGTGCTGTTCTTGAATTCCTGGAACATGGATCTGGCCTCCCTCATTTTGACTCTTAGATATACTCTCTTAAATGTTGTTTCACCTGCAGCTTCCTTTATGTCTAAGTACCCCAGAAAGTGACCTTACCTAGTAAATGCCAGAGCCTGGGATCCACTCCATGGCTGCTTGCTTGGCCATTGTCAGATCTTATGACTTCATTAAAGGCAGTTGAAAGGAAAGGAAAACTGGGTCATGAGCAAGTTTCACATTTCCAGATTAGCTGTCTCGAAAACTAAAAGGGCATCCCGATGACAGATTCCAGAACAATCTCCTCATGGGAATCACCATTTATCTTAGCAGCTGTGGTTTCTCAAAAGTGACCAAAGTCCAAGTCTTTCTGGGGTTGATGACACCTGTGTATGACATTTAGGACTTCTTTTGTTCCCTGCCTCAGTCTCAAATACAGTGCCTAAAGGTCAGAAGGCTTTACAAAATAATCTCCCAGTTCAACTGTAATTCTAATTTGCTGGGCAGGGGAGAGATCCAGGAAGGCATGAGAAAACTCACTAACAGGAAAACTTATCAAGGAATCTTGCTTTTCCTATTACCATGTTACTACCTTAATCTTATTCTTCCAACCCCTATTATCACCTCTTAGGATTTTGTCTTTGAATCAATGATTCTAAGAATTACTTTTACTCTTCCAATATCTATATGCCCACTAATTTTCCAGGTGGAAGATGTGTTTTGTGGAGCTTATCCATAGTGAGAATAAGGAGATGACTGTAGTTTTCCTGACCCAGTCAATTCAGAACTATGTCACCTGTTTGAAGATATCTGAAAAGGAGAGCCCAGCCTAAGCCTGCTACCACTCATCTATGTGCTCACATGGGAACAAATGATAAAGTCAGGAGAGATTTACATATGTCTCTATTCTAGATAGGAAATTTAAGAACTAGGCACCACAGTAATATTTTTATCCTTCTTGTTGAAGATTCTGTCTTTAAAAGAAGACAGTTGTGAGATGTGAGTGGTAGCTACATGGCTGGCATACCATGGCTTGGGATAAGTTCCAGGCAAAGATTGAGAGCCACTTATGAAGGCTTGAAGGAATTCATTTAAAAAGAAAAATAAATAGAAATCCTGAAATGATGAGGAAGAAAAAAAGTCTAAGAAAAACTATAAAAATATGAAAGAAAGATGAAACAGAATATTGAGTTCTAGATGGTCAGCATCTACAGGGGAGAGGTTATTAATGTTATTGAGGGGTAAGTAACAATTTTCAAGAAGAAATAGTGGGAAAGTTTCAGGAATAATATTTGTGATTCTCAATGGCTATACAATAAGCCCCAAATGTGATTGATTGCTAAAGTAATTTAACAGATTAATATGAGGAAAATGCTTTTGTTGATACTCCTTTCTAAAAGATTTGGGGCCGCAAGGTAATAGAATTTTAGTAGTACTGTTAAAACTGGCACAGATAATTACCAATATTCCTGGGACTTCCACTACTTGGATACCTGTGGGAAGTCTTATCCTGCTGAAGGCAGAACATCTCATAAATTTCTAATATCCTTTGCTAATAACATCTTTTCTCAGACGCAGATGGATCAATAAAGGAAATATGGCCAACTCTTAACTCTGAGCAAAAAGGTAGAACCCATTAGTAAAGTGGAAATGAGGTGAACCTTGAGAGACAGTAACTACAGTGGACATTGGTTGTTCTTCAGCATTCTATCATGTATTCACTCCACTACAGGTAATTGCACCCCAATTTCCTCTGGGGGCATTACCTCCTCCCCATTGCCTGTAGCCTTATTGGACACCAGAGTTCCTAGCCTCCCCTAGCCAAGGGATAGGCATCTGACCTATGCTGGGCCAATCAGACTCACTGCCTCTCTTAAGATTTTTAATCTGAAGTATATGAAGGGTCTTCAAAATGTTCATGGAAATGCATATTATGAAAAAACTGAGTGAATTTCAATTTTGTTTACCAAAATAAACTTGTACTAACTTGTTATAACATATCTGAATAGGGTCTAGTTTGAGGCATGTGAAGAAGGATAAGACTTCAGTTTGAAAAGAGGCCATATCAGAGCAACATGAAATCTGCTAAAAATGAAGAAAGAACAAACATCCAATTTATGATGAAGCTTGGGTGGAAGAATGGTGAAATCACTGATGCTTTACAAAAAGTTTATGGGCACAATGCCTCACATAAATCAGCAGTTTACAAATGGATAACTCGTTTTAAGAAGGGATGGGACAGTGTTGAAGATGAAGCCAGCAGTGGCAGACCATCCACATCAATTTGCAAAAAAAAAAAAAAAAAATCATCTTGTTCTTGCTGTAATTGATGAGGGCCAACAATTAAGTGCCCTAAATGAAGAGGGCTGACAATTAACAGCGAAATAATGGCCAACACCACAAACATCTCAATTGGCTCAGCTTATACATGTGACTGAAGAATTAAAATTGAGCAAAGTTTCCATTCAATGAGTGCCAAAACTGTCGTGCCCAGATCAGCTGAAACAAGAGCAGAGCTTTCAATGGATATTTTAAACAAGTGGGATCAAGATCCTGAAGCATTTCTTTGAAGAACTGTAACAGAAAATGAAACATGGCTTTACCAGCACAATCCTGAAGACAAAGCACAATCAGAGCAACGGCTACCAGGAGTGGACCAGTCAAGAGCAAAGGTCATGGCAACAGTGTTTTGGGATGCTCAACTCATTTAGCTTGTTGACTTTCTGGAGAGCCAAATAACAACAGCATCTGCTTATTATGAGAGTGTTCGAGAAAGCCAAAGCTTTAGCAGAAACACACACACACACACACACACACACACACACACACACACACACACACCCCTGGTAAAGCTTCACTGGAGAGTTCTTCTTTACCACAACAATGCTCCTGCTCATTCATTTCATCAAACATGGGCAATTTTGTGAAAGTTTTGATGGAAAATCTTTAGGCATCCACCTTACAGTCCTGACTTGGCTCTTTCTTACTTCTCTTTGTTTCCTAATCTTAAAAAAAATTTTTTTAAAGGCACCCATTTTTATTCTGTTAAATATATAAATTAGACTTCACTGACATGGTTACATTTCCAGGGCCCTCAGTTCTTTAGGGATGGACTAAATGGCTGGTCTCATGTCTTACAAAAGTGTCTTGACCTTGTTGGAGCTTATGTTGAGACATAAAGTGTATATTTTGTAATTGTTGTCTTTTAATTTTGTTTTTCCATGAACTTTTGAAACCCTCTTCTATTAGCACCAGGACAGATTAATTCCTGCTGAATAAACTCGTGGAGCCACCCTGGTTCTGACTGTTGTATAGCCTGATTCTGATAATCAGCTTCAGGCTTCTTGATAATCCCTCCAACAAATTCCATTTTTGTTTACTGTAGCCATAGTGTGTTTCTGCTGCTACTAACCTAAGAAACTTACTGAATGATATCCATACACTCTCCATTGTGTCCAGAAGAAAACAGAAAGGAGAATGAGGCATCTATCTGAGATTTCAGATATTTAAGGGAGAGATAGGTATTTTTATACAGCTAGAGCCTTTATATAAAAGGAGAAGTGGCCTAAGAGTCTATAAAAAAATCTGAAGATATTATTTTTAAAAAATGCTGTTGGGGTAAAGGAAAACAGACAGGAAGGCAAGGAAGCAAATGAGTAGCTAAGGCCACTTCGGTGGAATCAGATTGTAAAAGATCACACACACACAGCATCAGAGAATAATACCTGACTAGGAGAAAAAAGAAAGATTGGTGGAGAGGAGTCAAAATTACATCCAGAAGGCTGAAGCCAAGAAAAAAATGAATCGAAGCTTATGAAAAAATCTAGAGGCATCAAAATGGCTTTTGTTGGATACAACCAGAGTGAAAATGGCCAGAACTGTGTAATAAGGCTCATGTTGTAAAGCTAATGAAAGATGGTGAGTAGAACTTCTTTACAGCTTCTATTCTGCTTCTATCTTCTCTATGAAAATGAGAAAGCTTCAAAACCTGAAGGTGTAGAACAAACATGGTTGCACTGAAGTCCAAGATAGAGGCCAAGATAGTAAGAGAACAATGAGCCTTCGTGAAAGACTTTGATTCTTCAGGCTTGGATACATTCTAGCTCAAGACGTAAGAACTAATAAAAATAATGGTAGAATCGCTACCATTAATTTTTGGAAAATCAAAAAGAATAGAAAAAGTGCCTGAAAATTGGAGATGGACAAATGACTTTATTTCTGAAAGCCGGTAAGGTAATACAATTTAAAAAAATTATATATAATAGAGACAGGGTCTTACTATGTTGCCCAAGCTGGTCTTGAACTTCCGGGCACAAGTGATCCTCCTGCCTCAGCCTCCCAAAGTGCCGGAATTACAGACATGAGCCACCACGCCTGGCCAGTAGTACAATATTGAAGTTTGGAATCTACAAATAGTCAATTTAATATGAAGCACAGTTATTTGGGAATTACAAGAGTTAGATTACCGTATCTGTAGGCTGCATATTATCATAACTTAAACAGATAAAGCCCCTCACACTATCCATCTGAATAACATAGAAAACTGGACTAAGAGTACAAGTACATGAATTTCTTTTTTCTTTTTTTTCTTTCCTTTTTTTTTTTTTTTTTTTTTGAGATGGAATCTCGCTTTGTTGCCCAGGCTGGAGGGCAGTGGCGCGATCTCGGCTGACTGCAAGCTCCGCCTCCCAGGTTCACGCCATTCTCCAGCCTCAGCCACCCGAGTAGCTGGGACTACAGGCACCCGCCACTACGCCCGGCTAATTTTTTGTGTTTTTGAATAGAGACGGGGTTTCGCTGTGTTAGCCCGGATGGTCTCGATATCCTGACCTCGTGATCCGCCCACCTCGGCCTCCCAGAGCGCTGGGGTTACAGGCGTGAGCCACCGTGCCTGGCCCATGAATTTCTAACTGGTTGAAAACTGCTACACAAGAAGTGCTGAATTGTGAATCGGTAGTCTTCTGGAGGGAAAAATACTGGGCTATGAGGCAGGATTCTGTTTTTGTTCATACCATACAATATTTTATCAACAACATGCATAGAAACACAGAAGCCACTTTGTGGCTGACTCAGAGCTAGAAGAAATAGTAAATACACTAGATATAAGACTGAATCTAAAAATTACTGCTATGTGTCATTTATGTGTGGAAATTTGTTTATGGATAATTTAGAAAGATATTTATTAAGATTCCAGAAAGATATACATCAAAGTATTCACATTGATTAACTATGGGTGGGTGGCATAATAAAATTTTAATGTTATTTTTTGTTTATCTGCACTTCATAATATTTTTTTAATGAGCAAATATTCCTTTCATTAAAAAACAATAACAAAGATTTATTTCAAAAAGAAAAAAATATATATTGGCTGATGCAATATAAAAACAAACCAGATGAAAGTTAGCATGGATAACTGTAAAGTCCTGCGTCAAGGTGGAAACAAAAAGTACTTATGTAAGCATAAGATGGAGGCAAGAAGGGTCTGAAAACAGTGGTACACACACACACACACAGAGTACTTAGAACAGTGACTCCAGCACATGTAATTAATTGTCAGCTAATGTTGCTCTTATTGTTAGTCAACAGAACTAGGGTATTCAGGTGAAGCAGAACTACCCATAACACTGCTTGATGTGGAAGCAAAGAGGTTTGCATTCAAGGTCCTTTCATCTTGGTCCCTCACTGGCCTGTACTGAGAGGTAAGGGGTTCCAGGTGTAGACACTGGGGAACTCAGGGATCCAAGAAGTGGAATGTAACAATTGGCTTTAAATGTTTCAACACTGGGCTTCCCTTACTCCACATTACTCCTGAAAAGCAAAACTAATTCTAAAAGTGGCCATTAGGATGTTTTAAATTCAAGATCAGAAGAATATTAAAAACTGTTCTGTCCAGCGATGGAATGAGCTGTCTCCTGAAGAAGTCAGCTCTTTCTTACCATACACACATAGTCTGAGACAAAGTACTCATTTGCAAAGCATGTCAGACACAGATCTCCAAGTGGGGAGGGAAGTTCGAGTCTCAATGATTCCTTCCACATTTTAGAATCTGGGAGTCTAGACCTTAGCGTTTAGACATGCAATAGGCCCCGGCCTTTCACCTTTATAAATGCCCTCTCCAATCTGCATAAATGCTTCCCTCCCCACTGCCACCCCGTGATTTTCTTTTGGCTCACGTCTATGTCAGCTTTGGAATCCAGTTGTGACATGATTTTGAGTCTGGAATGAATTCATATTTAACAAGATGAGTTACTGTAATATTAATTGTTGCATTTTTTTTTGTTCCTTGTCTAGACTTTTCTAAAGAAACAAAGATGATTATACTACCTTCTCCCACAAATAAAAGCTAGGCAGTTAGGGTTTTACTCTTATCTTTGAGAGGGAATTAACAGTGGTTTCATATGCCTCGGTGATGCTACACACACACACACATACACACAGAGAGAGAAACACCAGGGAGACAACTCCAAAGAGGCCTTATTTTTAAAGACCTGGGGATTGCTTCTGCATGGAGAAACTCTTATATTTTGAAGGTAAAAGAAGGGAGTGTTATGCGGTTGTTGGTTTCCAAGATACTAGGAAAGAGATAGGGTTTCTGAGTTCCTCGTGGGGCAAGGTCCAACTTATACAACCTGTGTGCTGCCTACAGAGGCCAGATGTCAAACAACTCTGCTGCCCTTCAGAGCAGAGCTAGGTCCCTCTGTCCAGACTCTAGCAAAGGCGGAGCTCTATGAAACCTGTCTAGAGTGATCTTACCAATGAACAGGTGGCCAGCTCTCCACCCCAGCAGCATGCAGCAAAAGGAGCCATGATGTTGAGGGTGACCAGTGTGATCTGATAGGCAGATACCTTTCCTGTTCCCTCCAAATAGACACACACACACACGGATGTGTGTATGCACACATAATTGGAGACACATTGATAAGGAGCCACTGTCCTTGCATTGATAAGTGCAATCCAAAAGAAAGGGTGAACATGAAAAATGACAAATATTAGACTGATACTGACTCCCCTAATTGGGGTCTTCGGGTCACAATTTGTTTTAGAAAAATAAAGACATCTGTCACTCCTTGAAGCTGACATGATCTAATGCAACTGATACATGTTATAAATCAATAGCTCTTTACTGAGTGCCTGTGAAGTGACCAGCAACAGAAGCTCCCAGGCTTTTACATACTTTTTAAATGGAAAAGAACACCTTTGAGACAGGTATTAACTCCATTTTGCAGATCTCACAGTCAAATTAGCAGAACCAGGACATGAAGATTTTCTACTAAACCATGCTACTTTGCTCAGTGCCAGATCATTAAAAAAAAAAAAAAAAAAAAAAAAGGCCTTTGTGATATCAGACAAAAAGCCAAGAATCTACCATAACTGACACAGACGGGGAAATCTTATTTGCAGGGGAATTAGAACAAGTTTTATACTTATTCCTGTTTTTGTTAAAACAAGATTAATTATGTGCAGGTATAGATAATGGGTTAAACGTTACACAGTTGGCAAATAAATTGAAATTCAGTTTCCTTTAACAAAAATGCAATGTCAATAAAATTTCCTACAAAAACAAACAAGCAAGCATCATCCTCTCAAGATAAGGTTATACAACAGTATGCCATGGTAGCATCTCACTGGAAAGCTTCTCACAAACAAACAAGCCCAGACTGAAATTCATGATGACAAGATACAGAATAAGCATATATTTGACAATTTAAAACAAAACTTTCCTCAAATTAAGTTTTGTTTCCTTAGTCTTCAAAATATCTGATTTGAACATATTCTTTTACCTTCATTTGTATAAAAGATTTATTCTTAAAGCCTTGTGCCAACAAATCAATGTTTCTCCCTTCCTGACTGATTCTGCTATTTAAAACCTTGAGACCTTTGGCTTCACTTTGACTTCTGAATTTGAAAGCTTGGAGATTTTAAATTTTCCATTCTACAGCAGCCATGGAAAACATATCACGTTGCTGTTTATGCTTTTGTAATATGTTAAACATCTTTTTAAAAAATATGCTAAACATCTCATCTCTTTTAAAAAAATGTTAAACATCTTTTAAAATGTGCATAGTTTCATAGTTCTACTTCTAAATTCATCCTAAGAAAATCATTGGACAGGTACACAAAAGTATAGGTACAAAGGAATGTTTTTAATAGGTAAAAGAAACAATTTAAATATTTAATAATAGATTGGCTAAGCAAATCCAGGTATATTCAAATAAATGAGATATGCAGCTATTTATTAAAGATGACATAAATGCATGTTGACATAAGATATATTGAAATTATACTGTTCAGTTTAAAAAGGAGATAGATGACTAAACAGCTTGCACAGCATGGAAAAAAGTCCAGAAGGTTGCCTACCAAGATGTTGACAGAGTTCATATGTCTTCATGGTATGATTAAAGGTTTCTTCAATAAATTTTTTCTTCCTGTTTTCTTATCTGTATATTTTCTAATGTGGCTACAACAAACCTATCTCCCTTGTGTCATAAATAAATAAATGAACACTACATAGGAGAAAAAAATAACACTTACTTCCCATCATGAAGAAAACACTCCTTTGACCCCATGTCTTCCATCTTCTGCCCATTTTCGGCTCCCATTTATAGCAAATCTTTTCCTGCTGTTTCTGCTTCCTTCCTCCCCTTTCTCTCAAGCCATCTCCCTACACTCCACCAGAGCTACTCTGTTAATGTTGCCATTCACCTCCACGTTGCCCCATCTTCTGGCCTCGGCTTACTTGTTCCTCAGCATTGGACAGAGCTAATCACAATTTCCTTCTTGAAACATTTCCTCACCTGGCTTTGGGCCACTTCTCCCTTCTCTTTCCCCCTTCTTCATTAACAACTTCTCAGTCTCTTCTGTGACCCTTTCTCATCTTCCTGACCTCTTGTTGTTGAAGTCCTAGAGCTCAGTCCTTGGGCCTCCTCTCTCTGCACTCCCAACACTATTTGCATAGACTCCACCAATACCCACATTAGTATCTCCTCTGCATTCCAGACCTTGATAACCAACTCTCTTCCCTACATTTCCATTTGGATGTCTAAAAGATGTCTTTCTCCAACCTATCGATCCTCTACTCTTTTATATCCATTAGCAAATCTTGAAATCTCTACCTTCAAAATAGATCATAAATATGACAATGTCTCAACTACTTTTACCACTACTACCTGAGTCCAAGCTAGCGCCATCCTCCTCTAGGTAGAGCTCTGCAAAATCTCCCATGCTCCCCATTTCCCCGCTACCATATTCTTCTTGCTGCTCCTTGGACAGGACATCACACATTCTGGACTCAGGCCTTTGTGCTTGCTATTTCCTCTCCCTAGAATTTCCTTTCCTCAGCTATCCCATTGCTCATTATCTGAACTGTCTTTTGGCCTCTGGTCAAATGCATTTATCAGAGAGGTCTTTCCTGCCCAACCTATTTAAAATATTACAGTCCATCCCAGCTTCACCTCCATTGTCTTGCCTTAGTTTACCCACAGTACTTACTGCTTTCTAACATACCATACATTTATTTGCTATTGTCAGTCTCTCTCAATTAGATTTAAGTCTCATGTGTGCAGGGAATTTTTTTGTTGTTCACTGCTGCACTGCCAGCTCCTAGAACAAAACCTGAGACAGGATAAGAACTCAACAAATATTTGTGGAATGAATGACTTGCCAGTCTAAGACTTTTCTTAGAGGGAACTCTTCTCACATTCTCATAATTCTTAACATCTTGGGGTGGTGAGATTAGTAGTGATGTACCAGTGGGGCAGAGCGGGCAATAGGAGCTGTAGCCCCTTCTTCTGGAAGTCTCAGTCAACTACAGGATACTAATGTGACAAGAAGAGCAAGGAACAGCAGAAACTAGCTGGGAAATAGCCCAGCACCTCCAGTCTATGTTTGGGGGTGGGGTCTCTTAGCATAGGTGTTGATCACTGAGGTTTCCCATTGAACAGTTTGGCCTTCAAATGGAAGAAAAGAAAAAACACTCTTGAACAGCAAGCTCCAGACCACACCAGGAAGATCAGTTCAATTTCATGAAAACTCTAGACAAGAACAGCCAGAGGTATCTGCGGTACAAATGACCCTTTCTCCCCACTCCTGCTTAGGGGCAGCCACACTTCTGCAATCACAGTGTCTTGGCCCTAGTTCCCTTTACCCAGCCTTGTTTTCCTAGGTGCCCTCTGAAATACCTGGTTTAGATCTGATGTCAGAAAAGATTCTTCTCTCACCTTCCTTCGTAACTTCTGTTATCTGACATCCTTCACAACTTGCATGTCATCTGATATGACAGCAAGCATTATGGTGGATTATGTCTGTCTCTTTTGGAAAACAAATACCTGATAATCACTTTAAAAGGCACAACAAAGTTGCGACATGCCTCCTACCCCTTATAGTGACCATGAGCCCCTTCTGTCATCACCTTCTTAATGTAGGAAAGTAAAATACAAATCAGGAGTCCCAATAAATTAAGTTCCCCGGATGGGAACTTAAAGGTAGTCTGTGCCTTTGATTTGCCCGAGCCTCTGATGTCTCGCCTAGAGTGGGCCTGAGGGTTGGCAGCCAGCAAGCTGCTGTCTCTGCCTGAACTGTCTGCAAATGGTTATAATCAAACTTCTTCTACGCCTTGCCTTTCTGCAGGCTCCTGGAGGCTTCTATTTACTTAAGGAGACTTGTCTTCTGGTCTGAATACTAGATGTGTTAATGGATTGCTTTATTTGAAATCTATTTAGACACAGATCTAGGGGGGCTCCTTTGTCCTGGGAGAGTAAACTGTAGCACCTGTGGAATATTTCAGATCTTAGGACAAGTCTCTGTTTCTGAGACTATTACCAAGGGGCAGTAATTTCATTATGCTATTCTGGGAAAAAATTATTCCTATCTTATTTTTGCATTTATATAATACTGGTTGTGTTGATGTGGTTAATTTCAAAGATACTGTTCATTCTCATGTTATTCATTCTCTCATCATTAAATACTAACACACACACACACATTGAACACCTACTGTGAGTCTTGAACAGGGCTAACCTTGAGGATACAAGCTAAGAAGAAAGGATCTTCCGAGGGCTTGTGCTCCAGCAAGCTGAATCACTAAGTCAGGGACCTGAAAGCAGAGTCTGTGGAATTCTTTGCTGGATTTTTGGGTTGCATCATGATGTACATTTTAACAGTGATGTAAGTTCAAGAGTTCAGGAGAGCAAATATTAAGTCCCAGTGAAATTTCAACATTCAGAAATAAAACGAGCCACTTGTGAATGGCAACTCTCACTTTGCATGTAATAGAGTAATTAATACATAATTCCATTCCAAGTCTGGAATATTTATTGAGCACCCACAGAGGTGCTCAATGTGTATGAGGCACATGGCAGGGCTGCAGTATTTCTCAGACTTTCCCAAGGAAGTGCTTTGAAGGGCACAAGGAAATGAACTGCAGACCCACAAATTTGGGAGTTAGGGGTCTTAGTGGCCAGTGTCTGCTGCAAGCCTGGTATTTCTCTGAGTTTCTGTGTTTTGTTTTAAATATTCATATGAATTTTCTTCTTTCTGTTCAATAATACATCAGAGTCTGTTTTAATACAAAATATTGCTTTGTCCAAAACCTTCAATAAAATGGGTGTTCCAAATAGGTGCTTATACTGTGGCTTTGAATAGCCCTGACACAAAACAGTGACTACAAACACACCAATTTGACCAGCACAGCTCTAGGGGCTACCATGTGGAACTTGGTAAAGCACCCACCCTCAGGCGTGCTCCAGCCAGGCTCAAGCTTCAGATGCCACCCTTCTTGACCTTCCCTGACTGCTAGGTCTACAGTAGTCTCCCTTTCCCCCAAATACCATGTTTTTGTTTTCACAGCATTTATCACCATCTGAAATTATTACCTTCTTTATTTTTAAGATTTTAAACAATCAGAAAGTTTAGTAACAGGAGACAGGTTAAAACTGTAATATACCTATATTATAGAATGCTATCAAATGATTTAATATTTAAAATGTTTTATTATTTTCTCAATACATTGTTAAGACTAAAAGTGAAGCTACCAAATAGCATGTATAGAATACTATAACTTCATAAAAGAAATATATATACACATATATGTTAACAGTGGTTGCCTCTGAGTGGTAAGATCAGAGAGGACTTCAATATTTTTCTGGTTGCTCCTCTAATTTCCAGATTTCCCACGGTAGTATCTATTGCCTTTGAAATTAGAGGAAATATTATTTATTACAGTGCCATGGGGACACTGCTATGGAGCTGGGAGATGGGAGGAAAGGAGAAGGTGGGTCCCCACGCTCTACCTCAGGTGGCACCTCTGAAAGTCACTGCTGAGGATCCAGCTCGTGGCCACCGGGCTTGTCATGGTTCTAGATCCCATCTGATGCCCATGACTCCTGATGCTCACAGGAATGGCAGCGGCTTCACTCCTAAACTGTGGATTGCCTTGCCTTCCCTGTTGGCTCTGCAGTGAATTCTAGCACCTGTGCAATCTTTTTTTTGCATTAATTCCCACACTGTTACAAAAATTTAAAGGGAGTTTTCTATTTTCCTGGTTGGACTTGAATTGATACTCTATCTGACTCATCATTCATTTCCAGTAATCTATCATAGAGAAATAAAGAAGGTAACATCAAAGAGTTATGTAAAATATTGCAGCATTGTCATTTGGAAAAAATAGAAATAAACATAAATGTTCAACAGGAAGTGTTGTGGGTTAAATTGTGTCCCACCAAAAAGATATGTTCAGGTCCCAACTCCCATACCTGTGAATGTAACCTTACTTAGAAATAGTGTCTTTGCAGATATAATCAAGCTTAGATGAGCTCATACTGGATTTGAGTGGCCCTTAATCCAATGACTGGTCCTTATAAGAAGAGAGAAATAGGGACACAGATACACAAGGAGAACACATGACAATGGAGGCAGAGATTGAGGTGATGCAGCTGCAAGACGAAGAATGCTCGGGCTGCTGGCAAACACCAGAAACTAGAAGGGACAAGAAAGGATTCTCCTTAGAGCCCTTAGAGGGAGCATGTGCCTACAAACACCTGGATTTCAGACTTCTAGCCTCTAAAACTGTGAGAGAATACACTTCTGTCTTTTCAAGCCACTTAGTTTATGTTAACTTGTTTAGGCAACACTGGGAAACTAATATAGTAAGCTAATAATAAATGTTTTAGAAGAACTGGAATTTACCCTAACATTGCTGTTAAATATATATATGCACATATACACCCACATACATATATAAAATCTATCTAAATAATAACACAAAACTTAATGAGAGAGCTTGTTTACAATATTGCAATGCAGTTTTCTGGGCCTCACTGTAGGTATTCTGATGCAATAAGCTTGATTTAGCAGCCAGTAATGTGTTCTGGAAATCTTAGCCATTATCACGTGATAGGCTTCTCAGCCACCCGGGCTGGAGTCAGTCACAGACCTTAATCCTGTTTCCTGAGATATAATTTAAACGATTTAAGGAGAGAGAGAGAAAAACCACTTTTCTTGGTTTCTACTCTCAAGTAGTCTCAGACTTCAATGGAGCCTTAATTTCCAGTGAATTGACCTGTCAATCTTACTTAGAAGAAATTAGTTTACTTCAATCAGCGTTGGGAAGATGTCACTGAAGCCTGAAGAGACATTTTCCAGCTTTCTTACTGTCTTAGATAAGATTCTTCTAGTCCCAAATTACAGAAACCAACCCTAGCTAACTTAAACAATAAGTAGCTAAGTAAGCAAATAAATAAGAAAATCAAAGGAGAATCCGAAAAGTCAGCCTCGGAGAGGACTGGGCCCAGGACAGATCCAATCATCAGCATCAGCATCAATTGCAGGCCATTAACCTCCCTCAACCGCATGGACTCCTGAAACCACTCAGTTCAAATCTCCAAATTCCTCAGAGACAAATCTAAATGGTTCTACTTAGGTCAGGGGTCCCCTGAACCAATCGGTTATGGTTAAGAAAGAATAGGTTCAAGTGATTCAGATGCAGCAGTTTGGGGTACATTTATGTGAGTGAGGGCCAGTTCTCAGAAAACAGGAAATGAGAGAGCGGCAATATCTCCAGGAGGCCTCTACTCTCCCGACTCCCTTCCCTAACTCCTAACTCTTAGTCCATGCTCTGAGAACAGATCTTAAACTTTCTCCTAGAATAAGCCATTCCTGTCTTCCCTTCCCAGTTCTCCACATTCCATTCCAACTCAAGGCATTTCTGAAATGCCTCCCAGGTCCCCTTTCCCTACAGGTCCCATCCATGTGGAATTTAAACATTTGTTCATCTTGCTTATTTATGCACTTTGGTGAGATCCCCTCTCTAGAGAGAACTCTTTAAGGAGAATATCAATTTAGATGATATTGCTGGAAAATATCAATTTAGATGATATTGCTCTTTGGATAAATGATACAAGAAAGTCAGAGCCAGTAAGTTCTGGTTTGGGTTATTTTTTCTAGTGGCAGTGATGGGTTGTGTTGAGTCACCCATACTAGTTTCCCTTTTGACTGCTATTGCACAATGAAGAGCAACCTGGGTGACTGGGGGATACAGTCTATGGCTAACCACAAAACATGGCTTTTCCCAGTGGAAAGGATGGCTGGCCACTGTAGGAGAAGGGAAGTTAATTCAGGCACAACAGCATGACACCTGAAATTGAATGAGTTATCAATTTTGAAAACAACTTATGTCTATATCCACATCAAGTCAACTCTCCTGTCCCCGTTCTCTCCTTCAAGGATGAGCTGACTACATTGTTAAAAAAAAAAATCAAAGTTTCCTTGGGTACCTTCCTACTTTATTCTGTCTCCACAGAAACTATCTTAGCTATCATATCATGGAACATCATTAATTATAATGACACAGTTATCTCTTAAGAGTCATGAAAAGGTGCCATGAAACTCAGACATGTCCTCTGAACTGAACTAAGAAAAACACATATTGGAAGTGCTTAGGTCACACTAACTGTGTGTCATTGGGGCCAGTAACATAACCTCTCCACAACTGTTTTCTCGCCAGTGAGATGTCATAATAATAATCCCTCCCTCAGGGGATTGTTGGGAAAATTAAGTAAGTGTCAAAAAATTAGAGCAGCTCCTGTTTTGAGTCAAGTGCTTAATAAATGTTAACTATTATAACCATTTCCTATCCCTTGGGTAATGTCTGATACACCTTCTCTCTATGAAATATCCTGCACTGTAAATATCAACCTACTTGTCTTTCTTCACTGCTAGACCAGGGCACTAGGTGGGAGCTTCTTCATCTTGTATCTCTAGCACCCAGGTAGCCACAGTGATGCTGGCTGCATGTATGGACAGTGTCACAAGAGCTGAGTGTGTGTCATCAGGACTGGGATGTAATCAGGAGAACTGCGACCGCCCCTGACAAGGCTTTTTAGCCTGTGTGAAGGCATCCATTGAAGGATTTTCCTGAAAATCATAAAGAGAGAGTGGAGAGGATAGTTAGGAGTTTTGTGTGAACTTGGGAAAGCTGTTTCACCATTCTTAGCCTCAGTTTCTTCATCTGTAACATGTAGATAAGAAGACTTGCCTTACATCATTGTGTGAGAATTGAATGCAATAACAGGAGTACCATGCTTGGCCCATAATCAGCATAAATAATAACTATACAAGTAAGAGTCTTCTTACCAAAAGATATAATGATAAACGCTGTTAACACCACCAACTAAGCCTCTGGCTTTGACTCTACTTTTACCAAACACCTTCTAGATAGTAATTTTGTTTCTTCTACAGACTTATCTAGAGGAGAGAGGAGACTTATCAGCCAAGGGGAGTCCACTTGACTCTTGAGTCTTGTTTAAACTTGGCAGGCATTTATAAATTTTCTTTGAGAGCCTCACTGAGTTGGAATAGCTCTAGGTAACAAAAAGAGGTGTTTCTGGACCTGAAAAGGTCAAGACCTGATACTGGTGCAGAGCACCCCATCTTATCGGCCACTCAGTCAAAGTGTATTTACCAGTGGTACCAGTTCATCTCCTGCTTCTCTTTAACAGCAAAAACCACTATTAGATGACAGAATCAGATAGAATGAAGCTTAGAAAGTCAGCATCACATTGTGCACATGTACCCTAAAACCCTAAAGTATAATAATAAAAAAAAAAGAAAGTCAGCATTACTTCACAGAGGAGCAATTCATATGGGAATACTCTTTCATTCTGGGAATAAAATTTTGGAAGGCACGCTGATAATTCTGGCCCATATTTTTGTGTGAAATATCCTATTTTTAATAGTTTGAAAGATATATTATTAGCTTTTTTAAAGTGAGGTGCAGAAGACTGTATAGTGTGCTGAAACTCATGTAAAAATGTTTAAATGTGTAGACCATGTCTAGAAAGATTTATGATAAACTGATGGTCTTGGTAGCCTTTGGGGAGAGAGCTGGGTGATTAAGGGTTAGGGATAAGAGGAAGACTTCCTATGTGTGCCTTTTTGAACCTTTGAAAATTTTGAACAGTGTGAACATAATTGCTTGTCAAAAACTACAGTTTTTAAATGTTAAAAAATTAAATGAAAGAATCCATTTCTGACACATTTAGTAATTTCCTAGTCTCTTGCCTATGCCTATATGCTTGTGGTTAATTACATTTACATTCATGACCTAATTAGTTCAAAAATTGCAGTTTTGTCATTTCATTCTGAAGGATATTTATTTATTTATTTATTTATTTTAGGGATGGGGGTCTCACTATGCTGCCCAGGCTGGTCTCAAACTCCTGGGCTCAAACAATGGATATTTATTTTTAAATACTCTTTCAAGATTTTTGTCTGTGGTTATTGAAGTCCACATTCACATTTTTTAAAATCCCGATAAACTTTTGAGGGGATAATTCTTGAATCTGAAAGACTGCAAGATAGTTCCCATGATGGCTAGATAGTATTTTCTGGGTAGGTGGCAGGGGAGGAGAGGTCATGTGTCCAGAGTCGGTTCCTTCTGGTGGGTTAGTGGTCTCACTGACTTCAGGAAAGGAGCTGCAGACCTGCGGGTGAGTGTGACAGATCTTAAAGATGGCACGGACCCAAAGAGTGGGCAGCAGCAAGATTTATTGTGGAAGAGTGAAAGAACCAAGCATCCACAGCATGGGAGAGGACCCTAGTGGGTGGGGTGGCCAGCTTTTATTCCCTTGTTTGTCCCTTCCCATGTCTTGTTTCTGTCCTATCAGAATGCCCTTTTCTCAATCCTCCCTGCAATTGGTTACTTTTAGAATCCTGCTAATTGGTCCATTTTACAAAGTACTGATTGGTCCACTTTACAGATCACTGATTGGTCCATTTTACAGAACACTGATTGGTCCATTTTACAAACCTTTTGCTAGCTACAGAGCACTGATTGGTGTGTTTTTACAAAGTGCTGATTGGTGCATTTTACAAACCTCTTGCTAGCTACAGAGCGCTGGTTGGTGCATTTTACAATCCCCTTGTAAGACAGAAAAGTTCTCCAAGTCCCTACTTAACCCAGGAAGTCCAGCTGGCTTCACCTCTCAGTAAGGCAAAAATATAAAGAAAAGGGGAACATTTTTAGTGAATATTTTCCTGTTTCCCTTCACTATGAGATCATTCTGATACTTGATTAAACTTTTCTTGTTGAGCTTGCCCTAAATCTTCAGTCACTGAAATTAATGAATGACTAGTTCCAATGTTTAGCAGATTCTTCATGGTATAGAGGACCCTTTACTGGGACCATGCCATTCCTTGGCATGGAGCTTGTGGGCCCCATCCTGCCTGGGGCCTCACAGTAAGACTGGACTGAGAACAACAGAGCAAGAGTCGGAACGAAGGTGGATGCTCTGAGGTTGCCATCCTCTGCCTTCAGTCACCTTCCTCCTTCTCATGGTGCCTCCTGCCTCATGCTGCCCTGAGCCTCCACCCTTCCCAGACCCCTCCACAACACACGCACACTCACACTCTTCCTCACATCTATAGCAGCAGATGTCAGATGGGAGTGTGCATTGAGTCACCTGGAGGGCTTGTTAAAACCCAGATTTATGGGCCCCACTTCCAGATTTTCTGATCTAGAAGGTCTGGAGTGGGACCCAAGAATTTGCACTTCTAACAAGTTTCCAGGGGATGCTAAAGCTCTGACCTGGGAATCGCACTTTGAGAACTTTTTACTCATCTTTCTCTTTCCTCTTCTAAAAGTGTGGGTTTTACTTTTGGTTACTTAGAAAGGATCTAATCAATGAATTAATTCTAGTATAATGGAAAGAGCTTGAAGTTGGAGGCAAGTAAAGCCAGATTCACAGATAGACCCCATCATTTGTTAGCCATGTGATGCTGAGCAAGAATCTTAACTTCTCTCAGCCTCAATTTCCTCATCTGTAAGATGGGAATACTAACACCTACCTCATATAATTAAATAATGTGTGTAATGGGTCTAGACCACATTAGATATTCAATGAACATCAGCTTCATTAACCCCAATCCCTTTCTTGATATACAATAGGCTGGTTACCACTCAAGGTATTAACCCATGCAGGAATTCCCAGGATGATATGAGCAATTACTTATATACATGCAACTCTTTATATTTACAAAATAAATTAATATACTTTATCTTCTGAAGGAAATTTGAGAATATACATTTTTAACAAACATCCAAGATAATTTTCATATGCGCCAAAGTCTGAAACCAACAAATATCTCATTTAATCCTCACAACAACCTAAAAGATGGCATTATTAATCAGATTTTACAGATGAGAAACTAAGACTCAAAGAAGTTAAGTGACTCGCCACAACAACAGAGCTAGATCCCAGACCTCTGGCTTGTGAATTCAGCTCTTCAATATGAATATAAAAATCTTTAATGGTGGTATTTTAGGCATCAGAGACAGGAAAATGAGAGATATTTTTGCCTAGATGACCACAGTTGACGCCACCTGATGTCTGACGGGTGAGTTGCATGGGAATCTGGGAGGCTGATTGGTTAGCCCTAATATGATAGGGTCTGAATCTGTGGCTCCTGTACAGTTAACTTACAAAAGGATGCACCTGATCCAGGTGTCTTGCGGCCTTTCAACTCTGAATGGCTGACCAAGTGCCAGTTGGCTTTCTGGAATGGAATATTTAGTGACCCTACTGACAGACAAGCTTCCACCTTTTCCATTCCTTCTTTTATAGCTCGAGCCTTAATAAGGGAAGGATGCAGTTGTTCCTAAATGTGGCTCTGGAAAAATCTTAACCCAGGAAAGAACAAATATTGGCTTGGAGCTTTACAAGTGGGGATGGCCACCAGCCAACAAACTACCCGTTAGGTTATTTATACTGCAAAAGGAAATGATTTACTCGCAAGCTACTTCTTTTCAGCTCATGCCTAATCCAAAATATTGTTCTAGAAATCAAAACGTGGGGTTCAAATTAACAAAAAATATTTAGTGGATATCACATGGCTTCCTATGATAAATTTACAATTTCTTGTAGTTACCTATGACAGATGCTCACGGTTTAAGTGGCCATTTTTAATCAAGACTGACTTGATTCTCTATCTGACCTTCCCATCCTAGAACCTTATTTGCTTCTTGGAAACTCCCTGTGAGCACATGTGTAAGGAATGCCCCTCAGGCTTCCATGGAGAATTTTTTTGTACTTATTTAGTTTAAGTAAAAGATATTTGAGAGGAACATAACTTTGGACAAGGGCACTGAAACTAGCCAAGGGAGAAATTAATCCCCAACTTGGTACAAAGAGTTCAACAACTGGAAATGGGATTCTTATACTTAAGGACACTCAGACCAACGTGGGTGTGGTAGCAAAATCATGTAAGCCAAAAATTTCCCCATGAGCTCTGGGAGGGAAATTCCACTTTCTCATCAAAGAAATGAAGCTTACCCCCTCTACTTCCAACTGGAGACAAAGCATGATTTTTCTTGATGTTGGTATCCCAAGAATTCATCATAAGCCCCACTGGGAAAATGACGCCTGAACTCAGAGTCAGATCTGGTGCTGCTGGCAAAGAGCTTGAATAGGTTTGCCTATACTGGACTGCAAAATACTTCAGGGCTCAAAACCACCTCTTCACCCTCCTTTTGCAGGTAAGCGTGAGCCTGGATTGAAGTGGGTGGTAATGAACTCTTGAAGGAAGCAGTAACTGTGAAATAGATCATTTTCGCATTGTGGACATGGTGAATTTGTGGTGTTCACAGACCATGGTGAAATCAAATCAGAAACATTAGAATCAATTTCTCAACTCTAGCTGAAGATGCAAAGCAAGGGTTTATAAGCCTGGTGAGAGAATGAACACATTTTCTTTACATCATAAATTTCTCCAGTTGAGGGTGAAAGTTTTTAGGAGGAATACCAAGTAGTTCAGTCACTTGACATCTAAAGCAGAGCTTGTCTCCTGCATATGAACAAAACCACTGATCTTGAGCTATTTCCCTAAAGGTGGGCTATTTCTTAGCCAGCTGAGATACATCAGCTACTGAAATTCTCACTTAAGGAATCCAAGACAAGAAATGACTCAGGGTCCTTCTTTATTGGTGTCAGTCCAATTTTACTTAATGCTAGATCTGTACTAATTTGTACTATAGAATTCTTTTTAAAAAATGATTTCTATTTTTTAGACAGGGTCTTGCTGTGTTGCCAAGTGGGATGTGGTGACACGATCTTTGCTCATGGTAACCTCCTTCTACCAGGCTCAAATGATTCTCCCACATCAGCCTCTTGAGTAGCTGGGACTACAGGTGTATGCCTGGCTAGTTTTTTGTATTTTTTGTGGAGATGGGGTCTTGCCATGTTGCCCAGGCTGGTCTTGAACTCTTGGACTCAAGCAATTTGCCTGCCTTGGCCTCCCAAAGTGCTGGGATTACAGGCATGAGCCACATGCCTGGTCTGCACTATAGAATTCTGAAATTAAACTCTAGAATTAAGCAAATCTGATGCATACCATGATGATGAAGACAAATACAGAAGACTAGATATTGTGACAATACAATTTCTGTGTAATTCAGAAATGTGAGTGATAGATTTATTTATTCACTCATTCATTTATTCAATAAATGTCCAATGAGCTTCTGGTCAGAGGGTCACTGTACAACCCTAGGGCATACCATTCATAGATATCTCCATGCTGGGGAAACAAGGGATACTTCCTGTAATAGCCCAACAGGTTATCCTTGCCTGCTGCCCAGATAAAGCCAATTTGTCAAGACAGGGGAATTGCAATAGAGAAAGAGTTTAATTCGCACAGAGCTAGCTGACTGGGAGACAGGAGTTTTATTACTCAAATCAGTATCTCCAAAAATTCAGAGGCTAGGGTTTTACAAGGATAATTTGGTGGGCAGGGGAATTGGTGCTGCTGATTGTTTGGGGATGCAATCATAAGAGTGTGAAAAACAGTACTTGCATACTGAGTCCACTTCTGGATGGGGGCCATAGGACCAGTTGAGTCAAGAGTTGTGGGTCTGGGTGGGGACATTTGCAGAAATGCAAAAGCCTGAAAAGACTTCTCAAAAGGCCAGTCTTAGATTTTATAATAGTGATGTTATCTGCAGGAATAATTGGGGGAATTTGCAAACCTTGTGACTTCCAGAATAATGGCTAGTAATCATTTATGCCTACATTTTAGCAGATTTCAGGCTCTTCTCTCATCTTCCTAACCTGGTAGTCTTCTATTAGTTTTGCAAATGCAGTTTACTTTGGAGAAGGGCAGTTATTGTTTAAACTATAAACTCAATTTCTCCCAAAGTTAGCTTGGGCCAAGGCCAGGAATGACCAAGGGCACTTTGGAGGTTAAAGGCAAGATGGAGATTGGTTAGATCAGTTCTCTTTTACTGTCATACTTTTCTCACTGTTATAATTTTTGCAAGGTGGTTTCATCCCTGCCTTCAAGGGCCTCATGGTGCAGTGTGGGAAAGGACAAGCAGTTGGGCCATGCAATGCAGAATGGAAGGACCCAAGATGGCATGGTTAGTAACTGTGATCCTGGGATCTCACAGGTGGGACACTTATCTCAGCCTTAGGGGATCAACAGAAGCTACCTGGGAGAGGCTGTACCTGAGAAGACTCTGAGAGAACAGACAGGACCTAGTCAGGCTAAGAAGAGGGAGAACAGTCCAGGGTGAGGATGCAGCCTATGTGAATTCAAGGAAAAGAGGGAGACGAGGTGGGATAGCTAGAGGAAGCCATTTCAGACCAGCTCAGTAGACAGAGGAAAGGAGATATGCCAAGAAAGAAGAGGAGAGAAGGGGAAGGGAGGGGTAGGAAGGAAACGGGAGGGAAAGGAAGGAGAGAGCAAGAGGTCAGAGAAGAGGATTTAGCCAGAGCCCAAGGCTGCCCTGGTTCTCACCCTCCGCACAGCCCAGTGATCAGATTCCCCTGAGTTTTCAGCCTGTGAGTCCTTTTCCTGCATTATCATGGGACCACACTGTTCCTTACAATCAAAAGAATCGTAATCCTAACAGGGGCTCTTGATATTCAACAGACTAAAATGTTAAGTAGGCCTTTTCATCTTTTAGCATGTAGTAAATAAGCATGTGGTTTTGAACAGAGTAATTCCAACTTTGCCATTTTGATAGTCTGAGTACAAACCACTCCTGAGGATTGGAGGTGCAAACAGCTTGTTTTGCCACATATTTCCCATCGCTTTACATTAAGCAATGTAAATCCCCTTTGCTACTTTGCCTTACATCTGCCCACTTGATAAAATGCTTGCTCTGAATTCCTCCCTTCTAAGTCTTTGCTGCTTAACAGTTGAGCACCCAACCAGTATTTTCTCTAGTCATCTCATAGTTGTTATCCCATAGATAACTAGAGAAAATACTGGTTGTGGATTTTTCAACAGATTTTAACCAGATTTCAACTTAACAATGCAACATATTCTAGTGGGAAAAGTGCTACAAAAGAAGTTTTAAAATGACAAAGCAAGACTTATATTTTCCCAAATATCATTTCCTTTATCTTCATAATTCCCATACCCTAAAAATCAGAATATGAAAACCTAGTTCAGTGAATAATAACTGCCTAACAACAATAACAAAAATAGCTTAACCCCATTTTGAAGAATTCATTCTTTTCTCTCCATTTTAGCACTTCCTCGTCAATCATCATCTATTAATTTTTTTCACACCACATTCAGAAACCGATAACACAGTTAGTGAACGTAAACATCTGTAGTCTACCTCTTTTACAGTTTTGTTCCTCATTTTTCTTCCCACTTCCCCTTAAGGAGGATTTTTCTCTCTTTCCTAAATGGACTCAAACTCCTAATTCGTCCTTTAAAAGCTTTTGCAGGATCTTATTTTGTCATGTACAATGCCTTTAGGGCTTTAATCCCAACACAAAGATCTTCAAAAATACAGTGGCTATTTTTGAAAGAAAAAAAGAAATTCTAAGAAGTCTGGTTGCAATTGTTAGACCATTCTGCAAACAGTTATAACCGTAAAGTAAAACAGAATAAATTTCACAGATGGTGCTACTTCGTAAACATCAATGCTTCTCATTTTCTTAGCCAGACCCTCTAAATATCATCATCTTCTTCAATTATTAAAAAAAAGACAGTGTACCATTGGGGTCATTCATGTCCCTTTTCTCACATCATGCCTTCTATTGTCTGCTTAATTTTTTCTTATTACCAGTGGGTTTCAGTCCATCCCACCATTCCTTTGCCTTTACACTAAGTGGGTCATGCCTGAGGGCTTAACATTCAGCACCCAGCAATCAAGGCCACCTCTCTTCATTCCCACTGTCAGCCATGGGTGACACTTGTCACCCTCTGGCTGAAGCCCTCCCTTCACATTCCCATGGTGTGTGAACCACATTCTGTCTCTACTTCTCCCTGGAAGTTTCAATTCTTAAAACTTGGTAATACTGAATCTTTTCTTAGTTTCCCCCCAAGTTGAATTCCTCTCTTTGGGTACATTTTTCTCTCAGAATTTCAAAAAAAAAAAAAACAGAAAAAACTTGTCTCATTCTTTTTGCTACCCATTCTATAAGCATATTTCTAGCTTTGAATCCATTTCATGTAGGTATGATTCCTTTCTGCCAATTTAAAATGGGCAAGACAAAAGCTCATTCTTTTTCTCCAACCTTCTTTTTCTATCTGTGAGAGGAAGAAAAAAAAAGAAGTCGGGACCCCAGTTCACTATGCCAAAGGCAAAAAATTAAGCTGAAAGCTGAGTCATACAAGAAACTGCCTTTCCTTCTCTTCCTAAGCAGATAGCTATAGATAAAAGGTTCCATATCTCCACAGGTAGCTACTCTGCCTTCATCCTATCTTATGTAAGGTGCCGATTTTCTGAGTACCAGAGGAATACGTAGTTGACTGTTCCCCTACCTGCTCCTTTTCTCTTGCAACATGTGGATTAACATACCCTCCCTCTTTCCCCTCCAGCCTGCTTTTCCCCTTTAAATATCGAGGCCCTCAAATTCATCTTTGGAGAAAGGCACAGACTGCCGACAGTTTCTGTGATTCTGGGTTTTTTTTCTTCTTCTGGATATGTCCTTAACCTTGGCAAAATAAACTTCTAAATTGATTGAGATCTGTCTCAGATACTTTTTGGTATACATATCTTAAAAACATCTGAAGAAAATTTGTCCTGTTTATTCAATTTTTTTAAAAAAATATGCTTAATCAGTGGTTATTTCTGAGGTGTGAGAATTAAGTGGTTTTAGATAAGAATTGACAGGGGAATGGCATGTTTTTGCACTTCATTTTATATCTATGTTTCTATTACTTGAAGTTTTTATAACAATAACATTATCTTTACAATGAAAAATCTGTCTTTTTCTGCATTTGTTTACTTGAAACAGGGTATTACCCTGTCGCCAGGCTGAAGTGTAGTAGCGTGATCATGGCTCACTGGCAGCCTCAACTTCTCCGGGCTCAGGTGATCCTCCCACCTCAGCTTCCAGGGTACCTGGGACTAGAGGCACATGCCACCACACCTGACTGATTTTTTTTTTTTTTTTTTGTAGCAACAAGGGTCTCACCATGTTGTCCAGGCTGGTCATGAACTCCCGAACTCAGCAGATCCACCCATCATGGCCTGCCAAAGTGCTAGGATTACAGGTGTGAGCCACTATGCCCAGTCCTTTCTTTTCCTTAAAAACACCTTTAAGTTATTCAGAAGGAAAAAAAAATTCTACCTAATGCTTTTTAAAACTCCTCTAAGATTATGGTTATTAAGCTTTTTATCACTAAATAGTTACTTGTTGAAAAGAAGAGGGGAACAGAGCTAGTGGGAGACTAAAGCTGGGTAAGTTTCAGGGAATTGTACCAAGCTGGTGTCCCTTGACTTGTTTTCAAGCTGTGAATGTATAACCACGTTCTGTGAGCATCATGCTTTGAAGGCTGAGTATGGAGAAAGTTTATGTTATTTTGAAATAAAAAATATTTAAGTAAGTTTGATGCCCCTTTAGGAGCTTCTGATTCAAAACAAAAATCTGACTCAACTTTTTTTCTCTATACAATTTGATATATTCAGGGTTTTTTCAAAATCAGCACATGTTGCTGTAGTAATTAAACACACAAATATACACACACAAATAAATACATGGAGAAGTGGAGAAAAGACAAAGTCTCAAAGGACGTACTGTAAATTGTCAGCTTTGGCTAATGGAATTATAAGTAGTTTTTACTTTGTAGAAATACTGTATAACTTGCTATTGTGTGGGCTTTTTGCAGTTAGTATGGATTAGAGATATACAATAAAACACTTACTATCTCACACACAAAAAGACCTGCAGGCAAGGAGCCCTGCATCCATAACACAAGGGGCTTTCTGACAGGGGTGTCATTGCCTAGAATCAGGGTTCATTTATCTATTTTCTCCTTCCTTCTTTCCCTTAAGTTTGGCCTTGAGGAGGCACAAAGGTTATTTACGGGAATACACTTTCATACAAAAACACACCACACACACACATCCCAAACAAAACTCCCATTCTTATTCTCCTGAGGCTGATAAATGTGATCGGGGTTCTTTTCGAATGCCTAACACTAAGGTGTGGTGGTGTTCATCAGGGTCCCACAGGAAGCCAGACAGCAAAAGCCCTGATTGATGCAATCCATACAGGACAAGCCTTCCAGGGCCAAGAGCAGCGCAGTCACCAGTGGAGAGGAAGAACAGAAAAATACCCAGCATGAGTGTAAATGTTGAAGTTACTTTAGTAGTTTTTATACAACAACGTATTCAACTATCGAAGCATATATTTTAGAACTCAGTCACAGCCGTTTTATATGCCACAAATAAGTTGGCTTGGTGGGTCTAAGCTGGGGGCTAACAATCAGATTTGCAAGCCCAGAGAGTTAGGGGAAAACTTCCAATCCCTGAAAATATTATTTTCCATGACAATCTATTAAATTGTAATATTTGTGGCTAACAGGATTTCTCCAAGCCCAGATGTACAGGTCCAGATCTATTTGCAAATATCCAGGTCTTTCCAAATTTAATTACTATGTCTAACATTGCAATCTGAAAGCTACCCACCCCCAGTATCACATTCCAAATTATCAGCTTTTTCTGGATTCCTATTTAAACGAGATTCTATCTGCAGAATTAAAACTTGTCCTCAGCATTTTTCACACGTGAGTTTATTTTTATTTGTTTGTTTGTTTTTGAGACAGAGGTTTGCTCTTTGTTGCCCAGGCTGGAACCTCCACCTCCCAGGTTCAAGCGACTCTCCTCTCTCAGTCTAGCTGGGATTACAGGCCCACCACCACACCCAGATAATTTTTGTATTTTTAGTAGAGATGGGGTTTCACCATGTTGGCCAGGCTGGTCTCAAACTCCTGACCGCAGGTGATCTACCCGCCTTGGCCTCCCAAAGTGCTGGGATTACAGGCATGAGCCACCATGCCCAGCCCACATGTGAATTTTTAAGTGCTGGTATGTGTCTTAAGGCAGGAATTCTTTATTTTTGCTTTCTTACTTCATTCAAAATACTTTCCCTCTTAAAGAAATTTTTTGGGCAACTCCATCTTATCAACCACCTTAAAATTTCTTCTGGAAAAACTCTTTCTGCTGAGTAAAGTCTTACTTCTATGAAGAGTTCTTCCTTGCAGTGGAATCATAAACAAGAAATAGTCTCAGAGGTTATCTCAACCAACGTCTTTAATTGGCTGATAAGAAAAATTCTTCATGCTTTTTTCTTTTTTTAATGATAGTGCTTAGATTTCAACTAAACTCTTCCACTCTCATTTGTTCTCTGGTATCATTTATCTTTCAATTATTGTTTAAGATCTCCCACACCATTAATAACTTAAGATAAACACAGAAATCTACGGAGTTTCTTTCTCTCAGAGAGCTTTTCCTGTATTCCACTCCCCGTGTTAGATGACTGATGAGCCTGGGATTCTTCCTCTTAATGTCTGGTTAGGTTTCCAGAGGAAATGTTGACTTTTGCCACAAATGATGGCAATCTCTAATCTTCTGGGACCTCATGCCAGCACACTCTTGCCCCACCTAGAGGTGCTTTGGCCCAGAACTTTTCTGGATCTTTGTGGTAGAGACCTCTGGGTTCCTACAGTGCGGGGGCACATTCACAGGCAACTCCCCCAACCTCACCCCCACCTGATTCTGCTGTAAAGAGGAATTATTGTTTGCATGTTAAAGGGGAAGAAACAATGACTGTGAGATCCAGTGTCCTGACGGAATTTCGCTAGTGGGGGCGATAGCTGGGATATAAGCTTGGGTTTTCTGACTCCAATTTCTCTACATCACTATTTTCTTTACCTATTGCTAGGCTTTTTTCTCCTCTCTTTTACACTCTACTAACCAGCCCCATCCTGTGCCACCAGAAAAGAGATGAGTGAATAACAGGGAAGAAAGCACTGACAGTCCCTCCTTGGCCCATCTGGAGTTAAGAACCCCCCTCCTTTAATAGTTAAGGCCTCTGTTTTTTCACTTATTGTCCCCAGAAAGAATCAATAATGTTACATTGTTTGTTTTTTGAGACAAGGTCCAACTGTTCTTCAAGACAGGGTCCAACTATGTTGCCCAGGGTGGTCTTGAACTCCTGAGCTCAAGCAATAACAATGTTAAGTTTTAACCACTTCTTCCCTTCCTGCTCATCTGGATTGTTAATAACTGTTAATATTAATAATGTTAGGTTTAATGCAACATTTATCTCAGAAAAACTTTCTCGCTGTGTTTTAGGGTTTTTTCTCCCCTTTATTCAAAGCCAGGTCATTTTTCTCCAATCTCTAACCAATATTAGAGACTGTGCCTATCTGAAACTCCCTTATCACTATTTTTCTTCAGTAGAATACTTTTCAGCAGCTTTAGGGATATAGCAAAACAGAAAGAGGAGAATATATGTTCCCATGCATCCATTTATGGTAGAACCATTATAAAAAAAAAGTCACAAAGAAAGCATAATCCATAAAATATGAATATTGATAAATTGGACTTCATCACAATAAAAAACTTTTGCACTTCAAAAGACCCCACTAAGTCAACAAAAAGACAAGTCACAGGCTAGAAGAAAGTACTTGCAAATCATGTATCTAATAAAGGACCTGAATTTAGAACATATAAAGAACTCTTACAACTCAATATACAAGAAAACAAACAATGCAATTTAAAAATGAACTAAACAAATATTTCACCAAGAAGATATAGGAATGTTTAATAAGCATATGAAAAGATGTTGGATGTCATTGCTCACTAGAGAAATGCAAAGTAAAACCACAGTGAGTTACTACTCGATACACTAGGGTAGCTAAAATAGAAAAGATGGACGATAAAGAGTGTTGGAGAGAATATGAAGCAATTGGAAAATTGCTGATGGGGATGGAAAATGGTACAGCTACTTTGGAAAATAGTTTGGTAGTTTCTGAAAAAATTAAACATAAACTCACCATACAAACCAATAATTCCACTCTGAAGTGTCTCTCCAAGAGAAATAAAATCAAGTATCTATACAAAGACTTGTAGGCAAATGTTCATTGCGTGATTATTCATAAGAGCCAAACTTTATGCTAACTGAAAGAAGCCAGATGTACACACGAATATATATTGTATCTCATTTATATGAAATCTATACAGACAGAAATTAGATTAGTGGTTGCCTGGGGCTGAGGGTGGAGTAGAGATTCACTGCAAATGGGCAAGAGGCAATTTTTTGAGGCAATGAAAAAGTTGTAAAACTGGGTAGTGGTGATGGTTGCACAATTCTGCAAAAATAATTGAATTGAAAACTTGAAACAGACAAATTTTATGATGTGGAAATTAATCTCAGTTAGACAATTTCCTTACTTCAACATTGCTAAGTGCTTATCTTTAGCTTTATTGATTGGCTTTTGAACCTATGAGTCCACCTTAATTTGCCAGGCATTTACTCATTTCTGGGCAAACTAGCATCAGAGGAGAAGGTCAAAACACAGTACGTTATCACCTGGTGCCATTTACCCTTGCATGAAAACTGAGCAACTTATACTCCATATAGACTTTTCAAAGTGTATGTTGATTTCCTTTAGTGGTGTACCAAATTTTGACAATGTTAGTCAATGTCTTCAAACTCTAATATCAAATAAACAAATACATTTGAAATGCTAACTCTTGAACTTTGCCAAACTGGTCTTCTTGCCACTAAGAAGGCATTAACCTACTCTGGTTTCATGTTGATGGAAGGTCAAGAATGTTTGCCATCTGCCCTAACTCCATTCAAACATCATGTGGCCTGCCTTAGAGCTGTACTATTTTAGTAACAAGAATTATCCACCTGGGAAAGAGGCCAGAGTAGCGAAGAAACCAAACCAGAAGTGGCTAACAGACAGAATCTCCTTGTTTGGCTTTAAGTACTTGTAATGAAATTAAACTTCCTTGGGTCAGACTATTTATACAAATGCCAGTTCCACATAGGTTATAACTGGACTCTGTGCTGCATGGCTTAGGCAGTTTACTCATCACCTACCAAATATGCTCTACCATGTTCAGGTAAGAAGTTATATAACCCTTTTCTTGGCAAACATTTTAAGCAACAACAAAATAGCCATGAGCAACAGAGGAAATTAGGCTGTGATTCATTACACAACTCCAACTTAAATGCTATGGTTTGCATGGACTCGAGTCCTCACAAATATGAATTCCCCCTGAGAGGTCATTCGTGCATTTGGAAATAGAAAGAAATCTGATAACAGATGTCTCCAAAAGTGCACCCAGTCAGCTGGCTCTTCCATTTTCCTTTGTTTTCATGATGGGCCACCCTGATTCCTGTTGGCATGCTCTACCAGGTATAGTCATTTTTAAGGGGCCTGGAGTCAATCTATCTCCTTTAGGATATCTGAGTGTCTCTAGTATAAAACAAGATGTATTGATTTGGAAGGCTAATTTATAATCAGTATGCTGAACAAGAACAATTCTTAGGATGTAATCATCAAGCAATTTTATCTTCTGCCCCCATTGACTCTAAATTAGCTCTTCAGACTAGTTCTTCTCCAGCTCCTGGAAGAAGTCTCAAACAATCCCATGCTATTTCTGGTCACTCTCTGGGAATAAAATATAACAAGTTATGATCTCAATTCAGTAAGCAAAAATATTTGACTTTATATAATCATCGAAACTCTAAACTTGGTTTAAGGCTAAAACACCCTTCTCCCTCCCATTTGCAAGTTACCAGCAGACAGAGGAAGCGACTTGGCTTCTCACAGTCTGCTTTTGCAATCTTTATAAAATACCATAGACTGGGGGGCTTAAACAACAGAAATATATTTCTCACAATTCTAGAGGCTGGGAAGTCCAAGATCAAGATGCTGGCCAATTTGGATCCTGGTAAGGGCTCTCTTCCTGGCTTGCAGACGGCCACCTTCTTTCTGTGTCCTCATATGGTAGAGAGAGCAAGCAAGCTCTCTGCTGTCTTTTCTTATAAGTACACTAATCCTATTAGATAAGGGCTTATGATATCATTTAACCTTTTATTTCCATAAAAGCCTTATCTCTAAATACATCCTCATTAGGAGTTGAGGCTTCAACATATAAATTCGGGGGGACACAATTAAGTCCATAACACTCATTTTCATCACCTTCCATCTCCTCCTTCATTCTCTCTTGTACCCGTAGTATCTGACCTTTGAAGTATGGGGAAAGAGGAGATTAAAGAAGGCAGGACCATTGATACTGTCTGGAGCTGGTGTGAGCCTTCAGCATCCTCCCCAGGCCTGGCAGGCAATAAACCCAATTCCTTTTCTTAGGGGAAATGTTTGGAACTGCTGTACTCTCCTCCTGTTCCATGCCACACCTCTTTCCTCACCCCTAAGAATTTCATGGCTGACCTCCAGCCTCTTCCTGGTGAAGCCCCTTCTCCTCTTCAGATAACCCACATGGACAGACATGAATCAACTCCACATCAGCTCTCTTTGGAGTGTGGGCCATCAAGTCCATCAGAAACCTTCATGCTTCCTTTCACTTTCTTCCTCTTGAATCTGAAGCTCTAGAAGAACAGGCCAATCACGATGCAGCGCCAAATTGCTTTGCTCCTGTAGTCAGAGTGTCTCTCATTTTCACATTTCCCAGGCAGGAGTCAGAATACATCCCACCCTAATGCCCAAACTGCAGAGAACACACTTCTAGCTTTCTGAGCAGTGTCCCTCAACCTCTTCCTTTTTGACCTGAGGGAAGGAGAGACTCATTCCACTGAAATCATCCCCCCAGTTCTCTCTTCTGTAACAGACGTGACGAATTGGTCCTCAGCACCAATTCCAACCTATTTTCTTGGGTGCTTTCCTTTATTGCAAAATTGAAAACAATTATTTTCAGATTCTTTTGAACTTAGAATTCTAGATGCAAATTACGTTCTGCCAATTGAAGGTACTTGAGGCCAGGCATGGTGGCTCACGCCCGTAATCCCAGCACTTTGGGAGGCCGAGCGGGTGCATCACCTGAGGTCAGGAGTTCGAGATCAGCCTGGCCAACATGATGAAACCTCGTTCCTACTAAAAATACAAAAAATTAGCTGGGCGTGGTGGCAAGCACCTATAATCCTAGCTACTCGGTAGGCTGAGGCAGGAGAATTGCTTGAACCCGGGAGGCAGAGGTTGCAGTGAGCCAAGATAGCACCACTGTACTCCAGCCTGGGCAACAAGAGTGAAACTCCGTCTCCAGGGAAAAAAATAAAAGGGTACTTGAACAAGATTTGGAAGGCAGACAGGTTTGGAGTTGGGGAGGGGGGCAGTCTTCCCACTGCATGCAACCCAGGGGAGAAAAGAGTATTTTCCCGCATTTGTGATCCAGGGTCCAGCTTTTGTTCTACCCTCAAGTAGCAGCCCCGCTTCCTTCTAACTTCTCCCCATCTCAAACATCTCAGTCACCTAAACAAAATGGATTTCCACTCCCGAATCCTAGTAAGCCACAGATTTCAGGGCCTTGAGAGAAAAAATACAGTTAAATGGAGGTCTTCAGTTTTCTTTTCCTTTACTGTGTTCAAACCAAATTATGCTGTTTTGTATAATTAATTCATTACCTAGAGAACAGGCCCAAATGATGCCTCATAGACTATAGCTTTTGTAGACTGATTTTAGCAAGTTATTTATTTCAAATCTGTTATACTTGCTGCCAAGGAATTTTGATGTCATATGAAGTATACTGTGGAGAGGTTTTATTCTTATGTCAATAAGAGAAGCCATTTCTCTCTGACCCTTTTTATTAATGGAGTTTCTATGAACTTGTTCCGTTTACAGCTGGCTATGGTGATGCATAAGCTATTAAAGCAGCAAGTCACACTAGCATGCTCACACACACACATGCACACACATCATCTTCATTCACTACATCCTCCCAAGGTAACCTGGGAGGGTTACTTATATCTTCCCAATATACCTTTAATAATAGACACCCAATACTCCAGCCAATTTTAAGACAGTTGTACATAGACGGACCTGTTGCCCGCATGGCAGTCTCTGCCAATCACGAAGAACAGGAGTTTGCTTGGCAGGAGAATCAGTCAGCATCTCCGAGTTCCTATGCTTATGGCTGGTATGAGTGTTCTCTTCTGCTCAGGATTCAATGAAAAGTACCTGTCAAGTCTATGCATTTATGTGGAAATGAGATATTGTTCTGTAATGTCAGTGTGTGTTTTGAGGATGACATTGCCTGTAAGATACTCAATTCTCATTATTTTAAGAAAGCAGTGATCTAACTACGAAATATTTTTGTGTATGCGTCTTTAGATTTACAGCACCTTTCTTCCTGAGGCCCACGACCACCAGCCTTATAGAAGCCACCGTCGTCTCTCACTGGACTACCGCTTTGTCTCCTAACTGGTCTCCCTGCTTCCATGTGGGCCCCATTACAATGTTCTCCATATCAAATGTAGAACAGTCACTTAAAAATGCAAATAAGTTCCAGTCCCGACCTGGTTTATGAACCCCTCAGTGGCTTTCCACTGCACTTTAAATAAAATAGAACTTGGCGCTGGGTGTTGTCCTCCCTGTATCCCAGCCAGCCCGGCTGAGCCACGCTTCTGAGACTGCGCCAAGTTCATCCTGCGCAGCCTCTGCCTTGCTCTCCTCTGCCTGAGGCATCGCCCCTCCAGGTCCTCCCTGAACTTGACTCCTTCTCTTTCTTCAATTCAGTCTCCTCAGCGGGGCCTCCCCTGACCAACTACCAAAGCTAACTTCTCCTTATTCTCCTTACAGCTTCCTATTCACTTTTCTTTTAACACATATTATCTATCTATAATTACATGTTTATTGTCTACCGCCCCTACTTGACTGAAAATTACATATAGGTGTGGACCATTACCACTTGTATCCCAAACACTTTGTTCAAGCATCCACTGATACCCTGAGAGGTCTGGGAGCCCAGGTTCCCAACTCCTACCATACCATCGGTGTGTTATCACTTGCAAAATTTGCTTTAACATTCTTGTTAACATCATCAACATAATTTTACTGAACGATTTGCCAATACCCTAAAATTTGTTAACTTTTCCAATGAAAATCTAATAAGAAAAGCTTTTAAGTCAACAACAAGAAAGCCAGGATGTCGAAAACAGCCAGCTTTGACACAAGAGTGTGGCTTAGGTGAGCGTTTCATCAGTTTGAAGGTGCTATAGCCGATTTTTGTGGTAAGCTAAAGATCAGAGTGCAGTTCCACAGGACAGGATGTAAAAGCCTGACTCTGCTATCTCAACTCAGATGTTTTTACAATCACCTCATCATTTTATTTGAAACAATGAGAATTCCAGGATCACTGGAACATCTGTACTCAAAAATCATAAGGAAAATATGTTAACCTTTTCTTCAACTCTTCGTGTCACTGTCTCCTTCCATTCATGTACATAACCAGTATGATTGTAACACATAAATAAAATATTAAAATAACCAGTTTAAGTTTTCTTAGTTTTTAACAATAAAATTATTTATACATTAGTGAAGATTTAGTCAAAGTCACAGCTAAGAATTATTGTTATTTTATGGAGACTTATATTTGAAATATAGAAAATTAGGCATGAAGCTATTAAAAGACATATTTTACAATGGCTACATAGTTACACAGCTTTGCGGGGGGGTGGGAACCAGCTATGTTTATCACCAATAAAAAAATAGAAGGCTAATTAAGACAAGAGCCTATTGTGAATCTCATTTAACTAATCAGTTGAATTGACACGTTTATTGAGCTTCTACTATCACCTTAGGAAGTGTAAGACATGGTTCCAGCTCACAAGAAGCTTAAGTTGAGGGGGGAAAGGGAGCACAGAGGCTATTATATTGTACATTTATTACATTAGTAAGTGTCTTCTTACATTTATGAGGTGCTTACCAGTTCCAAGTTCTCTGCTAAGACTTTTTGCATGCACTATTTCATTTTATTCTCACAACAACCATCATGTACTTTAACTACATAGCAATTTAACTTTTAAGACAACTAAGACTCAGAGCAATTCATTGGCTGTCTACTGACATACAGCTAGTGAGTGACTGAGTTAGAATTCCACCCAGATCTGCCTGATTCAAAGGTTCAGAGCTCTTTCTACCATCAAAAATGTGCTGTGGTCAGACTTTCCCCAGGAAGGAATGCAAAAATAAGACCAGATAATAAAATGAAAACGTGAACTTCATGAGGGCTAGACCACGTTCATTTTGTTTCTCATTTTGTTTCCCAAACCCAGGACAGTACCTGCACTGATTAGTATTTTTTGAATGAATGGCATCTGACAATTAAGCTTTGAAAGCAACAGATTTTAACTCAGAGCAGAGAGGCACTAGGGGGAGCTTAAAAAGACAACTCCCAGGTATATAAAATCTGAGAGAGCTGACTGAACATATTGTCATATTAGAATAAAGATTTAAAGCAGTTTTCAGAGAGGCTGGTTAGCCTTGAAAACATAGAAAAGGAGAGTGAAACTATAGAGGTGAAAGCTGATCTTTGTACCTCCAGTTTATTTTTCCCAAATTTACCAAGGAGAGAAGCTACTCCAACTTCCTGGGGGCTGAAAGAGAAGAATTGAGTGAAAGGGGAAGAGGAAGAAAGGCCAGGCCATTATAGCAACTGATCTTCACCCACAAAGAGGGAAGCAGCAGGCAGGAAAGAAGCACCCTCACGTAAACTAGGCAATAAAGCCCCATGAGTGTGACAGGACGATCTGAGAGTTGGGACACCCAGGAGATCAACCAAGGAGAACTCAAGGCAATGGGCTGAAATGTTAGAGGACTTTAGTTGGAGAGATGCATGAACAGAATAGCACAGACTAGAACATAGAAAATGAAACTGTGTGTGTGTGTGTGTGTGTGTGAGAGAGAGAGAGAGAGAGAGAAAGAGAGAGAGAGAGAGAGAGAGAGATCCGTTAGGGTGACCTAAGCATTGACACTGTGGAGCCAATTTCCCTTGGTTTGTACCTCTAATAAATTGTCTCACCCTACCCCCACCACTGCCCACTCCCTCACCAGTAATTGTATATTTTCATCATACATGAAAAGAATCAGCATTCTGGTCTGTATATATCAGTCTCTGTAGCCTTGGTTAACATACATAATCTACATAATCCCCAAGAGGAGAGACCCTTCATCTGTATATAGGACAAATAAAGTCCTATGTCTGGATGGCTGACACAATACCTTGAAGCCTTGTGAATTCCTACAGGATAAATGCCACTTGGAATGGCCCCCTGACAGCCAACCAGCACTCTCCTGTGCTACAGTACACCCCCCGTACTACAGTGGGGCCAATGTTTCCTTCTGAACTGACATTATCAAAGAGTACATAACCGCAAGAAAATACATTTCAGTCCTAAAAGGAGATCATCAGCTGCACAAATACAACACAGAGGTTATGGTACAGTGTATGATGGGGAGTGGGGAGGGAGGAAAGAGAGGACAACTGATATGCATTCAGTTTCTAGCTTGTTTTTAAGAAGTCTTACATACTTACCTTACACAGACAATAACCAGAGAAGTAGAGGCTTGGTGAGGGTAAGTCAATTGACCAAAGTCACTCAACTAGTAACTCTCAGGGATTTCAAACCCAACTAGTAACTCTCAGGGATTTTTAAACTCTCAGGTATTCAAATGCAGGCCTGTCTAGTTCAAGGGTAATAATAACAATAAGTATATAATTAGCATAAAAATAAATAGAAAAGACCCTTGTAGTAAGACTTATAAATTAGAATGCACAGTTACCTAAGAGACACTGCTGTCTCTCAAGTTCTTTTTAAAATATTCAATAGAAGACCAGGTGCAGTGGCTCACACCTGTAATCCCAGCACTTTGGGAGGCCGAGGCAGGTGGATCATCTGAGGTCAGGAGTTCAAGCTAAACTGACCAACATGGTGAAACCTTGTCTCTACTAAAAATACAAAAATTAGCCAGGCAAGGTGGCACGCGCCTATAATCCCAGCTCCTTGGGAGGCTGAGGTAAGAGAATCACTTGAACCCGGGAGGCGAAAGTTGCAGTGAGCCAAGATTGAGCCACTGCACTCCAGCCTGGGCCACAGAGTGAGACTCCATCTCAAAAAAATAAATAAATAAAACATAGAAGAATACTCAATAGAAGTATGCTGTTTGGACTTCATTTTTGTGAAGGCAAAGAAAAATAAGTGAAATGAGAAACTATATAAAAACAAACTGTGGCGTCTAATTCCTCCCCCTCCCCCTGTTCCATCCACAGAGTGTGTTTGCACAACCGGTATATAGGAATGTTCGGAGAAGTGATGGAAACTTTATAGGAATTTATATGAATTGGTTTTTCCCTTGTGGATTTTATAAGCAGATTAAATTCCACATTCAAATTGCTGCACTGCAACTTATTAAATATTCACTTTTTAAAATAAGTTGATGCATTATTTACAGCAGAGCAGATTCAATATTTAAATTGTTTACTCAAAGAGTTCCTGACTAGAGCATGTAACCAGTACCATCCTTGTGGACCAGGCAATGAGATGAAATGAGTCTTATTTGGTGCAAATCCTAAGAACAAAAGCCTAACCTGCACTAGAAAGCCAGCTTTAGTTAATGCCAAACTCCAGGCTGCATCTACTTCTGGACCTCTGACTTGCCTTCTTCTTGGCCTCCCACAGCATCTTGTCCCTCATCAGCGTTTCTCACACTAAAGGCATCGGCTACTTGGGGTGGAATCATCTGGGATGAGTTTTCAAAATGCATTGGCATTAAAAACAATCGTTTTTAAACCTCAGGGTTGAGAATCACTGCTCTAACCAAGGTAGTGCCTAATAAGAAAGCCTTCTTAAGCCTTATCCTAGACTCAGAGTTCAGACTGTCTTGTGAGCTCTGGGAGACACCAAAAGGGTTAAAGCAGAGAAAGAACTGTTCACATTTTGCACTTTAAGAGTAGTGTAGCTGCAATGTGGAGAATAGAACACTCGGGAAAAGGAGACCAGGTGAGGCAGTGGTCTAGGCGAGAGAGGACGTGGACCCAAGGTAGAGCAGTAGCCATGGAAGGATTTGAGAGGCACTTAGGAAAGATAATTGATGGAGCCCAGAGCCTCATTGCATGGAGGGTAGGGAGGTCACCAGGTGACAGAGAGGAAGAAAATAAAGAAGAACTTGCTGTGTTTAGGGTGGGATGTGCTAACATGAATGCTACTTGTTACTGCAAGACTCAGATTATAACCTCGATGTTCTGATACCTAAGGTTTTACAAATATACTCTATTTTCCTAAAATCAATTAACTGGTTGAGTTTTGATTTATTTTATAGTTAACAAAAGGACATTCTTTGAAGTTCTTTTTGGTGTGGGGTGCTAAATAATATAGAGTAAATTAAAACAATGTATCTAGGATCCTAGTGAAGTTATTTCTCTTTAGCTTTTCTGAGAAGCTGGGCAATGAACCAAAGCCTGAGCTTTCATTCCATAGTACTGAAAAAACTCAAGTCTCCTAACCTCAAATTTGGAAATAAGCTCTGTCTTTTTAAATCACTGGCAAGTCATCTCCTCCTTTTCCTCTCTATCTCACTCCCTCTATCCTAGATTTTTCAGGATTTATTTGGAGATTGTGAGTCCACAGATGGGTGCTGTCTAGCTGGAACTGGATAAATTTACAGAGGACAGAATGTAGCCATAGTTGTAGGACAAGAGACAAAAATCTGATCTTCTGATCTCTTTATTTTTCAGTTGTAGTCTGTATAGTTGCAGTGTTCTTTTTTCCTAATCATAAAATAATTACAATGTATTATTATTAGGAATTCAAACATTTCAGGAAAGTATGATACAGAAAGTGAAAATACCCTGACACCTCAGCCTCAGGAACATCCATGTTAACAGTTTGGTGTATACCCTTCCAGATTCCTGCAGTAACATAGGATTAAGATGAGGAATTAGGCAAGCACCGAGCAGGAGGTCAGGGCTCCAGGCAGATGGAGAGCACGTGTTCTTAAGAGAATCCATGACACATCAGGGAAGGTGGAGGTTCCCTATGGCGCTGATATCCGAAGTGTGAGGTGGGCGTGGCGAGATGCAAGGAATAGAGGTTGGCAAGGACCCTTTAGAATGTGTGTGCACACGTGTACACCTTTTAAGAATATCAGATCACACTATGCATTGTCTTCTAAAACTTGTTTTTCTACATGGAAATCTTCCCACATCAGTGCATTTAGGTATAATTCATCCTTTAAAAAAGGGATATATAGTACTCTATTATTTGGATGGACAAAGTTTGTTTAAGCAACCCACTACCAATGTGAGTAGCTTCTAGTTTTTGCTATTAAGAGCAAATCAACATTATTAAGTAAATACCCACAGAAGAATATCTCAAGGCTGAACTTCCAGGACTGATATTGCTAGGTCAATGGCTATGCCTTTTTAAAATTTTATATTACCTACTGTATATAGGATTGGCTAATTCCTTACACCCTTACCAGCACTGGATGCCATTTATTTATTTGTTGTCACTCTTCTGGGCAAAAACCGAAAGGTCATTTTAAATGTTATCTTAATGACCATTGCAGTTGAACACATTTTCATATCTTTCTTGCCCACAGGTATTTATTCTGTGAATTACTAGTCCATGCCTTTTGTATCTGATTATTTTACTTTATTTATTTATTTAATTTATTTTGCGACAGAGTCTCTCTCTGTCACCCAGGCTAGAGTGCAGTGGCACAATCTCAGCTCACTGCAACCTCCTCTTCCCAGGTTCAAGTGATTCTCCTGCCTCAGCCTCCCAAGTAGCTGGGATTACAGGCACAGGCCACCACACCTGGCTAATTTTTGTATTTTTGTAGAGATGGGGTTTCACCATGTTGGCCAGGCTGGTCTTGAACTCCTGACCTCAAGTGATCTGCCTGCCTCGGCCTCCCAAAGTGCTGGGATTACAGGCGTGGGCCACTGCGCCCAGCCTGTATCTGATTATTTTAGATCAGCCACGCAGAGAGGTGGTTGATCTAAAGTAATCAGATATAATAGGCTACTGTAGAGTTGATTCGTTTTTGTTTTTGTTTTTTGGTGGCACTAGGACTTACCAGGCCATGCCTTAGTCCAGGTGCTGGGGCTTGTCCATGGTGCTCTTGAGGTATAAAGCCTGGACATTCTGCCAATTCACCTTGAGCAGTGACACCAGGAAGCTAACATCCAGAAGAATGTTGTACACAAGCTCATCGTCTGTCATCTTCACGTGGCAATGGTCATGGCCAGACACAGCACCTTCATCTGGAACTTGATTGTGGACTTCACCTCATCAACTCTGGCTGCCATGTTTTCATTGTGCATGAACAGGGAAAGGAATTTGCTGGCTTTATTCAGGCTGGGGCTGAGGATGTGTTTGATCACAGTCATCATACTTTATGGCCAGCTTCTTGATGAGCTTCTTATTCTGGTTGAGTTTCTTCAGCACCCCGAAGCTCACATGGTGATAGCCGCAGCCTTGGCTTCATCAAAGTGTTGTTGGTCCCCAGCGTACACACAGAGCTTGGGGCGGGGAGTGGACTAAAGCCTGCAGGGGAAGCACTTGTCCTTCTGAGTTCATCATTCTTCAAGGTGATCTTTGGCTATACCCAAAAGTGTCCAGTGCTTGCACTGGTTCCTCTGTGGGACGCCTAGTACAGAGTATCTTGAGAGGCTTTGCTGCTCTTGGTGCCTCATGCCACAGAAACAAGAAACGAGCATTACTGTAGAGTCTTGCACCTTCATTTAACTAACTGGTGAAACAATGAAAGTCACTGACCTTCAGTATCTTGGAGCATGTGTGCCTTTAGGTTTTTACTGAAATTGCAGGACATTAACCTTCTTCTATAACTAGCAGTGTTTGTTCTTGGCTTTTTCTATTGGCCTCTACCACTGTGTCTGTGGACCTCAAAACTTCTGATTTCCACCAATAAATTTAATATTTTTGAGAAGGATATTTAAAATGCTTCTCAGGATCACTTTGGGAATCACACCTTCACTTTCCATTTATGGATTTATAGTTTTCTGGGAAGAGGACACATCTTTTCCTTTGAATACGGCCTGGTCTGTCTTCCTATTTAGACTTCACAGTTCTCCATCAGCAACCAGCCCTGATCTTGTGCCGTTAGGAATCCAAATTAGTCCACATGTCTGTTCCAACTAGTGCTGGAGTGAAACTCACACCAGATTTTCCCCCAACATTCTTTATACTTAGTCTGTAACTGGACAAATTGAAATAAATAAGTTCTCCTAGAAATTGTGGCACAGACTTCTTTCTACACAGTCAAGGGTGGGGAAAAAACACAGCCAAGAATTTTAAATACAGATGTCAAGAGCCATTGGAATCATAGATTGAGGAATGTTTAGGTCTTAGAATCACAGAATTTGGAGTGAAAATGCCCTTTTGATGAGACACAAATCAACTTCCTCATTTTGTGGGTGAGACCAAGACAAGTCAGACAGCTGCTCAGCTTGCCCAGCCAGCAAGTGACAGGACCGAAATGCAGCTTTCCTGACTCCTGGTCCACAGTCTTTCTTCTTCTAGGCTGCCCCCTTTCCTAATCTAGTTGAAAGAAGACATTTACTTAGAAGATTCATATCCCAGAAGTCACTTTGCTGGTCACCTATCACAAAGGAGGAACTGAGTGTCAAGGAGATGAAGTGACTCGCTGAGGGTCACAGGGCCAGCAGGCGCATGCCCATCCCAGGGCACAGGTTGCGCTGCTTCTCATTGCCAAGGAGGGCTTTACCAAGTAACTCTGGCATTTTCCGCCAGGGATGGTCAGAGTCCTCGGAGCAGGTGGAAACGTTCCTAAAGTTTCACACTCTAGTGGCTGCTCTCAGAAATCCTAAGAGGCCCGCTTCTTTCAATACTCTGAGAAAACAGTCTTTCCTTTAAGATAGTCTAACCCTGCACCTTGTGTCTTATTGAAAATAAATCCTCATGATCCTCCTGGGTTTGTGACTTGTGTAATAGTGCATGTGTTCAGAGTAGTTGTATTTTTTTCTTGCAGTAAAATGTGTCACTGTTTTCATCCTAAGTTGGGTTCTTTTGTTTTTAAGGAATACAGCTGTAAGTGAGCTTGAGACCAGGGGGTTTTCCTGTAGGAACCGAGATAATATTAGGGACTGAGGTCACCTGAGAAACTGGTCTGCTCTGGGGACCCAGTGCTGTCTCCATCGCTTTCTCACGGCTTCTTCTTCTTCCTCGTGCTTCCACTCAGATCTCCGCTCTACCGCCTGGCTTATCCTGCTTATTCTGAACCTCCCTAACTCTGAGTTACTCATAGGTTTTGCCTGCTATGTCCCTGACTTTCCCTCAGGGCATCTCTAAGGATATAGGAAAAAAACAAACTCTGTTTCTCCCACTATGCTCTCGCAACATACAATGCTTCTGCGACCAAATGTGTGGGTGTATTGTCTCAACACCAAGCAAGCAATAAGTTCTGCAGCAGACACCAGCTGGGTGTCCTCTAAATCAATTCAGTTCTGACACTGTCTACCTGGAGATGGCGTCAGGTCCCACAGGTCAAGGGCTCAGTCCCACAACACTGTCCCCCACTTCCAATGACAATCACAAGCCCCAGGTTGTTTTACCTGTGCTCTGACGAGTCAGCTATAAATCAGGAGTCCCATGGCCCCCTCCTTAGGATTGATTAATTTGCTAGAGTGACTCACCGAACTCAGGGAAACACTTACATTTACTGGTTTATCATGAAAGGTGTTACAAAAGATATAGATAAAAGCCAGATGAAAGAGAGGCATAGGGCGAAGTATGCGGGAAGAGGCAAGGAGCTTCCATGCCCTCCCCAGGCGAGCCACACTCCAGGAACCTCCCCCTGTTCAGCTATCTGGAAGTTCCATGAGCCCAGTACTTTTGGGTTTTTGGAAAACTTCATTTAGGCATGATTGACTAAATCACTGGCCACTGATGATCAACTTAACCTTCAGCCTCCCCCAGGGTTAGAGAATGGGACTGAACGTTCCAACCCTATAATCCCCCCTTGGTTTTTTATGGGACCAACCCCCATCCTGAAGCAACCTAGGGCTGCCAGCCACCAGTCTTCTCATTTGCATACAAAAGATACTCTTATCACTTTGGAGATTTCAAGGATTTTAGGAGCTGTATGACAGAAAATGAGACAAAGACCAGATATATACTTTATAATATCACAGCAACCTTGCAGTTTCTGTTCTTGTTGCTGTGGGCTCATTCCTTCTGTGTTTCCTAGTTTTAGGAAAGACAGAGAACATGATTGGCTCAGCTCATCTTTTTTGCACTAGGACACAGCTCAGAGCTACTGTCCAGCCTATGGGGATGGCTGCCCTTTGGTCAGGTAACTACCATATCTTGCACCAATCAGATATGGGCAAAGAGGAGTTTCATCACATGGCAAATTATCTGGCAAATTAAGCATCTGTTGGTGGGGCAATTTTTTTAGAAGGGGGACAGGAATTGTAAGCATGTCTAATGCATCTGCTTTTTTTTTTTTTAATTAAGCTTTAAGTACCATGGAACTGAATCTGCTAATTGGCATCTTTTGTAAATTTCTTGGAAATTACAAAAAAAAATGTTATTCAGGAACTCCTTCAACTATCTAACAGTGAGTCATGGCAATGCTATAATTTCCTGTCTGTGAACTGCTTGGCTATTTTCCAAGTACTCCTATTGGGTTCCACTCCCCTGAGGCTGAAATTTCAGTGTGCCATTGGCAGAGAATGAACCCATATGCCTCGGCCTCTGAGCTTTGTCCTGAGAAGGTCTTATGATCTCTATATTCCTGACCTGGCCCATTCCTTTATGACACCTTTAATGAATAGAGGTGAATCTGCAACACTGAACATAAACCTTATGCTCACATGCAAACCTTATGCTATGGCCCATATGATAGAAATTAGTTGATTTAGGAGCTTGGGAGGATGCATGGGAGCTGGGTAGACATGCAGGAAAAAGGAGTTAATCTTTACTGAGCACCTACCATGAACCTGATGTGTATAGAGAATCTGGTGTATAGATGAGGAACCTGAGGTTCAGAGAAGGTGAGACACCTGCCCAGCAACACACAGCAAGCAGGTAGTAGAGCTAGAATTTAACCCAGATCTCTCTAATTCCAAATCACACTCTTTGCATCATATGTTGAAGTTGGTGGTTGAGAAGGGGTTAGAGGGAGATATTCCAGATGAAGAAAATGGAGACCATTACAGGTAAATATGTGAAGGTGGGTAAATAGAAAGTGGTGTGGGCGCTAGAGTGACAGATTTCCGTTGGAATAGAGGGAGATTAAATGTCAGAGGCAGCCAGATTCTTGCACAATATAAAGGCCAGGCCAGGGCGTAACTGACATTTTTGGAGGCCTTGGGGAGTCCCTGAAGGCAAGGCAAGGCATGACGTCTCCAAGGCAGCTGTTCAGATTAGAAGGATTAGCCTGGAGACAGGTGTCAGACGGATTGGAATAGGAAGAGACTTGAGGTGATTTAGGCATGCATAACTGTGGAGGGCCCCTGTAATCTCAGGGAATGTTTCACAGCTGGCTTCATTTTCTTAAGCAAGTCCCTCTCCCTCTTCATCTCTGTAATAGTCACAGGCTTAAAATTGCCTGTCCTCCACAGAAACTAAGTTTGCTATACAGCATCGCATTTGATGAGGAGAAATGCTGTCAATTTTTTTGTAATAATTTCTATCTGAAGCCTCCGAATGCTGTGTTTTTGATTTTTAAAAACAGAACTACTCCAAAGGGTAGCGAGTACTGGGAAGCCGAGGCTGTGGTCTAAATTTCCCCTGAAAGTCTTAACCACGGGTGAGATTTTGTATGTGTATCAATCATACCATTTCCATCCTCATTCTCTGTTCCTGTCACTCCAAGTGTGAGAAGAGATAGATGATTAAGATAAAGTCCAGTTCCTAGGACTTTACCTTCTATTTCTCCTTTTTCTTTTCCAAAGTAAAATCACCATGAAATTATAAGATGTTGCAGGCAATTTGGCTAAGGTACTTGTGGATTTGCTTTGGGAAGAGTAAAAATCAGCAAATGCTTTCTTGCCCGCATTTTGCAGCTATTGAGGGTACTTATTTAATTTGGGCATGGCTAACATAAAGAGTATTGGTACTGAAACATATCTTTCCTTTACCAGAGATTAAGTATCAAGTTTGGCAATGAATTAGTTTGTCAGTTTTATTGGTGAGAAAACTGAAGTGGAGTTTAATCCCTGGACTCTGCAGGGCTCAGTAATCACGTAGGTGGAAATCCAGTGGATAAAAATGGCAGCAGGATTGTGGCACACCTGTAGTCCCGCCTACTTGGGAGGCAGAGGAGGAAGAATTGTTTGAGGCCAGGAGTCTGGGCAACGTAGCAAGACCCCACCTCTACAGAAAAATTTAAAAAAAATCAGCTGGACATGGTGGCAGGTGCCTGTAGTCCCAGCTACACAGGCAGCTGAGGCAGGCAGATCTCTTGAGCCCAGGAGTTTGAGTACAGCCTGGGCAACAGAGTACCTCTCTCTACGAAGAAAGAAAAATGGCAACAGGTTGATCTGCGTTTTCCTTTTGCCCTAGGCTAAATTTGGAGCCCGTCTTCCTTGACACACTTGAGGTAATAAAATTCACAGCTTTGACAAAAATCACTGGAAGAGGTCCTTCAAGCAAAAGTTAAACTTGTGGTCCCCCCACCCAAGGAAACAGCAATACAACTAAAGCAGAAACTTTAATTGGCTGCCCTCAATGTGGAGGGTATTATGCTAGGAGAGAACTTAAATAACTTTTCCTTAAGAGTGTAGTGTCAGAGAAATTGTTTACTGTAATAGCGACAATCTTCACTGAAGCAGAGGAGAGTTGTTCTATTTAATAATTCCAAGAGCACACTCTTTACCCAGTGCTTTCTCTGCTGAGTGTGAAAAATCAACTCACTGCATTCTTTAGTGTTTAAAGCATAGGTCACTAGACTCACTAAACCCAGGGACTCAATGAAATGGCTACATTTTCAGAGGACTGTGAAGATGTCAAGATGTGAAAGCAACCTCTGGCTACCAAGTCACGGGGCTTTGCTGTCAGGCCTGGGTCAGGCCAGATGCTGGGTAATTCTCAAACCAACACCTTCGAATGGTCTGCTGGTTAGGTTCACCATGTCCCCTCATGGTCCCATCACAGCTGGACTGGGTGGACCTATGGGGTACTAGAGTTGTAGGTAGGAACGGTGAGAAATCGTTCAAAACAGAATTGAATTGGTCAAGGCCAGATTTGTGCACAGTCCTATTTGGTATCTAATTCAAATCCAAGGAGGTCATCATGGTGGGGTCTCATCTATATATTTGCACCTCTGGGAATTTGGGGGAGCCAAGGCAGACTGTCCATAATAGAACTAATGACTATTGGTGTTTAAAGTCCTTGGGAAAAAATAGTGGGAACTTTGGGATTCTTGAATAAAGAAAGGAGGCTTGGCCTGTGTCAACCACTCAGAAGGAAGGAGTGCCCCAAGAAGGCAGAGAATTCACCTTCTGAGGTGAAGGAGGGACATAGTTCATATTCCCCATATTGAGACACCTTTTTTTCCTTGTCAAGGGATACTTTTGTGTATGACAAAGAGCTGTCTTTCTGCCCAGGGCATTTGTAAATTCCTATATTGAGGTTGTCTCAAGGGGCCTTAAAAGTCTGTGGTCACTTAAGGGTCAGACAATTCAAGGTTACCTGAAGGAATTGTATTTGCTTGGGGTGGGGCTGATATCCAATACCTTTAGTTTTGACAGGAACAGAACAGATCAAGGACTGCAGGAGAACTGAGGACAGGAGGAAAGAATGACAGCAATTGTTGAGAAATACAACACCCCAGAAGCAGCAGCCAAAACTCTAGGGAGATAGCAAGGATCACTGGGGAATGCAGGGGACTGGGGGTTTGGAGTTACAGTAACACAACTATGTGAGAACTTGAAGCCAAATGTCTCTGTGCCCATCACCCAAGCTGTGAATATCGCCAAGGCATGTGTAGCCTGAAAAACCAAGAGTTTCTCTCAACACTTTGTCAAATATTGGCTACTTTAAAAATGTTACCATTTTCATCAGTTTTGTGATGTGAAAGGCTTGGGAAGGTGGACTCATGCCAGGGACTCATGTGGACAGTTTGCCAGCTGCTGGGGGTGGGGAACACAGAAGGGACCCCAAGATTAGTTCTTGGTGCAAGACTTGTCCTTCTATGTTAAGAGATGACCTACATACAGGACACAAGTAAGAGGAGATTATCTGACTTGGTGTCCTCTGATATTCTCTGAAAGTTTGTCTGATGCGGCAGATAGCACCAAGATGACAGACATTCTCACCTTCCTCAGGTCAGGTGAAGATCTGAAAATACTAAGTTGCTGAGAATGTTCTCTTTAGTTACCTCTTCAGATCTGGGGAAGGGGAAGTCCTGATTTGGTTAAACCAGTCATCTTGCCCTGTAGCCCCTGTGAACAGAGATCAGTCAAGAACCAGAACTGACCATGTAGGAGGTGTCTCCATTGATATTTGTACCGCCATTTACAATAAGCATGTATTAATTACATATTTCTCTGTAACAATTTACCCCCAAATTTTGCAGCTTAAATCCACAATAAACATTTATCTCATATAGTTCCTATAAGTCAAGACTTCAGGAGTGGCTTAACTGGCTCTCTTGAAGTTGCAGTCAAGAAATCGCCAGGACTGCAGTCATCTGAAAGCTTGCCTGGGGCCGGAGAATCGGTCTACAAGATGTCTCACTTGGATGATAACCTCATGCTGGCAAGAAGCCCAGCTCCTCACCATCTGGACTTCTCATAGGGCTGCTGAAGTGTCCTCACAACATGGTGTCTGGTATCTGGCTCCCCCCAGATCAAGTGATCCAAAAGAGAGCAAGAGAGAAGCCTCAGCAATTTTTGCAACCTAGTCTCAGAAGTCACACTCAGGCAATTCTCCGATATCTTATTGGTCACATAGATCAGTCCTATTCAGTGTAGGAGGGGACTATATACAAGGGCACGAATACCAGGAGGTCAGAGTCACTGGGCCCACCTCGGAGACTGGCCACCAAAAATAGCCACTACCTATCAAGAGCTTACTGTGAGACAGGCACCTTGCCAATAACCTTACATACAGTAATCCTTCAGAGTTATTGTTTTCTTACTCTCCTCATTTCTACAGATGAGGACACTGAAGCCTAGAGAGGGTACATGACTTCCCAGGGATTTTCCGTGCTGAGCTTGCCTTTGGTTTGCACCTCTAAGGAATAAAGTTCAGGTCATGTTTTCATTCAGCACACAGACATTGAGTGTCTACTATGAGACAAGCACCCTGTTAGGCTCAAGAATACGAGTAACAGCCAGACCCAAGCCCTGAGGTATGTGAAGAAGTTACAGGCACAAAAATGGTCCTGTGTTTAAGGTATAATCTGGCTCTACAGAGGGAGTCGTCAATTATTTGAGGATAGGAATAGGTCAGAAAAGTCTTATTGTAGGGGTGGTGCTTGAGGTAAGTCTTAAGGGGTCAGGAACATTCTCAAGTGGGAATGTGCCAGATCTTCCGGCCTGGAGTGGGAGCGGGGAGTTCCGAGTGATTCCTACAGAGCACGTGAGAATCTCCCATCTTCATCTTCTAGCTTTTGATCTGTGTTTGGTGAAGCCAGATGACGCTTTATCATACGGCCAGCCTAGTGGAGCTGGGGGTGGGCGTGGGTGGGGCCAGAACCAGGAGACTCAGGTTTTATATGCTGTTTTCCCATCCACCCCCTGTATGATCTCTGGCAAATTCTTAGCTTACATATGCTCTGGTTCTGGCTTCTGTTAAATGAGAATAAAACAATCTTTCCTCACATTGTGGAGGGGGAGGAGCTGGAAGCATGGTTGTGATGATGTCAAATGCTACTGAAAAATTCAAAGCTCTCCTTTCTACATGATCTGAAGTCAGAGCTACTTCCACTGCAACACTCTTCTCTGCCACCCCACTCTACCTGCTCCGTACAGGAACAGAAGGGCTATAACTTAAAATTTTGTTTTCAGTTACTTTTAGCCAAGGGAAAAGAGTCAACAGTTCCTGAGGATGTTTGGTACACCAGGCTCCCTCTGAAAAAATGTGCAAGCACTTCAGTTGTCCATCTAAAATTGTTACTGAAAAAGTTGGGTGATGGGAGAAGAGAAAGAAGTCTACTGTTGGCAACTGTGCCATCATCATCTGTGCTTTGTGCAGCTCTTTCAGGACAACTATCAGGTGGATGACACTATGATTCTTACAGTTGCCATGCATTACGTTCTCTGAGAAGTCAAGCACATTCTTTTTTTTTAATGCAATAATGCTGCAACTTATTATTTTTATTGCAGAAGCAACTAAGCAATATTTTTCCTGTGAACAGCACTCTCATGTATATGTAAACCACAGTCTGCAGTTCCTCAAAAAAAAAAAAAAAACAGAGAGGGATGCTGAATATTCTTACTCTCAACTGGATGCATATAGGGTACAATTCAATGTAGAGGTCACCACTGCCTTCCCATGCATACCCTGGGCCCCCATCCTCACCACCATCAGCATAGGTGAGCAACTAGATATTTTGGCCAAGTAAAAAAATCTCCCGGAAGTACTGATCATTTCATATATGCATGAATCTGTTGATACTATTCATATGAATAATACACACAGAATATTGATCTCCCAAGAGTCATTTTCATTTCATTTTGCTCTTTGCCTTCTCTTGCCTGAAGCCTTGGAAAGCTAACCCCACACACTCCTTTAGGCTCTCCCTTATCACTTCCCTAAGCCCCTTTCATCTGCACAAGAGCATCAGACACAATATTGTGACCTGTGCACAACCTCAAAGTGTACTGGCACATCTGTTCCAGTATCTATTGATTTCCAAAATCATTTTCTCTCTTCTCGTCAAGAAAACTCAGACAATTCAGGAGTGGAATTTGGTAATCCCGGATTGAGAAGTGAAGATCACCTTGTTCTATGGAAAGTGAAAGAGGAATTGAAGCAAGGAAGCTAAAGTTCTTCATGTAGTTCCAGAATATTGACTTTCTCCTCTCCTCTTGAGCTTTTCAATTGCCACGAATAGTCAAGGCCTTGTTGCCGGGTGCATTTTTTAAATTATCACTTTCAATATTTTATTGTGGTTAGAAGAAGATAGGCAAGTATTAAAAGCCCATCGTATTCTTCAAAGACTACTTGTTTTGTTCTTTAATTAACAAACAGTAAAATCATTTTTTTGGTGTACAGTTTTATGGGTTTTAATGCACATATGGATTCATGTAACCACCACCACAATCAGGGTACGTAACAGTTTCATCATCCCCCAAAACTCTCATGCTGCCCCCTGTAGTCACACTCTCCCCCACCCAAACCTTATAACCACTGATCTGTTCTCTTTATTGTTTTGCCTTTTCCAAAAAGTCATGTAAATGACACTTGCCAGTTATGTATTGGCATCAGCCAGTATGCAGCTTCTGAGATGGCCTTATTTTCCTCAGCATCACACCTTTCAGATTCATCCATGTTGTTGCATTTATCAATAACTAGTAGTTTTTTATTGATTAATAGGATTCAATTGTTCTCGTGCATATTGAACTCAGCAGCGGTTTTCAGTATAATACAGACCCCATGGGTCCCAGGAAGAAAGGCCAGTTGGGTAACCAAGCGAGGAAGTAGCTAAAGTTCATTCTTCAAATTCTATGGTTACTTGTCATAATCATGTTGGGTGATCATCTGGAGATGAAGGGGCACAGCAGTTTTTATTCAAGAGCAAAAGAAGCCAAGAGAAAGCCGAGGCCCAATCACCTCAGGCTTTCAATAGCCCCCTTCCCCCGTGCGGCATCTGTGAGTTCTTTTTTTATTTTGTTTTGTTTTGTTTTGTTTTGTTTTTGAGACGGAGTCTTGGACTGTCGCCCAGGCTGGAGTGCAATGGTGTGATCTCAGCTCACTGCAACCTCCACTTCCCAGGTTCAAGCAATTTCCCTGCCTCAGCCTCCTGAGTAGCCGGGATTACAGGCTCACACCACCACACCCAGCTAATTTTTTGTATTTTTAGTAGAGACTGGGGGTGTCACTATGTTGGCCAGACTGGTTGATCACTGGTGTCCTGACCTTGTGATCCGCTCACCTTGGCCTCCCAAAGTGCTGGGATTACAGGTGTGAGCCACCACACCCGGCCGCGAGTTCTTAACATACTTCACTTTCAAGCTGCCCAGCGTCTTCCTGACTCAGGCTCATGTAGCAGTTCTCCACAGCGGGTGATATTGCCCCTCACAAAGCATTTGACAAAGTTGGGAGACATTTTTGGTTGTCAGGACCCGGGGACTGCTACTGGCATCCAGTGGATATTGAGTACCTACTAACTGCCAGACGATATTCTGTGCTGGGGATACAGGTGTGGACACAAAAAGCAGAGTCCCTGCCCTCACGGGGCTTACAGTCTAGAGCAGGGGTTGGCAAACTTTTTCTGTAAAAGGCCAGATGATCAATATTTTCAGCTTTGTGGACCATGTAGTCTCTATTGCAGTGTGAAGGCCGACAAAGACAATGTGCAAACAGACGATAGTGTCCGTGCCTCAATGCAACCTGACTTACAAAAGTAGGCAGCTTGTATGATGTAGCCCTCAGGCTGTAATTTGCCAAATCTTCTTCTAGGGAGAAGACAAATCATTGACAAACAAATATAAAATTCAAGTAGTAAGTGCTATATATTTTTTAAAAGGCAAGATAAGGGATAGAGAGGAGGAAAGGAGCAATTTAGACTAGGTGGTCAGGGAAGGCCTCTCTGAGGAGGTGACATTTGATCAGGCACCTGAATGACATGCAGGACTGAGCCAGAGGGAACAGCAAGAGCAAACGCCCTGAAGCAGGAATGTGCTGGTGTCTTCAAGGAACAGAAAGAAGACCAGGGTGGCAGGAATAATGCACGGAAGGTGTGGGGAAGCTGAGGTTGGAGAGGTCAGTGGGGCCAGGACATGTTAGCGCTTGGACTTCGGAGTTGATGCTCTGGGTGTTGAGAAGCCTTGGGGGTTTTGGGAGAGGGATGCCATGTTCCACGTTCTCACCATCAAGCAGAAGAGTTCAAGTGACTTTTCACGGCCTCCCTTCATCCACACGTGGGTTTGGGTGAATTAGTGAAAGGTGCCTCTCCCTATTGGCAGCAGCAGCCTTGGATCCTGGCCTCCACTCCCTACCTCTGCCACATGCCCTTAGTTGGGGTACAACTTGCACAGCTGTACATTCCAGTCCTTGGTCTTAAGTGCTGCTGAGGTTACTTAAACTTTAAGCAAATGGTATTCTTCAGACTTTCTGGGACTTTAATATATTTGGTATGCAAATTATTGTTATTAGGCAGTGGTTTCTGGGGCTCCAGCTCAGTGTTCCAGGGCAGATTGGAGAACATCTAATCTGAAGGTGCCCTTCCTTTCCCCTTGAAAGGAATCTCGACCCATTCCTGATACCTTTCCCTGCTGGGACCAGCAGTCCCCCTTCTTCGCTTTGAGGTAATGCAAAGCGATATGAATGAGGGAAACAAACAGTAAGCAGCAAAGGCATCTCTCTAAGTTATGGAAACTTGCATAAAAGGAAACTTGTGGCAATAGTGAGGTCTTTCATTTCCTATTCTTTATTAAATGACAGGTTGCCAGGAAAGCACTGTCACACATTTGCATGCAGGTTAAATTTCTCAAAATCTGAGCCCCTACAGCGAGTGACAGTGGGAAGTGTGAAAGAAAGGCTCGAGATTCGCTGCTGTGCTGTTATTGTCAATGGGTAAATTTCTTTAGCAATTTGTGGTTCTATTGGAACTGACTGGAACAAATCCAGCCATGAGCTATTTGTTAGTTGGTTTTCTTTTCTATTTATTATTTTGAATGGAAAGCATGATAACCAGGGATAAATAATGAAAGGCATTTTCGTTATCATCATTAAATACCAAATATAGGTGACTACAGAAATCCTAAAATAACTAGACGAGCTCATCATGGACCAACATCTTTCACTTTTCTAATGTGCTTTTGGAGGTTTTGACACCAGGAATGCAGCAGTGCTTTCCAGATAGTGTGGATTTTACCTAGAAATATTATCAACTGAGTCATAATGAACAACATGGTTCACTCTTTTCCCATGGTTGTCTTAATTAGCTGCACAATTTTCCCTGATCTCACTTGAAACAATGTTCAAATTCCCCAGAGGTTTGATTGAGCATTTTCTATTCATTTGTCAATTCTAAGAACTAGTTGCTGGGATTAACTTACAAATGAATATTCCTTCCCTAATTGCTGCAGACAAATGCAGTTTGGCTGCTTCAACTTAAAACAATAAAAATGAAAGTAGTAGTATAATATAATTAATTTTGTGGTGGTAAGCATCTTCTAAGCTGTAAGTAGAGGATGAGACATGCAGCTCCAGAGTTGGACTTTAAACCTACATCTAAAGTTCATTGTTATTAGGAGGTGTCTGAATATTAGGCCTGGAAATGTTGAATTGGCAAACATTTTTCTGTTTTTAATCTTTCCTCTATGTTTTCCAGGGGAAAAAGCTGATATCTGTTAATATTCTCCTTCAAACAAACTGGGAAAGTTAAAATGTACCTTGGGTTGCAGTAAAAGATGGTTGCAGTAGGTTGATCTTTCCCATGGCTTACCTTGAGGGACTTTACTCATGTCAAAGGCTGCATAAGATGCTGGGCATTGGGGGACACATTTGGGGAGGAAATTGGCAGCTCCAAGTGTCCTTGTCACCTTTCTACAGGATGTAGCCCAAGGGCAGCTGGTGGGGAAAATGATTTTTAGGCTTGTTGCTTGCTTTTCTCAACTTGGCCTACACATCTTCTCCCTTGAAATAAGAGTTTTAGGCTTGGGAGAAAACAGGACTGAAAGCAAACCTCTGGCTTCTCCTAAGTTCCAGTAAAGCAGCCTCTACTCTGAGTCAGTGAGTGAAAGAGTGAGAACACAGGAAGCCAAGCTCTGTCACAAAAGAACCCGAAAAAGGGACCTAAAATATTTTTTTTCAAAGACAGAAGCATTAACAAAATGACGGGGAAGACACAAAATAGAAGAACAGAGAAAGAAGAAAGAGGAAGTAAAATTCAAGGAGGAAAAAAAAATCATAACACATTAGTTTATTTGAAATGTGAACAGACGGCAAAATTGCACACGGCCCATTCTAGTCCAGCTTGCTTGCCAACTCTTCTACTCAAAGACACGGGGACCCATTCCGCCTATTTGTCTCAGAACCTTTAAAATGGGGTCAGGAAATTTGCTACTTGGGCTTAGCAATGTGCTGGTTGTCTTTGTCCCCCACTCTGCATCTATCTAGGTGTTTTGCATCTAAGAACATTTCAATAGCATTAAATCATCAACAACCTAAAAGTCATGTCTACACCTGCAAAGTGAAATGTGGAATTGAGATAGTTTAGAGAAGAAAAAGGGATTTTTGAAAACAGACCCAAATGGTCCATATGAAAAAAAGATTTATACTTTTGGGCAAGACTCATGGCCCACTGAATTTGATATTTTGACTCTAAGGGTGTATCACAGGCTGTGGAATGAAAGGGGTATAGGTGCCCAGAGCCACTCAATTGGTTCACTGGTTAACCACCCAGCTCTCCACTTTGTCATGGTGGGTCCTGGAGGAGTGAGCTTCATGCTACTGATTATTTACTTGCAAAGTGGGTGTTGTGCCTGGGTGATACCCTGCCGCCCTATGCAGTGCAGTAGAACACAGCCTAACTGTGTTCCTCACTCCACCTCTAACACTTGAATGAGATAAAAGCCTGCTTAACACAGCATGTAAAGAAAGACTGAGTTCTGGCCACTCAACTCCAGACTCCTAGAGGTGTTTGACCAAATGGCCATCAACCAGGTGTTTTGGGTTTTTTCATTTGATAAGTGAGGTAAATCGCAGACATTATGTAAGGAATATGTACAATAGGATTTTCCCCGGGATTTTTTCTAGTACCTTTATCCCTGAGCTGGTGTGGCCAAACCACACCAACTCTGCAGGCCACATTGTTTAGAGTCATTAACAGTTTGTTTCTTTTACCCCATCAGTTGTTGTACAATGCACAGTTGCACTAGGGTCTCCTTCAGGTACTTTGGGTGGTTTTCAAGAATGTATCTATTGATGCCCATGAAGAAGTCATCTTGAACAAGGGCATCTGTCCTTTCTTCCTCCTGAGCTCTGGTCTCTGTCAGGGATATCTCTCATCAGAATCTCCATCCCAGCCCCAGTATAGTTAGTGCTCTGTGAAGTCTCAATATATATTAAAGGCTCATGATAATGGGAATTTCATCTTTGACCTATTCTTAGAGATGGGCAATGATAAATACACCGGGAAGCCAACATTTCCCTCACTTAAATGGAGAACGCTCCAAGATTTAGTCATTCCTGATGATGGCAGGAAGAGACAGTCAGGTTGACTATCATTTGATGAATTTGGAAGGGTAGAGAGACAATCAAAATAACCAAGATCCTAATTCCTTTTTACTTCTTTCACACACAAATGTGATTTTAGTAATAAAGGCAAACAGTTAATTGGGGGAATTTTCCTTCTCAATTTGGGAGGAAACGCTTTCCCAAGTGAGACAAATGACCATCCTTTTTCTTTCATAAGAAACTGAGTGTATGTTTTCTCACAAAACATCTAATGTGTGTGTGCATGTGTGCTCGCGTGTACACGCACATGGACACATTGCATGATACTTACGTTGGTCTACTTTCTGCAGAGGATCAACTTTACTGCTTTCTCTCTTTTAAAAGTATCCTTTCAACACTAAATATTTCTTAACCTGCGTGAAGGCAATATTCTATATATTCCCTAAAGTCTATCTACAACTACCTTTCCTGTCTAGCCTGCTATGTGGACCTCTGTTCTCTCTGAATTCCAGAAATGCTTTTGAAAACTAGCACCTTTTAAAAATAGTGACTCTGGACGCCCTCTGCCGTCTATTGTTAAGTTCTTCAGCTCTGCTACTGACAGCAAAGCAGGAAGTTGGCCAGGGATTATTGAGAATACACGCACACAGCCAGCACTTGGGCAGGCAATACAGAGATGGGGTTAAAAACATGACCTCCAGCATCAGACCTCCTGGGTTCAAATACTGTGCTCTCCCACTCTCTAGTGTTATATCCACAGGCAAGCAACTAAACGTCTCTGAGCTTCAGTTTCTTTATCTGTGAAATGGGATAATAGTACTTTATGGGGTTTCCTAGGGATTAAATGAGATAAAGTGCTTTGCACAGGACCTGGCAAATGGTCTTATTATTATTTGAAATGTAGTTTCGCTCTTGTCACCCAGGCTAGAGTGCAATGGCGCAGTCTAGGCTCACTGTAACCTCCATCTCCTGGGTTCAAGCAATTCTCAACCGTCTCAACCTCCTGAGTAGCTGAAATTACAGACGCCCGCCACCACGCCTGGCTAATTTTTTTGAATTTTTAGTAGAGATGGGGTTTCACCATGCTGGTCAGGCTGGTCTAGAACTCCTGACCTCAGGTGATCTGCCTGCCTCGGCCTCCCAAAGTGCTGGGATTACAAGCTTCAGCTACCTTGCCCAGCTGGTAAGTCTTATATGTTATCTATTTTTGTCTATAATCTTTGTAATTTTATGAACCCTGGCTTTTTATAAGCCCTGTTTTTGTTGAATTCTGTATCACCTAAGGACCAATCTGTTAAAAATCAATTATGCTCCTCTAAATTGGAAATGACATTTCCTCTGCTCTCTACAGCTTTTTTATATAATGACAAGCTTTTTAGGCCAAAGCCTCATGATGCATGCAGCCATCTTGCTACCAGCTATAACCAGAACATACTCCTCACCCTACCTGACATCAACCCGGTAATTTCCAGCTATAAAACGGAAGCTTAACTTAATCCTCTTCAATCTTCATGGCTACATGAGTCTCCCTGGGACGCGGCAGAATACATCAGCAGGTTCTGTTACTATTAGTTACCAGGAATGAGACTTGCACTTGTGGATTCAAAATCAAATTGAGTTGTAGGGCAGTCCCTTTGCAGGGGTTATGCCTTCCTTCGTGCTGTCAATTGTAACAGATGATGTTGCTGTCTAGGGGTAAGGGCTACTTTGGGGATTGAAAGACAGGGTGATGCTGTGCTCTTCTGGGTGAGCATCTTGGCCTGACTTCCGTCAGGAAAAAGGAATTAGGGAAGACAAGAGATTTACAAAGCATCACTCTACTCTGACAATGCATTTCCAGGCAGGCCCGCAGTTCACAGACCGTGATGCCTGGCAGGCCATCTCAGAGGCCCCTGGTTCTCTTTCTTCTCCTGATTAAATGAGGCCTTCCTCTCCTATGCCAGAGCAGCCAGCTCTGCGTGTTTCAGCTGCAGGGCAGTGACTAGCACGTAAGCATGTGGTTCCCTTTCCCTCTGGGCCTTCTTTCCCCATCCCCATCTTTAATGGCTGTGGTAATGCTGCCTCTGAGGCCCTTGGAAGAAAGTCAGCTGGGCAAGGCAGGCCAAGTGGGGAGGTGAGCAGTTCAGCAGCGCTTTGATCCTCTTTCATTAGCAACTTGAAAGTCACCTGGAACCGTTGTGCCCACCGCCTACTCCCCCAACCCCTCGCCAAATCACTTGTCAGATTAGCTGTGTGCTTGGAATGTCTGGGGGGAAACTCCCATGGATACATTACTGCAAGATACAGGGGCTCTGGTCCAGTACATGAATGCACTGGCCAACCCAGGACCCCCACACAGGCAAATCATTCTACTAGTCTGTGTCTTGGCTCTGTCATATGTAAAACCGGGACAGAAACAGCAACCAGTTTATGAGAAAACTGTGAAGTGCCTAAAGTATATTGTGGCAGACTGTACATATTAACTAAAATCTGCCGTTAATTAATGAAATCACTCTTTCAAAAAATATTAAGAACCCATTAAATATATAAATAATATGCAACATAAGCACCTTGGGGTCATATAAAACAAATGTAGAATACTCTGTTCTTCAGGAGAGACCAGATATGGAGAAAAAGATCTGTAACAATACAAGGCAGTGTACTTTATGTATTAAAATAAATGACACAGACAACTGGTTTTACAAAATACCAGCAAAAGGTCTTCCTTTATACATGCCACAGGGTGCTATGAAGATTACCCTAGACTTAGCACTTATCCTAACTGCAATCATGTGGTCATTTGTCCAGTTATCTTTTTGATGTCTGTTGTTCTGCAAGCTCCATGGGAACAGAGGACATTTTAAAAATCTTCTTGTTTTGACTCCATGTTATTGAATAAAACATATCTCAATCAGAATACACCAATTTCCATTAATTTTTGAGAACACTTTTTTGAGCTAATGCCATTTAAGCCAATGTAATTCCTTGATTCATTTTCTATGCAATACAGTTGAACCACTTCCTTTTAAAAAATATCATTTCACTTTTATTTTTGTGAAATCATTTCCCTAGAATCAATTTTACCATGATTTGGTTCCTCACAGTTTCTTATGCATATCAAATGTTACTGATGATAGCCTTTGCCGCTATAAGCTTTTTTATGGTTAGTTTATCTATGAAGTGTAATTTCTCTGGATCAAATTTATAGGTAGAAATGTTATGAAGGAAATTTGAATTGCGGGTTATTTTAGTCAAGTCTCATGTAGTTTTGCCACAACTGGCCTTAGTTTGTATGGATTTCTTTATGTATATTTGAAAAAAATAAATGGATATATTTTTCATTGTCTTTAAATCCTAATGCCTTGGAACTCTTGATTCAATTAATTCATTGGTGGGCTTGGGGTCAGCATGAGAGAACAGCAGAGGAAAGGTACTTATTATGTGTAGGGCAGACGGCAGAGACTACAGACCTCAGCAGTGGGTGCTGGCATGACCCTCTAAAAGGCCTGCTGGGCCCAACACTGCCTCAGCACATTATTTACTCAGGAGTCCAGAGACAAGGCCAGACTTCCCACTCTTCCCCCTCCTCACAACTGAGACCAGAGGACACAGAGGATGAATCTGAAGCCCACAACTCCTGTCCACAGAGACATACAAGACACACAAGCTTTCTGTTATACCAACTATTCTTAAAGTGTGTTGCCCAGACTAGCAACAGCATCATCTGAGAATGCATCTGTAATGCAAATTCTTGGGCCCTGACTCATATGTATGGAATCAGATATTCTGGGGGTGGGGCCCATCAATCTGTATTTTAACAAGCTCTCCAAGTGATTCTGATGCCTGTTCAGGTTTAAGAGCCACAGCCTTATACTCAGCTATCATCTTGGCTATGAAAAGGTAGGAGGAAGATACGCAAAAAGATTGAACATTTACCTCAAAGAAATCAAAGACTAAAATATCCTTTTAAGCAGGATCAAGTCTCCCATGACTCCTATTTTCAGTATAACCAGAGTTCATAAGAAGTTTTAGTTCACTGCAAAGAAATAGAGAAGCCTACATTTTTGCCCACCCGAATTGTAGCCGGTACATCCTTACCTCATTATAATATCCCAACAATATTCATTATGAGTAGTTAAAGTTTGTATTTACTTCCTGAATCATCCTCAACAAAACTATCAACAAATATGGCACAGGATTGTTTTATTTCACGACCAAGTCCATTCTTCAGTAGGAATTTGACCACTCTGTAATGAGCATCTCCTACAGAAACAAAAAGGTCCCTGGGAGTCAACGTGGCAGGCTAAAATTTTCTGTGTTGGGACAGAGATCTTGTCTGTCTTTTCCCTGTGGCATGTAGAGTCTTTTGTAGTGCCTTGTCCTTTGTAGATTCTCAAAATAGATATGGTGAATGGAGAATCCTTGAGGATTTAAAGAGCTTGCAAATGCCTCATTGAAAAAGTGACACGAGTTAGACCTTGAATAATAGGCAGAACAGGATAGAGAGTGGGGACACTTTAGTTGGGAGGAGGAAGGGATACACAGTGGGCTGAGCAAAACTTGGAGTCAGGTCTAAATGTGGAAGGTTGGGACTGGCTGTCTTAGTCTCTTCAGGCTGCTATAACAAAACACCAAAAACTGGGTGGCTTATAAATAACAGAAATATATTTCTCACAGTTCTGAAGGCTGGGAAATCCAAGAACAAGACGCCGGCATTTGGTGTCTAGTGAGAGCCCACTTTCTGGTTCATAGACAGTGGCTTTTTGCCATGTCCTCGATTAAAGGAAGGGGCGACCAAATTTCTTTGGGCTTGTTTTATAATGGCACAAATCCCATTCATGAGGGCACCACCCTAATTCCCTCCCAAAGGCTACATCATCTAATACCAACACCTTGGGGATTTGGATTTCAACATATGAGTTTGGGGGGACATTCAGACCCTGCACTGAGTGTATGGTATTAGAGAGGAAAAGCTGTCCATGGGGGACTAATATGACCAACATTGTTATACAATATAGTTAAATGAGCTGGTGAGTTAAATAAGTACTAATCCTCTGATACATTCCCTACCATGCTAGGCACCCAGCAAACAGAGCAGAAAGGACAGGCATGGCACCTGAGTCTAGTGAAGAAAACAGACGGTGAAAGGCATATGATAAGCACTTTGATAAATGAGGTACATGGGGCACATGGGGAGTTCACCTAACCAGGTGAGCTAGACCAGAAAGCCTTCTCAGATGAAAAGATGTCTAAGCTGAGACCTGAATGATGAGTAGGAGTTAGCCATTCCACAAGAGGGGAAGAGGGGCGTAGAGTAGCAAGAGTTGGAGCTGGGTGGACAAATGTGGGCCAGATTAGGAAGGACCTTCTAAACCATGTTGAAGAGCCTAAGCTTTATCCAGAAGCATGTGAGGTCCTCAGGAGGTTTTAAACGGGAGAAAACAGACTATCTACGACAGTTTCACAGAATTTATTCTTTGAAATTCCTACCACTGAGATGGGATGTATGCTCCTTCCATTTGAATCTGGGGGCGCTTGGGACTTTAGTGGAAGTGATATTATGTGACTTCTGAGACTAGGTCATAAAATGTAACTGCTTCTGCCTGGTCCTCTTGGGACAGTCACTCCTAGTACCTAGCCACCATGCTGTGGTGAAGCTATGTGTAGATATGTTCCAGCCCCAGCACTAGCTGAGGTCCTAGCATAAACTGCCAGAAATACTAAGGAAGCCTTTGAGATTATTCCAGTCCCGGCCACAATCTGATGATGACTATAACTGCATGAGAACCCGAAAAAGAACTGTCTGGCTGAGCCCAGTCAGTACTTAGGAAAATGAGAAATAACTCAATGACTGGTGTTGTTTAAAGTCACTGAGTTTTGGAGTGTTTTCCATACAGCAATCAATAACCAGAACTATCCCTGATATCACCTAATTAAGAAGATATCTTTTTGTCTCCTTCTAGTAACTGTGCTGAACTCACCATACTGATTTCTGGGACTCTGGAACAACAGACATCTATAGTAAGTAAAAACAATCTACAAAAGCACATAACAGAGTTAAGGAATAAGATGTTCTGTCCAATCAAATATTTTCGTTAATGGGATAAGTAGGCCAGGTGTGGTGGCTCATGCCTGTAATCCCAGCACTTTGGGAGGCCAAGGCAGGCAGATCACTTGCGGATAAGAGTTAGAGACCAGCCTGGCCAACATGGTGAAACCCCATCTCTACTAAAAAAAATACAAAAAATAAGCTAGTGTGGTGGCACACAACTGTATTCCCAGCTACTTGGGAGGCTGGGGCATGCGAATTGCTTGAACCCAGGAGGCAGAAGTTGCAGTGAGCTGAGATCACACCACTGCGCTTCAGCCTGGGTGACAGGGTGAAATTGTGTCTCAAAAAAAAAAACCCAAAGCAGAAAAAAACAAGTAAATGATGTAGGCAAACTACTGCTTATAAAGAAACACCATTTTTTCAAAGGAATTACTGAGTTTTAAAGAATGAAATGCCCATCATAACCTATACTGAACACTTTTTTATTGGATTTTTAAGACTTTAAAATCATCTATTACTTTGGGGTGAACACTATGCATATAGTACTCTCTTAGTACCTCTGTACTAAGGTTTCTGGGAACAGGTGGAATGGACCAGTTATTCCAGTCGGCTGAGAAGCAGCCACCTGCTGCTCAGGGCAGCAGGGATTGGGAAGCTTGTTGCTATTTACTGCTCACAAAATTTGGTTATTTTGCTAATGAATGGTTGTTGGCTAACCAAGGCTACACTCACTCACAGCACTGGAGCCATTTGAACTGTGAGAGTTGGAGAAGATGAAAAGTAAGTTGAGGGGACAGGAAGCATGCCCTATTATTCCCTAAGACTGAAAGTGGAGAAATCCAAACACTTTTTTTTTTTTTGCATGTGCAAAACACCAGACACATACAGAAACAATTAGGATTCTATCAGGGCAGAGAATTTGTTTCTCTAAATGGGGCTGTTCAATGTTTCACAGAGCACAAGGAAAAGAAATTCAATATTTTTGAGCAGAAGGAAGAACTCATTTGTTTTTATAATTCCTTAACTAGTTTCAAACATATTGCATGTACTATGTGCCAGCCACTATCTGCTTGCTTTATATTCCCTATCTCATTTCATCCTCACACCAAGCCTAAGAGGCAGATACTATTATCCCCATTTACCAAATGAGGAAACTGAGGATGCCCCGGGCCACACAGTCACGGGGGCCCTTGTTATTCTGTTTCTTAAGAGCTGCTCCTTTTTCTCCTCTGAAAAGAGACAATGTAGTACAGTGGGAAGGATATTAGACTAGGAATCTGGATTCTAATCTCAGCTCTACCACAAATCAATTATGCCAATGTGTGACTCTCATATGTGGATCCTGTCCTCAGGTGGGATTGTGATCTCAGACCTGGATTCAGCAAACACCTGAAGCTGTGATTCTCTTACCGGGACACAGTCTACAGTTGAGATTGGGCCTGTCTTGCATGGATCGTTTCCTTAACCTGAAAGATGAAGGAATTAATTAGGAGACTCAGAAGACTTATCCTAGTCTACAATTTCTGATTCTATAATCCTTGCCTCAGAACAACCACCAAGTGAACAGTCTTAGTTTTGGAGGTGGCAATGAAGAGTCTGCAGCAATCTTGGCAGACAGCTCCTGAGGTCTGAGCAACCTCTGGGCTTTCTGAAACAAAAGGAGCAAGTGAGGTGGGGTCACTGTGTATCTTCTGCTTACTGGTGACCAGATACAGTAAAATTCAACACATACTGTATTTCAGACCATCATAAGTATGAAGCAGCTTTGAACTGCTCTCATGGCACATTTTTTTTTTTTTAATATGAGGCATTCAAGAGAGAAAAATCATTAACAAATAAGGTAAACTATAGGACTAAATATTTATTATCCACATAGAAACCTAAGCATTATGTGGTTTTTAGTGGCACTTATTTTGAAAAGCACATGGCTTACCCATGATCAAAGCAGTAATCATTTAAATTTGGCTTACTCAGCAGTCCTAAAGGCTAAATTCTGGTTTTGTTTGTGCTGCTGAGAAAACAAAACAACCACAATCCCATCAAGTTTGCTTATGAACCTTATTTCTCTTGTTTTTCAGAAAATCTGATCCTACTAAACCTTGAATGAAGATTTCAAATCTATATGCAAATACACATAGGCATTATTGTTTTGCAGATGGAAAGATGAGGGCTCAAGTCATAGACATATATGACGGCAGAGCAATGAGAAAATCCTGGGCTGTTTTCTAACATGGTAAAATAGGGTTTCAGATCTCCTGAATTCAGCAAGGATGTAATTTGCAAGTAACTACTCCTTTGAAAATCAGAGTTGTCCACACTTGTAGTGAAATTCATTTCTGATGGTGCTTACTGGGTTCCACTCTGGTGCTGGAAGCTGAACTGGAGACTGACCATGTTCCTTCAAGGATCCTCAGCCATGCAAAAGGGAAGCGCCTTTCTGAGGGAGCCAAGCTTGCATCTAGACCTTCACAGTGGTGCAACATAACTTCTCAGAGATCGGCATGGTATCATTCAGTGAATTTGGGAATTTCAGGAGAAGACCAAGTGTCAGCACACTGTCTGCTGAAGTGCGATGCCTGGCTTCTCAGGAAAGGCAGTAACTCACTAGAAGCAGGCCCCTCAGATCCATAGGTGGACTGAAACCAGGGTTACTCAGCCAACAGGGACTGGCTGAGTGGCTGGAAGGTGCGACGGCTGACCATCCTCTTGTTTAATAGCAATGTGTGGGATTTCCTGTCCCTGGGGGTGTAGCAGAGCACAGCATCCAAAGAATCAGTGGTGATCTGGCCAGTGATGTGCAGTATCCCATAGATCTCATCAAATTTGGCCACAAGGGCAGGCACATCCTTCACTTTTTCCCTCACTTTGGCCAGCTGGAAAAAAGCAAGAACACATCATTACATCTCTGCAAGATTTCTTCCTTGTTCTTACTATAACCCTAAGAAAAAGAAATGGACATGAACAAAAATGTATGGTAGGCCAGGCGAGGTGGCTCATGCTTTAATCTCAGCAATTTTGGAGGCTGAGACAGGAGGATTGCTTGAGCATAGGATTTCTAGGCCAGCCTAGGCAACACAATGAGAATTTGTCTGTAAAAAAATTTTTTTTAAAATTAGTTGGTGTAGTGGGAGGATCACTTAAGCCCAGGAGACAGAGGCTGCAGTGAGCCGTGATCATGCCACTGTACTCCAGCCTTGGCAACAGAGTGAGTCTTAAAAAAAAAAAAGTATGGTATACACCTAAAATGGTGAAAACCAGGGTACTGGGGCACACAGACAGAAGTATTACTATGAGGGATTCCAAAAGCTACACACAAAATTCAAAATTAGTACTTGAAAATCATACCTAATATAAAAAAAAGGAGGGTTCAAATAACACATCATATATAATGAAACAAACCAAGTAAAGGAGGTCATATACCAGTGGAATCAACTTTGTTCAATGTAATGATTACAGCAGGAGGAGGCAGGGCCAAATTACATAGGGCTTTATATATATTCCACAATAAGTTTTTTGAAATTTATTCTAAAAAAGCCATCAGAGCATCTAAAGTGGGACATGATCTCATTTCTGTTTAAAAAGTTGCAGAGAATGAACTGGAGTGTACAGAAATGTGGAGACCCACATCATAACCCAGATAAGAAAGGATGGTAGTTGAGATTGGGAAAGGTACAGAAAAGAAAGAGAAGTACACTTATGTGAGGTATATTTTGGAGTTTACACTGAAAGGACTTATTTTTGAATGGGTGAAGGAAAGGGAGGAGTCAAAGCTATCTTCTCAATTGGGGCTTTAATAGCTGGATGATGGGTGCTACCATTTCCTGATAGAGAAGTCAGGGAGGCGAGATTTGGAAGGGAAAATCAAGAGCTCTGTTTGGACGTAATTGAGATGGCTGTGAACCATCTAAATGGGTATAGAAGGTTGTTGGATATACAAGTCTGGGGCATGAAGGAGAGGTCTAGGCTAGAGGCATACGCAGTATAGTCACAAGTATATGATGGTATTTAACCCCAAAAATGGGTGAACTAGAATGGAGAATGTGAAGCTGCTTTCTGAATAAAATCAGTATTTTACTTAGTTCAATCCTTATCAAGGGTACAATCTCAACACATTTCTTGATGGAATTTAATTGGGATCAAGCTTCCTAACAAATCCTTTGCCCCTCTTCCACCTCTTCCAAATATATAACACTGTTTGCACCTGCATATCTTCCTTTTAGACAAGGGCTCCCAACCATGCCTGCGGACAAGCAGCTTAAGCACTTCTTAATGTTCTTAAAAAAGAATAGCTTGTTTAGTCCTCATGTTCAAGGTGAAAATGACTTAATGTGCAGCATATGGCTTCTAAAAGCAGCAGAGCAAACATGCCAAGCTGGAGGTAATTTTGATCTAAAAACTGTAACAGTTCTGTTACATAACTACACAAATAAATCAGCAATTCTTTTCAATAGTCCTGTGGTGATATAATAGCACCTATGATAGTTTATAGTCTTATCTCCCTACATAACACTTTTTAAATAACTGCTGGCATAAACATTAAATGCACCATTTGTAAAATGCAGACTTTTACAATATAGGACTCCACTTGCAATCTCACACATATATATTTAGAACTAGCTCAAAAGCTACTGGAGTTACATGAATCAATCCACTTCTCATCAAGCTGGTCCTTGAGTGGTCCCACAGTAATCAGAGGGAAGACACTGAACTAGAGGGTTCATTTTCTAAGTAAAAGAGTCTTATATGAGTGCTTTTCAATATGAAATTTGTTTGGGTGCTTTAGCCATATAAATGGGTAACAATGTATTGATGGATCAGGTCTAAGGAATGGTTGTTAACATCAATGCTGCTGAGAAAAGGAAAGTTGTATTTCACATGTACACATACACACGTGACTATGCACTTTAAAATCTGTTCATGCTTCTACTTTCCCTACTTTTCTAAACTTACCCCAAAAGGGTTGGGTGGATCACAGCCTACACAGAGCTAAGACTGCAAATAGAAAGAAGCATTAAATCAACCATATCCAGTTTAGTCATTTTCCTGACAAGCTCCCTTTTATCAGCAGGAAGGAGCCTTTGGGTGGAAGTGAGGAAACGGAACAGGGCTGGGAAGGCGACAGTGTGGCAGGAGGAGGAAGCAGCCACTGCCCTCTAGTGCCAATCCTGCTGTCTCAGCCATCAGCCTGGACCAAACTATAAAAGAGAGAGGCAGGAGAAATGAGGGAGGAAGGGAGGACCAACCAACAGGCCGCTTGGTTGGTCACAATGACAGTATCAGTATTATTACTAACAGTACGATCACTGTCAATAACGTACAATTTCTTTACACTTCTTTTTTTCACCTTAAGTTATATGCTATGAGAGATGTACAAATTACTATATTTCAAATGACCTACAAGAATTCCAATTTGTGTACTTAAGCCATCAATGTGATACATGGGTTCATTTGTTTCATTTCCCTTTCAATTTTTAGGAACTGCTTTTTCTCTTCATTTTTATTTAACTCTGCTTTACAGTTCTGCAAAGCATTTACATGGTTCCTAAGTTAAATATATAAACAAGGTACATTCGGAGAAGTCATGCTTCGTCCCTCACTTTCACTTTCAAAACTTTTGTTTCTTAATTTTTTAAAACTAAATTTAAAAAATAATTTGTCAATTATTTTAATTGTCAAATAATAATTGTGTATATTTATAAAGTTCAATGTGATGTTTCAATCTATGTGTATACTGTAGAAAGATTCAGTCAAGCTAACGAAACTATCCATCACCTACCAATGTGTCTTCTGTGGTGAAACATTAAAAATCTACTTCTTTGGCATTTTTGAAATATGCATAATAATTAACTGTGGTTCCTAAAGACTCAATCAAAAAAACCTTTAGAACTGATAAAGTCAGTAAAGCTGCAGGTTACAAAATTTACATACAAAAATCAGCAGTATTTCTATAAAAAAAGATCTGAAAAAGAAATCAACATAACCACTTAAGTTTTGTTTTTTCCATCGTAGTGTTTTTCAAAAACATAAATATATAAAAATAACTATATGTTCCCGCCTTCTTAAGGCATACTACACATACCCATTTGCATCTTGCTTTTGTCACTTAAAAACATATTTAAGTGATCCATATAACTGGTAATCCATTGCAATATATGATGTAGCTGTTCCTTATTTCCTGTGAGTTACATAGCAGTCCTTTGTACGAACAGACCCTAATTTGTACAACTAGTCCTTTAGTGATGGAAATTTGGGCTTTTTTCCAGTCTGCTGTTATTACAAATTGGCTTGCAACAAATAGCCTTGTACATACAACTTCTTTATATTTGCCAGTATATTTTCAGAATATACTCCAAGAAGTGGGAGGATTGAGTCAAAGGGTGAAATTATTTGTAGTGTACCAATCTGTATTCCCTCTAGCAGCATCAGATGATAGCGCCCATTTCCTCAGAGCCTCACCAACCAAGTAGGCTGGCAAACTTGCAGATTTCTATTCAAGAGAAATATCATAGGGTAGTTTTATTTAGCATTTTCTTGATATGTGCAAGAGAATCTTTTCGAAAGTTTAAAGGCCATACACAATTCATTTTTAGTAAATTCCGTCCACATCTCTTACCCATTTTTCTTCAGGGTTGTTGGTTCTTTTCTCAGAATTTTCAAAAAGAGTTTTTTTGTTTTTTTTTCAGATGGAGTCTCATTCTGTCGCCAGGCTGGAGTGCAGTGGCGCAATCTCGCCTCCCTAGTTCAAACGATTCTCCTGCCTCAGCCTCCTGAGTACCTGGGACTACAGGCGTGCACCACCACACCCAGCTAATTTTTATATTTTTAGTAGAGACAGGGTTACATCTTGGCCAGGATGGTCTCAATCTCCTGACCTCATGATCCGCCTGCCTCAGCCTCCCAAAGTGCTGGGATTACAGGCATGAGCCACCGCACCTGGCCTCAAAAAGAGCTCTTGAAATATTAGGGCTAGTTAGCCTTTTGTCAGTATGATTAAAAATTGATTACTTACCTCTTGACTTTGCTTGTGGACTTTTTGCCACACAAAAAAACAGGTTTTAACATTTTTATTTAGTCAAATTTATCACTTCTTTTACTGATTTGGATTTTGACTGAAAGCTAAGTTTTTCCACTCCCAGGATATTAAAGAATCTACTAACGTTTATATCTAGTACTTGTGTGTTTCAATTTAAAAATTTAAATTCTCATCCATTTGGAATGTATCCTGGTTTGTGGTATAAGAATATATACAACTGTATCTTTTTCTGTTGGCTCTCTACCTATCCTAGTACTACTTCTTACTAGTCTATCCACTTAGATTGATTTGAGATGCTTGTCTCTATGTTACACTAAATTTGTATCTGCAATTCAGTCTGTATCTGGACTTTCTATTCTGTCCCATTAGCTGCCCTATTCATGTCCTAAGCCACAGTTTGAATTATAGAAACTTTAACATGCTTTGATATCTGCTAGACCTAGCAACTCTTACTGCCCCTCTTTCACAGGGTTTTTCTAGCTAGTCTTGTTTGTTCTTTCAACTAACCTTTACAGAAAAAACAAAGTGATATTTTTATTGGAGTCCTATTACATTATCACAGTAACTTGAAAAAAAAGTGAGTTTTTATGAGGCTAGGTCTTCTTATCTAAACACATGGTCTGTCTTTTCATTTGTACAGAAGACTCTTTTTGTTTTTTAAGATGAGAGGCACTATATCCTACTGTTTGCTGACAAGAATGACCCACAGGGAAGGGGATACTGATGATGCCCAAAAGAGTGAGTCAACTTCTGGACTGATGCTGTGGAGTGGGTCAGAGGGGATGGGATCCAGTGTGTGACTGAAGAGCCTGGTGTGAGAGATGCATCCAGTCATCATGGGTACATAGGGCAAGGGGCCAGAGGCTGTCCATGTAGCAGTCATTCTCTTCTGATTACTTCTATTTTCTCCACGAAACAAGAAATACAGTGATCAACTGAGAGTGAAAAGTGAGGAGAAGGTATTGAAGGCTTGAGGGAAAAGGAAAAAGGTGTAGAATTGTCATCTAGAAGAAAAAGAGAGCCAGGGCCCATGAATACAATGTGGAGAAAAGAATAAGGTAAAAGGAAAAAGTTTCCTAGAATTTCAGAGGATATATTCTGTTGGAAGAAAAAAAAAAATCTTTGCACATATACATGGAAGTCTTAAAACAGGAACAACAGAGAAGCTGCCGTATTTGGCAATTTCTTTAAAGTAAGCTTTAGAATTGAGAAATTAGCGGATATTTGTAAGAGTGTCCTTTCACTTTTAAATGATTTCTGCAGCACTTGCATACTCACCACTTCCTCCGAGAATGCACGTCTTTTCACAAATTTTGATAAATTTTCTTCTGCAGCATTTTTTAGAGTCTCTATCACATTTTCCAACATATTTGACTGGATATGGATTATAATCTGAATAGAAGACAAAAGCAAAACCAAGACTGAGTGAGTGTCTCAATGCTGAGAAATGTACCTGGTTAGATAAGCCTTCATTTATGCACCTAGTCTGCTTTGATCCTACTTCCTAATTTATTTGCTTGCACAAGTTCAAAAAAGTGCTTTAAATGTACACTTACGAGCCAAAATGTGCTTTCCAAATAGTTAATCAAAATACTATAACTTTGCCTGTAATCCCAGCACTTTGGGAGGCCGAGGTGGGCAGATCACGAGGTCAAGAGATAGAGACCATTCTGGCCAACATGGTGAATCCCCATCTCTACTAAAAATACAAACATTAGCCGAGAGTGGTGACATGCGCCTGTAGTCCCAGCTACTTGGGAGGCTGAGGCAGGAGAATCGCTTGAACCTGAGAGGCAGAGGTTGCAGTAAGACGAGATTGCAGCACTGCACTGCAGCCTGGCAACAGAGCGAGACTCCATCTCAAAAAAATAAAATAAAATACCACAACTTCAAAACTTGTTTACGGGTAACACTTGAGAGAGCAGAGATTTTGGTGTCTGGATACTCGGGCTGAAATCTAGACACTGGCAAGTACCAGCTAAGTGACTCTGGACCGGTACTTAATCTTTCAATTTAAATGCTCTCATTTGTAAAATGGGGAAAAATAGATTTAGATCTCACATTTTGGGTTTTATGAACATTAAATAAAATACTGGTATACAGAAGATACTCAGTGAACAAAAATACTGGTTTTCTCCTTTCTACATCCTCTAGATTCAGAGGATATGACAATCAATCTCATAAGACTAGTGATATGGTTTGGCTTTGTGTCCCCACCCAAATTTCATCTTGAATGGTAATCCCCAGTGTCGGGGGAGGGACATGGTGGGGGGTGATTGGATCATGGGGGCGGTTTCCCCCATGCTGTTCTCATGATAGTGAGTGTGTTCTCATGAGATCTGATGGTTTTATAAGTGGCAGTTGCCCCTGCTCTCTCCCTTTCCTGCTGCTTTGTGAAGAAGTTACTTGCTTCTCCTTCGCCTTCCCCCATCACTGTATTTCCTGAGGCCTCCCCAGCCATGTGATACTGTGAGTCAATTAAACCTCTTTCCTTTATAAACTACCCAATCTCTGGCAATTCTTTATAGCAGTGTGAAAATGGAAAACAGGAACTGGCTAGGGGCAAATGGTACCTTTAGCATTTTCTGTTTTTAGGAATTTGCAGGCACACAGGTTACTGCAGGCATAGAGTGGAAGCTGGCTGGAATGTTAATGAGGCACTCCTATTTACGCTATCTATTAATGAACTTTCAAAACTGGGTACTGTAGTGTGCTTTCAGAATGACACTACCACCGATCTTCTACCAGACAGGTGCAACTAACACAAGAAAAAACACATTTCCCCCCAATTACCAATATTCACTAGTATAATTCAAGAAAAAGTTTAAAGAAAGTGAGAATAACTGAGAACTCACCAATCAATGTTACAACCACTGTTTATAATTTGATGTATAAATCTTCCAAATGTATTAACTTATCCCCAAAATTTGATTCTACTTTCGGTCAATTACTACACAACAGACATTTATTTCCTCATAGCATTAATATTAGAAAAAAGAAACCCCATTTTTAACACGTACATAGCAATTCATCATGGAAATATACCGTACTTTATTATACTGAACAATGTGTACATATGTACTTTTAAAAACTGGTAATGTCTTAGCCTTGATTCCCAGAAGTAAAATTACCAAGTCAAAGCATAGAGACATTTTTAAGGCTCTTGATCCTTACAAAGATAGTTTTCCTGGAAGAGATTTATCTTTTTTATATTAAACCAGCTATGTTTTCTTACCAGTCTACTTGGTAACATTTTGTATTTGTTGAGTAACTTATCAGGATGAGGGGTTGTCTTTGGTTCTGAAGAACAGAATGAAATGATCCCAGGTAAACTAAATACAAAGAACCCAATTTAAATTCAGTGTTCTAAAGCCCAGGCAAAATCATGAGCACACCCTTTTTGGGAGACAGCTTTCCATGGGTCTCTCAAATTTCTGCATGCCTTGAGAGCAAAAGCACTGACTGCTTTTATTCCAGACTATCTTTTCAAGGATGTTTGTGGACAACAAACAAACACAGTGTTGCATCCAAAGCAAAGGACAGGCATGCTTACTGGCCATTATAAGAGATTTGGGTTTCCTAAGCTTAGGGTTCCTCTCTTGAAAGCAACTTCCTATGTGTGCAAGAGGCACATAGAGCTTTTCATGTCTCCCCACAGGAACTGGGGCTCAGGAAACTGATGTAAAGATGCTAATATTCTGGCTACTGCTACATAATAAATTGTCCTTTATTTCTCCGTGTCTTGTATACTCCACTAGCATCCATGAAACTGGGGCAGGCTAACTCATTAGCTTCCAAGTGGGATAAAATCTCTGACTCTTCACAGTTCTTAACACCTTTGTTAATAAAAACCAATCCCAGTTTGGTTGATGGTGGTGTCCTCTCAAAGGCAAGGACAAGTCTACCTTGTTCAATGCAGTGCTATGTAGTACAAGGCACCTGGCCAACCCTCAGTAACAATAAACAAGAAGAGGAGCTTGGTTCCCCCAGCAATTTACAAAAATAAACCATCTAGAGCCCTCTGCTAGAAATGATGTGCTCCCTGGGAGATGTCAATATTTATTCCTAAGTTTTCCCAACTTCTCTTCCTCCCTCCAGCAACTATCTCTGAACCAGTAGGGATTTCAAAAATAAGGCTCATTACCTTAAAATACACTGATGAAGGGCAATGCACATAAGGTAGTCACTGATAAAAGGCAAAGAGAAAGTTTAAAGCTAGGGGCTTATCTCAAATCAGTCTCAGGGTTCGGCTAAAGAAAACGAAAGTAGGGTACAGCACATTGCCTTAACCTTACAGATTTCAAACAAAAGACTAGGGAAACTCAGTTGGTAAGGAACAGGGGAAATTTTGGTAAGAAAAACTATTTAAAGAACACGTGCTTCCTGTCTCTTTGATTTTCTGAGGCATCAGGAAATACGTTACTAGATACCTTTGAACAAAAAAAGGGAACAGAAGCCCTGAGGATGCAGAAATTTACATTTCTTGTTTCTTTTATTTTTGTTTTAGGTTTGCTATATTTGAAGTAGGATATCACAGTGTGGTAGAGGCTGCCAGTTTTCTAACCAATATCCATTCTCTCCTCCTTTTTCGGTAACAGAACTCCCTAACCTTAATAGACGCTTTCATGTATGTATGAAACTCAAAGACTATTTCTCAGTATTCTTTGCAATTAGGTGTGGTCATGGGATTAAGTTCTGGCCAATAACACCATCAGTACAAGTTGTTGGATGAGACATTTGAGAAAGCGTCTTTAAAAGGGATGAACTTCTTTGTCCACTCGCATTTTTCCTACTTCTTGCTGGACCAGGGATGTAATGAATGGAAGTCACGTGTTAAAGATGGTAGAGTAGAAACAAAGAAAGAGGCTGGGTTTCTGATGACATCATGGAATGCCACACAAGGCGTGGACTGACCAGACTCATTTTCTACATGGAAGAAAAATAAAGGCTCTAATTTGTATAGGCTTTTATTTTTGGAGTCTACATTGCTCCCAAACAAATGCAATTCTTAACTCACACATACGAGTAAGATGCTGCCACGAAGGAATTTGTGAGAAATGAGTCCTGTCTCCTTTCCTCCCTGTGCACCCTAGACTTCCCAGCATAAGCTAGAACTTTAGGGTGACCTAAGTGGGTAGGAGAAAGGGGCATTAAGACATTCACCTGTATTAACAAATGAATGATAAAAGCAGCAAAACCACTTGTCAATTCCCTTGCAAGGTAAATTCAATTCCAAAATGGATCTCCAATTGGAGACATGTCAGGTTTATTGATAAATGATTAGAATTCAAATACGATCAGTGGAAAGTTACCCTGCATTGGTCTCTGCTACTTTCAGACATATTTGGAAGTGGAAATTAATTCTTTGATGTGAAGCAGCATTGCTAAAGAGGGTCTATGTTTGAGATTGAGAAGTTTAAATTCAGACTGAAAAGGCAGAGTCAACATACATGTGTTTTGATGAGATCTGTTAAATCATTGCAGTATGTATTAAGTATTAGCTGGGAAAATAGGAAACTGGGCCCTCTGGGTCACACTGGCAACAAGAGCAATTTAATAAAACAATCAAGTTAGGGAGAAAATTTGTAAGTTCAAATTTCAATTGACAGTAGCAAAAGATTTTAGCATAAAGCACTAATTTTTAAAGTATATCAGAAAAAAAGTTTATTTCTGTGAATACTGACTAAACAGACTCTACTCAGCCTATCTGTCAGTTTCCATCTCTCAATAATTAACAAGCTGCCTTTAAGGATTTCAAGTAGATGAGTCAGCCTTGGAGAAGCTAAGGTCCATGCAGTCATTTTTTAAAACGTACTCTACTAACAGAGACCTAGAATCTAAAAGATTACTAAACTTGAGAATGGCAACCACATCTTTTTCATCATCCCCGAGGAAGATGACATAGGCTTATATTGCAACATGAGAAATTTGGGTTGAACATTTGAAAGAATTTCCTGAGAATTTTTAAACACTGAAACTATCTTTAAGTTTCCCGACAGTGGGTAATTCTGTGACGCAGTTCAGAGAGGATGATTCATACTCAGTATCACTTCAAGGTTCCTTATGGAGTCCTTGCCTGAAACACGCCCATTCCACTGCATCCGCAGGCTGACTTTCCTTTCCAGCCCTCAGAGGAAAGGAGCTGTTCCTGCCTCCTGGTGGGCAAGCACACACTTTTTGCACCATGCCCTGCATTGCTCCTCCTACTGGAAATGGACAGCCTCATGCTCAGCAGGCTCATGTTTAACTCCACCAAAGCACCTTCTCATTCGGAAAAAAAAAAAAATCATTACTAGATTCTTTTTGTTGTTGTTGGAGACAGAGTCTCGCTCTGTTGCCCAGGCTGGAATACAATGGTGTGATCTCCACTCACAGCAGCCTCCGCCTCCCAGGTTCAAGCAATCCTCCTGCCTTAGCCTCCCAAGTAAACCAGGATCACAGGCACACACCACCACCTTCAGCTAATTTTTGTATTTTCAGTAGAGATGGGGTTTCGCCGTGTTGGCCAGGCTGGTCTTAAACTCCTGACTTCAAATAATCCACCCACCTCAGTCTTCCAAAGTGCTGAGATTACAGGCATGAGCCACCGCACCCAGCCCGTTACTAGATTCTTATAACTGTGAGAGATCGGCCAGGATGGAAGGAGATGAGAAATCTAAATCCAGAGGTGGATTACATGCACTAGTGGGATCATGGTTTTTGACTTCCAGTCTTGCGTTCTTTTTATTATTCAAGAGGAGCCACTAATCCCAGTCCTGGATAAAAGAGACACACCTTTTTCATCTCTGTAGGTCTGGAGTGGTGGGGAAACCCTAGGCTTCGCAGTCAGAGTTGTTGGTGTTAAAACCCTGACTCTGCTATTTAATTAGTTGGGAGAACTAAGGTAATTTACTTACCCTTGAATCTTCATTTTCCACATCTATAATGTGGAGAAAAATTGTTTTGATAGTTGTATAACAAATCTAAAGTACCAAGCATGATACCTTAGATAAATTAAATTAAAACTCTGCTTACCACACTGTTTGATTTCTTATCACCAATTCTTATTGAAACCCTCAACCTTGCTTCAACTCTAGGAAAAGTGATCAATGATCCAAGTAAAACACTTCTCCCCTTTTTCTCCTTTCTTTCCTACCTGATGTTATCAGAGACTTGGATAGCTTTAGCTTTAGTGGAAGAGTATCTTGCTAATCCCAGCGGTTCTATTCTGTCCCATCATGATAGATGGGACATCTGAAGGCCACTCTCTCTCTCAGAAGCAATTATATACTGGAATACCAGAGCTGTCCATATCCAGTAGGAAGCAGATAAGTCAGAGACATAGTGTGCCTGCTGGAAGACCAGGCTTCCCAGTCTGTTTAGCTTACTGGTATCACTTGCTCAAATGACCTGACCTTCTGGACTCTGGACCTTTGCCAACCTTGGCCTCCCACACCTGCTTTAGCGTGTGAGCTTTTCAGGCTGACCCACCTGCTCAGACCTGTGGTTTCTGCTTCAGCCCCCAAGATGAACAGGAGCTACCTGGAGTAGGCTAAGACAGGGAGGGCTCTCAGCCGCTTGGATTTCTACACAGCTGCAAGTCCTTCCCTCTCTTTTCTGATGCTTCCTCTGCCTCACCATTAATGCCTTATAAACTCATTTCTGAGCCCTCATACTTCCCTGCTTTCTTATGGCATTCATCAGTTCATATCAAATCCATTACCAGGTGTATATAGTTGAGTTCATGCCCTCCAAGTTTATGCCCTTTGAAACTAAAATGTCTCTTTGTCGATATTTTTCTAGTATTTTGTTTCTTCCATTACAAACCCATTTCATTTTTTCAAGTTCTCTGTTATCACGGTCTCCATCTTTCTGGTTCCTTGGCCTCACCTTTCTCTCACGTGAAAGCATTTTGAAAAGTAAAGTTGAGGTCCAATACGAGGAATTCTTATTGCACACTTCTTGCCTGACCTTGTTCTCCAAAATTTACCATAAATACTCATCTAGTCATTCTCTGAAAAGTCACCTGGGCACTGCTGTGGGATGACATTTGAGGATAACTACTATGGGCAGAACTGAAAAGCATTATTATCTTTAAGTATGACCTTTCAGAAGTTTGGAGTTATGCATAATTCCTATTCACTAGGTTCTAGGATTCGGTACAAATGAATATTCCTTTTAACTCATGTCAAAAAAATACTATTAGTATTAGCAAATATTCATTGAACACTGACTACCTGCCAGGCACTATGCTAACTATTTTATATGCATAATTTATTTTAATCCCCACAACAAAAAGATAGCGACTATTTGTTGCAGGAAGTCAGGAACCCCAAATGGAGGGACCGGCTGAAGCCATGGCAGAAGAACATAAATTGTGAAGATTTCATGGACATTTATTAGTTCCCCAAATTAATACTTTTATAATTTCTTACGCCTGTCTTTACTGCAATCTCTGAACATAAATTGTTAAGATTTCATGGACACTTATCACTTCCCCCAATCAATACCCTTGTGATTTCCTATGCCTGTCTTTAATCTCTTAATCCCGTCATCTTCTTAAGCTGAGGAGGATGTATGTCGCCTCAGGACCCTGTGATGATTGCATTAACTGCACAAATTGTTTGTAGAGCATGTGTGTTTGAACAATATGAAATGTGCGCACCTTGAAAAAAGAACAGGATAACAGCAATGTTCAGGGAACAAGAGAGACAACCTTAAACTCCGACTGCTGGTGAGCTGGGCAGAACAGAGTCATATTTCCCTTCTGTCAAAAGCAAATGGCAGAAATATCGCTGAATTCTTTTTCTCAGCAAGGAACATCCCTGAGAAAGAGAATGCGTCCCTGAGGGGAGGCCTCTGAAAGATGGCCACTTCGGGGGGCGGCTGTCTTTTATGGTCAAAGCTGTAGGGATGAAACAAGCCCCAGTCTCCTGTAGCACTCCCAGGCTTATTAGGACGAGGAAATTCCTGCCTAATAAATTTTGGTCAGACCGCTTGTCTGCTCTCAAACCCTGTCTCCTGATAAGATGTTATCAATGACAATGCATGCCCGAAACTTCATTAGCAATTTTAATTTTGCCCCAGTCCTGTGGTCCTGTGATCTCACCCTGCCTCCATTTGCCTTGTGATATTCTATTACCTTGTGAAGCACGTGATCTCTGTGACCCACACCCTATTCGTACACTCCCTCCCCTTTTGAAACCACTAATAAAAACTTGCTGGTTTTATGGCTCACGGGGCATCACGGAACCTACCGACATGCGATGTCTCCCCCGGACACCCAGCTTTAAAATTTCTCTCTTTTGTACTCTGTCCCTTTATTTCTCAGACTGGCCGACACTTAGGGAAAATAGAAAAGAACCTACATGACTATCGGGGGCAGGTTCCCCCAATAACTATTACTGTTTCAGATCAAAGGAAATTGGGGGGTTTCCAGGGGCAAATTAACCTAAGGACTCAGAGCTAGTAAGAGGTGGTTACAATTCACAGTTCATATTCTGTTTTTTGAGATGGAGTCTTGCTCTGTCACCAGGGCTGGAGTGCAGTGGCGTGATTTTGGCTCACTGCAACCTCTGCCTCCCAGGTTCAAGCAATTCCCCTGCCTCAGCCTCCTGAGTAGCTGGGACCTACAGGCAAGCGCCACCATGCCCAGCTAATTTTTGTATTTTAGTAGAAATGGGGTTTCACCATGTTGGCCAGGATGATCTCGATCTCCTGACCTCATGATCCACCTGCCTCGGCCTCCCAAAGTGCTGGGATTACAGGTGTGAGCCACCGTGCCCAGCCACAGTTCATATTCTTTTAAATAGATGCTCCACCAAAACCAATATCCCAACAAATAACACCCTCCACCTCGTTCCCTCCAACCCCACAGTCCTGTCCTCCTCCAGAGCACTGCTCAGTAGGTTCCCGCCCTAAGGGCCCCTCACGTTGCTCCTGCCAGCTAACCCAACCCCCTTCATCTACTCATCTTGGAATACTCCATTGATTGTGACTTGTTTTCCTAGTTTGTATCATGCTAATGCTTACACATTTCCATTTTTCTGAAAATGTTTTCTTCATCTCAACCCTTTGACTGTTTCAGGAGACAATAAGCTCCCGAAAGTTTTTTTCTTTTGCAACTCCCCCCACACAAGTAGATGCAGTATACAAGGAGTCTCAATACCGGCAGGCTGAATGGGGGCTATGGTGTCCTTAATGATAAGATAGTCTTTTATAATTGGTCCAAGAAGGTTTTGTGACTCACTGCTCAAACTCTGGGAGTAGTAATATGCCTCAAACTTTATTATTAGCGTGAATCTGAGATAATTTTTTTCCTGTGCTTTTAGTTTTAGGCATTAAAGTTTTGCATATCTTGGTGATATGCGTGCAGCCACTTGCTGACCCAGACCACAAGGTCCCAAATAAGTGACCCAGGTGGCCCAGGTAAGTTAACGGGGAAGAGGACCATGGGCATACTGGCAACATAATAAGAATGACAATAGATAACATTTACTGAATGCTTACCACATGTCAGGCACTATTTTGTGTACCATAAGTATATAAGCTCATTAATTGCAACAATGCCACGAGTTAGGTGCCACCAATAAGATGCAGTTAGCACATGGGTTTCTCTCAAGGCTTGGTAAAGGGCCTGGAGGATCTGTCTCCATCCCCTCCTCCTCCCTACATCTACAGCTTTCTTAGCCACGTCTCATGTCTTCAGCATCTAGCCATGTCTTTTTTTTTTTTTTTTTTGAGACGGAGTCTGCTCTGTCGCCCAGGCTGGAGTGCAGTGGCGCAATCTCGGCTCACTGCAAGCTCCGCCTCCCGGGTTCACGCCATTCTCCTGCCTCAGCCTCTCCGAGTAGCTGGGACTACAGGTGCCCGCCACCACGCCCGGCTACTTTTTTGTATTTTTAGTAGAGACGGGGTTTCATTGTGGTCTCGATCTCCTGACCTCGTGATCCGCCCGCCTTGGCCTCCCAAAGTGCTGGGATTACAAGCGTGAGCCACCGCGCCCGGCCTAGCCATGTCTTATATATGAGCATATCTACCTCTCTCCAACCTGTGTACAAACTCCTGGAAGCGGCAGCTGTGTTGACTCTTCTTACAAGGGTGATACCGTAATTTTCACAGAAAGGAATTCAATAAATGACTGTTGATTTGAATGAAAACCTTGGGAGAGCAAGTCATTGTATACATTTAGGCATAATTTTATTATAATACATTTATTATATTTCAAGGCTTACCTTAAACCATAATCACTTACATTTAAATTAGTGCAGGCTATGCTTTCTGGATTCATGATTTGAGAAAAAATGGACATAGCTTTTGCCACCTCATTCTAGAAGGAAGAGAAACAAATCATATTCCATATCATAGGAACTAATGTTATTGTAAAAGATCACTTAGAGAAGGCAGTATGTCCCTATTAAGGTGACCTCAGGGTTTTGACATCCACAAAGAAAAAATATTTCGGAAATCAAAACTAAACATTCCATAAAATGCTGCATCCAGTCGCATATTGTTGAATGTTTTAACAACCTGCCTGAGTCTAGTTTTTAAGATGCAGGCATAAAGTTGGCATTTCCCCTTCTCCTATTGGAATCAGCTTCTAAAAAAATAGGAATGAGAAACAAAGTGCAAAGCCTGTCTTTGACATACATAATTAGAACATAGAAACCTCAAGCCACAGCACAGCTGGAAACACTGCCAGAAACATTGGAAATGGAGGCTGGCAGGGTTCAGGAGAAAGCAGTCAGAGGCAGACAGTGCTCTGTATCTCACAGAGAACCTACAACAGTACAGCTCTCAAAGGTAAGGGCACAACCTGAAGTACAAAACCTAAATTCCTATTTACAATGATGAGAACAGAGCATAGGACTAGTAAAGAGAACTTCCATGGATCCTTGTGGTGGCAGAGATGAGGCTAGCCAAACGTTTCCATAGATAAGACATACTCATAGGAAACAGTATGTTCTTAGGAACAGCAGCAGCAGAGAAGAGACTGCGTACCAAAAACCACCTCAGTGCCTACTTCTGTTGACTTAAAAGAAATGAGGCCTGTGCATACTTATAGACAAAAACTCTGGGTTATATGAAGAAAAATCCTGCTAGCCTAGAACAGTGCTCTGGTATCCCGCTCTGTTGTTCTCTCTTTCTCTGACATGAATCTAGAAATGACTGGTCTAAAAGAAACAAGTTTTTCTTTTATTTTTTGAATTTTTATTTTTATTTATTTATTTTATTTTATTTATTATTATTTTTTTGAGATGGAGTCTTGCTCTGTTGCCCAGGCTGGAGTGCAGTGGCATAATCTCGGCTCACTGCAAGCTCTGCCTCCTGGGTTCACACCATTCTCCTGCCTCAGCCTCCAGAGTAGCTGGGACTACAGGCTCCCGCCACCACGCCCGGATAATTTTTTTTTTTTTTTTTGAGACGGAGTCTCGCTCTGTCACCCAGGCTGGAGTGCAGTGGCGCGATCTCGGCTCACTGCAACCTCCACCTCCCGGGTTCACGCCATTCTCCTGCCTCAGCCTTTCCGAGTAGCTGAGACTACAGGCGCCCGCCACCACGCCCGGCTAATTTTTTGTATTTTTAGTAGAGACGGGGTTTCACCGTGGTCTCGATCTCCTGACCTCGTGATCCGCCCGCCTCGGCCTCCCACAGTGCTGGGATTACAAGCGTGAGCCACCGCGCCCGGCCAATTTTTTTTGTATTTTCAGTAGAGACGGGGTTTTACCGTGTTAGCCAGGTTGGTCTTGATCTCCTGACCTCCTGATCTGCCCGCCTCAGCCCCCCAAAGTGCTGGGATTACAGGTGTTAGCCACTGCGCCTGGCCAGAATTTTTATTTTTTAGAGACAGAGTCTTGCTCTGTCACCCAGGCTGGAGGGTAGTGGTGGAATCACGGCTCACTGCAGGCTCAAACTCCTGGGCACAAGCTATTTTCCTGCCTCAGTCTCCTGAGCAGCAAGGACTACAGGCATGTACTATGTACTACTGCACCTGTTTTATTTATTTATTTATTTATTTTTTGTAGAGACAGGGTCTCCCTATGTTGTCTTGGCTGGTCTCAAACTCCTGGCCTCAAGTGATCCTCCCCCCTCCCAAAGTGCTGGGATTACAGGCAGAAGCCACTGTGCTAGGCCTGAAACTTACACTTTTCAATGATGAATAGTCAAAAAAGAACCACCACATGATACTCATAAAGATGATATTTTTAAAAAGAGGAAAGGAACACAGTAGAACAAAATTAAAAAAATAACTGGTACAGTGGCTCACACCTGTAATCCCGGCACTTTGGGAGGCTGTGGCAGGCAGATCACTTGAGATCAGGAGTTCAAGACCAGCCTGGCCAATATGGTGAAACCCTGTCTCTACTAAAATACAAAAATTAGCTGGGCATGGCCAACATGGTGAAACCCTATCTCTACTAAAATACAAAAATTTAGCTGGACACACGCCTACTAAAGTACAAAAATTTGGCTGGGCGCATGCCTGTAATCCCAGCTACTCAGGAAGCTGAGGCAGGAGAATCACTTTAACCCAGGAGGCGGAGGTTGCAGTGAGCCGAAATCGCGCCACTGCATTCCAGCTTGGGAGACAGAGTGAGACTCTGTCTCAAAAAAGAAAAGAAAATAACTGGCCAATGAAGAAACTCTAATTGAAAAATATTTCCATGGATATAGCAGATAGAAATGAGAAAAATGAACAAGATCACGTCAATCAAGTGGAAAAAAATCAGGCAGGCCTTAGATTTCTCCACAGCAATATTCCATACTAGAAGACAGAAAAGCAATGCCTAAAAGTACCTCAAGAAAAGCAAATGTCACCTTGAAATTGTAAATCTGGCCAAACTGTAGTTCAAGTACAAAAACAACAGGCAAATAAAATAATTTAAAATACCAAGAACTCAGGGGATATTGTTCCTCCAAAGAATTTACTAAAATACTCACTTCAGCCAACAAAGAGAAAACTGGAAAAACAACTAGCACCAAACAACCTATTTAACTATACAAAGGACTCAAAAGTGGGGAGTATGGCTATAGAACAGAGTGTAAATGTTATATGCCTGGACAATGAAGCAATGTTAATACTAATGACAGAAAGAGATGAAAGGTAGAAAAGGCATTCCCATTTCCTTATCTTTATTATCAGCAGGCCAAAAAATATCACTTAAAATCAGGCCGAGGCGAGTGGATCACGAGGTCAGGAGATTGAGACCATCCTGGCTAACATGGTGAAACCCCGTCTCTACTAAAAATACAAAAAAATTAGCCAGGCGTGGTGGCAGGCGCCTGTAGTCCCAGCTACTCGGGAGGCTGAGGCAGGGGAATGGCATGAACCCGGGAGGCGGAGCTTGCAGTGAGCCGAGATCGTACCACTGCACTCCAGGCTGGGTGACAGAGCGAGACTCCGTTTCAAAAAAAAAAAAAAACTGACAAATCAAGTACATTTAAGAGTAAAGTGAACACTATCAGAGTAAAATACCAGCTAAAATTGGGTATTGGATGGGGGAGGAAGAAAATAAGATGAAAAACAGAGGAAATATAGTAATTTCACCATTACTTATATTAGGGAATTAACAGGTCTTGTCAAAAGAATAATTAAGAAAATCAAAACTATGGTTTTAAAGTCACCACTAGAGCAAAAATAACAACTAGAGAAAATAACCACATGGCATAAGAGAGTAGAAAAAGTTATAGAAACAGAAAGCATCAAATGAGACCCAAGATCAAATATATGTCACATTAATATAAACGGATTATATTAAAAGATTAGTATCACATTATAAAGCAACACAGAAATTTATGCAGTATATAAGAGACAAAGCTAAAACAAAACCATTCAAAAAGATTGCAAAAATAAAGGATAGGAAAAGCTGTATATCGGTCAAATGCAAACCTGATCGAAACAAAGAGAGAAACAAGCAAAAAGAAGGGTGGAGATATTAATAAGGTTGAATTCAGGGCAAAAGCAGTAAACATGACCTAGATAGGCACTTTATAATGCTAAAGTGAGGGATTCACAATGATGATGTAACAGTGATGATATATCTGTGCACCAAACAGTATAACTTAGATGTAAATAAAAACTACAGGAGCTATACAAAGAAAGAAAAACACATGCCTTCGAAGAGACTTTAATTCACCTCACTCACCTCATGACAGACTAAGAAGACAAAATAATTCCCCTGGACAGCAAGAGAAGCTTAGAAAGTTAAAGAAATGATCTTGGCCCAGCAGAAGCCTGGAAAGTGTACAATCTCTTAAGTTTTGTCCTTCAATGACTCTCCCCAGCAATATATGGAAATGGATCACCCTCACGTTTTGATTTCTAATTAATAATAAGAGTTCTCCAGCTATATTTTACCAGCCAGGAAAATAACCTGGCTTGGTTACTATTTTTCTGCTGTAAAATTTCCTTTTACTACATAGGAAACATATAAAGCATTTCATATTTTTTAGGCTCTGGAATAGGAAATCTCAGGAGAGGCTCTTCCAGAGAGATGGTGTTCCAGAGTTCCAGCTCTAACTCTGTCCATCACTGAGGCATGACCTCAGGGAGGTCCCCTCTTATGTCTGGGTCTCTGCTACCTCCACCTGTCCAGTCAGGGGAATGAGGTTAAATGATCACTAAAGTCTCACCCAAATAACAGTAGTAGTTGGATATAACTATGAAATATGTGATGGATCCCACTTCTACAATGGGCTGACACAGCAGTCCTCATTCATCTGAGGCTAATTCAACTTTGGAGAGCATTAAATTAAACTGTTCTCTGAGAACATTACAACGTAATCTGATAACTTGCAATTTTCATTTTAATTACTTAAGAAATTTCTCTACCCTTCTATTTAGAAATGCATGTTAGGTCCCCAACTGTAAATAAAATCATTCTTTGCCGGTATAGGTATAGATATAGGTTGCCATGGCAACAAAGGCATTGGTCTCTTTATGGTGACTACTTCTTTATGATGCAGTCAGAAGGAAAAAAGGAAAAGCAAGGACAAATAAAAGTAATGAAGTCCTGGCCACTCCCAATTTACTTAATACACCACAAGGCTTTACCTGATTCAAAGCTAATGCCACAGCGAAACAGGATGCTCTCCTGGAGAGAATTTCTCCTTTGAGTAGAGCTTCTTCTCTTAATGTAGTACAGATTTTGAAAGACTCGGGGCTATTCTGTAAGGAGACAGGATTGTTCGATTAATGTTATAAACCTTTAAGTTCAATAAAATGATTAATAGTGCTCAGTATTTACAGTTCCTTTTGTAAGGATTTCCTAGAGCCTCCCTCAAGCCACTTAAAAGATTAAGCCCCATATAAAGACTATTTGAAAATACACCAGGCTACTGATACGTTAGCAGGTCAAATCTAAATTAACTTTATTTTTAAAACTCATTTTCAATTTTCTGAATTGGGGCAGTTTTAACTAGAAAACATACACATCTCTTTGTATCTGGGCAGGCTAGTTTCTAGACACAGACCCCATAATTTACGAGTATAAAGGTTCTGCCTGCTACTATATGAAATAGCTGATTAAGGCTCAACAACACCAGGAAACTGTTCCTGGGAGATTTCCAATCTGAAAATATTCATATGTCAAATATTTGAAAACACGAACACTAATTTGAACATAAATTATAAAAGAATCCCATGAAAACAGAAACCTTTAAAAAAAAATCCAAGAATGTCAGTGATATAAAAACAGCAGTGGTAAAACCAAATCCTCTTCCTTTGTGCATGCTGCGGGGGATTAGGTTTATGAGAGCAGCCTGGCTGTGCAACTATGTCATCTGTCATAACCGGAGTTGCAACTCCTGTCAAAATAGAGTTCAAATGGGATGAGAGAGGACAGTTCCCAGAATTGATGTGGAATTTGTACTGGCTGACCAGATCACTTTTTCAACTCATCTCCACTGGGTGAAACAAGTTATTCTTGGACACGACACAGGGGAGAAAAGTCCTCTGGCCTTTCCTAAGTAGAATTTATTTATTTATTTTATTTTTTGAGACAGAGTCTCGCTCTGTTGCCCAGGCTGGAGTGCAATGGCGCGATTTCAGCTCACTGCAACCTCTGCCTCCCCAGTTCAAACGATTCTCCTGTCTCAGCCTCCAAAGTAGCTGGGATTACAGGTATGTGCCACCACTGGCTAATTTTTGTATTTTTAGTAGAGACAAGGTTTCACCATGTTGGCCAGGCTGGTCTCAAACTCCTGACCTCAGGTGATCCGCCTGCCTCAGCCTCCCAAAGTGCTGGGATTACAGGTGTGAGCCACTACGCATGGCCTCTAAGTAGAACTGAAATTCTCGTCATTGCAGTATACACTCAGGGAGGCATCCCTAAGTAGAGGACAAGAAGGCTGGGAATTACAATGCTGAATAAGTGATGCTCTAGTGCTGTGTGGTGGTTTTTTTTTTTGGTTTTTTTTGGCCTCCTAGAATCGTAGAGTGGTATGAATGGAAAGAATTATTGAATCCAGAGGTCAGCAAACTATGACACTTGGGCTAAATGTAGCCTACAGCTAAGAATGACTTTAACATTTTTAAAGGCCTGTAAAAACAAAAACAAAGAATATGGGGCAGATATCATATGAGGCAGAGACATGTGGCCCCCAAAGCCTAAAATATTTACTATCTAGCCTTTCATAAAAAAAGTTTGCTGACTCCCAAATCTAACCATCTCATTTGTAAAATGAGATAGGTGATCAGTTCACAGCTATATAAGTCATATATATAAGCTATATAATACCAAAGTTGGACTAGACTCCAAGTTTCTCAATTTCCACTTGGTTTTCTTTCCACTATAACCCAGCTATCCCCTTGTTTTGGAAAACTGGTATTGCTACACTCTTCAGGGGAATTTTTCAACAGCCCATGTTCTTCTACTTCGCTTCGTGTTCCTTTGTTTTTAGTATAAAGAGGTTTTGTGTGCCAGGTTTCCAAAGTTTAAATGATACGAATGACAAGAGTAATACATTAAACATTGATCATTTCACTATTTCAACGATCAGTCACTAAACATTGAAGAAAGAGTTTCTATGGGCAAGAAATAATCCTGGTACAGTAATAATAAAATAACTTTTTTTTTTTTGCGACAGAGTCTCACTCTGTCACCCAGGCTGGAGTGCGGTGGCGCAACCTTGGCTCACTGCAACCTCTGCCTCCTGGGTTCAAGCAATTCTCCTGCCTCAGCCTCCAGAGTAGCTGGGATTACAAAGTGCATGCCACCACGCCTGGCTCATTTTTTGTACTGATAAAAGAACGTATAAGTCATGGTCTCTGTCCTCAGACTTCATTTTCATGTCACATACATTTATTAAAGAACTACTGGATACTAGGCACTGTGTTAGGTGGTGGGATACAAAGAAACCTCAAGGAGCTCACACTCAAGTGGAGACAATGGAACGTGCATCTACTAAGTACAACATTAAGCTGTGTCAGAACTACCAGGGAGGCGATACAAATAGAGCACAATTAAGGGATATCTGGAGGTGACAAACATCACTTCCAGTTTCGGTGATTACAAAAGCCTTCACATATGAGGACAAAGTAGTCCTTGAGCTTACCAATGAAGGAAGCTAAGATTTCCATAGACAAGGACAACAGGGAAGATGGATCTAGCAGAGTCCAGCATGCGAGATGACTTTAAAGCAGAGCCTGAACCCAACACATTGCCTCTTGTTCTCACTGTCTACACAATCACCAGAGAAGAGTGAAAGATGAAAAAATTACTTTTCCCATAAAACTGTCTGATATGGCTAACTTGAGTTTTCTAAAAATAAAAACATTTAAAATTAAAACATTTGCACCAGATGGAAAACAGACTTCAGAGGAACTGAATTTTATTTGTAGAGAGAAAAAAAAATCCTCTCTCAAAGACTACACACAATGCTCTCAAAGTTAATAGGAAAGAGGCTTACCAGTTTGTAGCAAATTGCAAAAGCAAGAACATAGGTATCTTTCGTGAACCTCACATCTTGGTTTTTCATCTCTATCAATACTTCCAAAGCACCTGCCAAAAGTGAAGAGTGGATCACAGTGTTAGTCAGAGTTCCTCTACTGTTGGCCCCCAAAGCTCTCATCTGTTCAGCACCATCTACAGAAAAGTGTATTTCAACAAAATAAAAGCTATTTCTCAAAGTCATTTAGCAATTAACTAAATGTTGAAATAAACTATCAGGTCAAACATGAAGAACTAATGTTTTAAAAGCTGCTTCACAATTTTAGCCTAAGTAAAATCTGGGATATTTAGTTTAAGGGATGACATGCAATGCGATGTCTTCAAACTTCATAAGGTCTCTAGAATTCAGCCACTTATCAGGGATATAAGAATCATTTTTGCATGACTCATTTTTCCCCCTATGCCAGCAAACATGGCAGAATTTTTCGGCAAATAGAAATTGCAGTACTTACTTTTATATTTGCCTTTGATAAATAACATATCCATCAAAATATTGAATGATGTGGAGTCTGAGAAGAAACCTCGTAAATGCTAACAAAGAAGAACAATACAGTTTGGTTAAAAGTTAAAACTATTTATTGAGGAGGTACTTTTACTGTCTCTTATCTAGCCAGGTCTTATTTTTCTACATACTTTACTCATTTGGCCTTCTGAATTCTCTAATATATTTTATATACCCAGGTTTTATTTTTGAAAAGTTGGCTGGGCATGGTGGCTCACGCCTATAATCCTAGCACTTTGGGAGCCCAAGGCAGGTGGATCACGAGGTCGGAAGTTCAAGACCAGCCTGGCCAACATGGTGAAACCCTGTCTCTACTAAAAATACAAAAATTAGCTGGGCATGGTGGTGGGCACCTGTAATCCCAGCTACTCAGGAGGCTGAGGCAGAGAATTGCTTGAACCCAGGAGGTGGAGGTTGCAGTAAGCCGAGATCGCGCCACTGCACTCTAGCCTGGGTAACAGAGTGAGACTCTGTCTCAAAAAGAAAAAAAAAAAAGAAAAAAGTTAAAATGCTGTCCACTCTCTTGGCTGTCATGCTAAGAGGTACAGCAAGAGATCTCTGGGTTTCATAATTACCATGAAGGACGTCTTTAAGGAACTGTCATCTATCATGCTTAAGAGAAAAGAAACTAGCCAATTAACCCTGGCAGAGTGGTCCTGGAAACTAGGTGCCAGCTATTAACATGAAATGGCAGCTATAAATATACTTGAGGACTAAGGCAGGAGGGTCTCACACAACTATGGTCTTTTTTTGGCAACGGATAATACAGAATTGATTACTCGCCTTTTGAAATAATTCTCCAAAACAGTGGTTCTCAACATTTTTTTCCAACTTGTCTGTATGTATTTATTTACTTGACAAATAAAAATTGTATATATTTGGCCAGGTGTGGTGGCTCACGCCTGTAATCCCAGTACTTTGGGAGGGAGAGGCGGGATCGCTTGAGGCCAAGAGTTCAGGACCAGCCTGGGCAATACAGCAAGACCCCATCTCTTAAAAAAATAATAAAAATTTAAAAAATTAGCTGGGTGTGGTGGCACAAGGCTGGAATCCTAGCTACTTGGGAGGCTGAGGTGGGAGGATCACTTGAACCCAAGAGTTATGAGACTGCAATGAGCTATGATAATAGTGCCACTGTATTCCCACTTAGGTGACAGAGGAAGACCCTGTATCCAAAAAAAACCCCCAAAAAACAGTATATTGTTTTGAAATATGTATACATTACAGAATGGCTAAGCCAAGCTAATTAACATACGCATTACTTCACATACTCATTTTGTGTGGTGAGAGTACATAAAACCTATTCTTTAGGCAATTTTGAAGAATACAATACATTGTCATTAACTATAGTCACTATGTTGTACAGAGAAAATCCCTTGAACTTATTCCATCTTACTGAAATTTTGTATCCTTTGACCAACATCTTGCTAACATCTCAACATTTTGTGTGCCATGATAATGGGACACATGGTATTCAAATGTGTCATTAAATGCCTTGCTCAAGTTCACTCTTTTCTGATCACCTACTATGCAGACCCTGTTCTAGGTGCCGAGAATAAAGAAATGATAAACAGGATATACACCCTGCTCAGAACCCTACTAGGGTTTGTAATCTAGTAGAGCTTAAATTCTGGTGGAGAAGACAGTGAATAAGGCAAGTGAAAAAAATATTAATTTCAGCTATTAGTAAGGTCTATGAAGAGCAAGTAGAGAAGATGGATGGAAGGTAGTCAGGGAAGGCACTGTGAGAAGAGACCTCAGTGAGGTCAAGGAGGGAGCCTCAAGGATAAGAATGCACAATGTTCCAGTTAGAGGCTGTAAGCTCGCCATGGCCGAGGAAGAACATGCAGGTCCAGAGTGAAGTCAGCAAGGGAGAAAGGGGAGATGGCACAACGGGCCCCCTAGGTCAGAGTCAAGGGTCTGGGTTTTCTTCTAAGTGTGAGGGAAAGCCACCAGCGCAGCCCCAGCCAATGGAAAAGCATTTTGAGTCACCAAGGATATTTTAGAATCACAATGTATGTGACTCTAAATTTTCAATTAGCCTCATTTAAAAAAGTAAACAGAAATAGACTAAATTATTTAACCCACTATATCCAAGATGTAATTTCAACATGTAATCCATATAAAAATTAACATACATTGCATTCTTTTTATAACAAGTAATTAAAATCCATCATATATTTTATACTTATAGCACATGTAAATTTGAGTTAGCCACAGTTCAATGACTCCATGTGGCTACCATGCTGGCAATACTACAGGGTTGTAAGTAGGGAACAAGAGAAGTTCGGGTAGAAGCAGGATTAGGTCCTATGTCACTTACTCGAATTTGTCCATTCTACTCCAGAAAACTTACCTATACGTGACTTTTCCATATACAAGCAGGCTAAAAAAAAACCCTTTGCTTTCATCTTTTTTATTTTTGTTTTTATCACCATACTCATGGCTATGATTTATTACAGTGGGAAGTTTTTGTTTTCCTTTAACTGAAACATTAATATATGTTTATTAAAAATAGTCAAATAATACACAAATGTATAAAGTAAAAAGTGAGAATTTTTAATAATTCTACCCCCAAAGATAAAGTGATTTAGTGTATATCTTTCCAGTATATATGTATTTATATTTTGTTAAAATGTTAATGTTAATATGTGTCTTTTTTTATGGAACAAAAAAAACAGGATCAAACTATCTGTACCGTTCTGAAACAACCTTTTCTCTGCTTACCAATATATTATGGTCATCTTTCTAATACACAAGTGTCATTAAATAGGGGCAAGCCTAGAGTTAACATGCCCACCATGTACAGAGAAAATTTTGTATAAAAAAAGAGTAAGAGGCAGAAGAACAACTCAGCTTGTTATGTAAGTTCCTAAATATACAAAAATGTACCTGGTGGCCAGCCATGGCCCCAAAATTTAGCAAATGTTTCTGATTATGGGAAACACAGCCTCATGAAAAGCAGTCTAAGCTTACACTCCCCCTAAGTGATATTTCTGTTCTCTCCATGGTATCTGGTAATCAAAATGACTTTATAATGAATGAATGAATTTATGTCTCTAGGTCCTAGTTTCCTTATCTACAAAATGGAAATCTACCTTATCAGGGCTATTGTGAGAAACAAATAAAATGAAACATTTAAAGTACTTAAACACAATGCTGAAGACATAGTAAATATTCAATGAGTAGCTGTAAAAATAATTATTTACTTTTGTTTTTAGGAACAGAAAGTCAGAATATGTGAGGGAAAGTATTTTAGAAATAGAAAAGCACTTCTCAAATGTAGTCTTCAACCAGAAAAATACAAACACAAAATCGAGAGAGAATACAGGTAAAGGATAGGAATGTCAGTCTTTAAATGGAGACTGTCTCAAGCTCTTCTCTATTGAAAGCCCCTAAAAGAGCAGGTGTACAACCCACGTTGATACACATCCAAGGTAGGATCATCTGTACCTATACCTCTTCCACACTTGTTCTATATTACTCCACCCCTCTTCACACAAACTGACTGCAAGGAAACTTAAAAATGCAGAGAAGTGCTCATTCAGCCCCAGCAGCCTTTCTTTGAAAATCTAACGCAGGAATAATGTACATAGAAGAGATGCCTTTTCCAATAACACCAAAAACACACACATTGACAGAGAAAACAATTAGGAAACAATAACCTGGTCTTTCATGAGCTCCACTGCAGATTCCTCAAGATCCAACTCGTAACACAACCTCACAAAAAGCGGTCCAAATTTATACTCCCCCAAAGTGAAATTTTTGTTCTCTGCATGGTACCTGGTAATGAAAATGATTCAATGAGCCAAAAGGTAGGACACAGGAAAAAGGACAGACACAGACTACAGCATGTACTGTGCCAGGTGCTGGGACACAACAGAGAACGAAGTTCTCTCACAGTCTGGAGGGGGAGAAGTGGAGATTTCAGACAATCAGGAATCCTGGAGTGCAGAAGTATACCAATCGTTTAAACAAGTAAACAGAGTTTATAGCAGACTGACATAAAATAAAAGAAACAGAGGAAAAACGTATGTTGTAATCATTCTCTAAATTTAGAAACAACCCTGAGACTGAGTGTGAGCACACCTTAGGAAACGGCAGGAGTCTGGCAGCATCTGTAAGTGCATCAGAATGGGCCCACCCAGAGGAGAACAAGGGAAAGAAGTGGGGGTGATGCTCTGTGCCACTGTATTCCCGCTTAGGTGACAGAGCAAGACCCTGAAGTAATGAGTATGTTAATTAGCTTGGCTTAGCCATTCTGTAATGTATACATATTTCAAAACAATATACTGTTTTTTGGGGGGTTTTTTTGGAGGCTGGCTTCATCCTCATATAGGATGGCAGACAACCAACAGTCACACTGACAATTTACAGCAACTCTCTGTTTTTCTAAGCTTGGGAAAGGTACACAGGGGCTATGACCACCTGGCTAAACAAATTAAATGTGGTTTTGAATGTTTAAGTTTTAGGAAAAGGTTAATCTCAAAGACAAGGATGTCTTCAATGATGTCTTCTAAATCTTCTGTTGAGATTTCTACAGGCAGCCAGTCTGCCAGTCAGAACTGCATATCACTACTGCAAATTTACTTTCAATAACCAACTCTTTTGCTTTAGACACCAAGAGGACAATATGTGACAAAATCAACACCTCATGATCACACGTAAATCAGATTTTAGAAACATTTATTCATTAAGAATCTTCATATTCATATTTCTTTTAGATTTGGATTCATATAATGAGCGAATCTAAAATACCTTGGGGAGAAGCACTGACGACAAAACAGGATACTTTTTACCTTCTGCTAAAAATTATCGAAGAGTCAGAGTAGTATTACGCTAGTCTATTCTAAATGCATATACTACAATGATACCATAATAGAACGATGAGGTGTACTTTGATACATTTCATTATCCACTTATAGAGGTTACAAATAGGCCGGGTGCAGTGGCTCACGCCTGTAATCCCAGCACTTAGGGAGGCCGAGACGGGCGGATTACGAGGTCAGGAGATCGAGACCATCCTGGCTAACATGGTGAAACCCCGTCTCTACTGAAAATACAAAAAAAAAAAAAATTAGCTGGGCATGGTGGCTGATGCCTGTAGTCCCAGCTACTTGGGAGGCTGAGGCAGGAGAATGGTGTGAACCCAGGAGGCGGAGCTTGCAGTGAGCCGAGATCGCGCCCCTGCACTCCAGCCTGGGCGACAGAGCGAGACTCCATCTCAAAAAAAAAAAAAAGAAGTTAAAAAAAAAAAAAAAAAAAAAAAAAAAAGAAGTTACAAATAATATTCATTGCTTCATTACAACACTTATAAATTAAGTTTTTGGAAGACAATATAGGATAGTGGTTAAGGGTTTTTAGGCTCTGAATCCAAACTGATCATTCAAATCCTAGCTCTTCTACTTGTGTGACGATGAGCAAATTAATTAACTACTCTGTGCTTCCATCTCCTCATCTGTAAAATGGAAGGAAGAAGAGAATCCAACTCAGTTTTTTTTGTGAAGATTAAATGAGATGATGTGCCTGGCATACAAGTCTTCAACATATAAATCTTTATAAAAAGTAAGGCATGCTAAGGAAAACATCTTCAAAAATCAACATATTTCAGTCAATATTCTCATGAGAAACTTGTGCCAGATTAAAAGCAAAAGAAAGCAAAAACAAGTTTCTGATTTGACATTAACATGCTAAATGACAGTCGCATTAATAAAAGTGCTAGAAAGTCACTGAGATAACGAATTGCCTGCTGGACAAGAAATGTTCAAGAGGATCTAAAATCCCTCAATAAACCAAACAACATTTGGTCAACATAACGAGGGTATTAAGATGCTCCCCATTTTGGGCTCAATAAAAAGCTTATGTTTCAGCTCATGACTCTCCTTTCCCAGCCACGGGCTGCCTAACTCAGGGAGAAAAAGAACATGTTGGTTGAACCTTGGGCGGACTGATCTTTAACTCCTACATACTCCCACCATTATTTCTAGAACCAGGGGACCTCCGACTCCTACCCATCCTTCCACTTGTCCAGCTGTCTACAAGTAGAGAAGGAAAAGGTCAGCAACTGGGTAGAGATTTATTAGCAACAGTAAAGGAATTGAGTCATACTTTGAATATTTATGATAAAAATAAGAGTAGAAAGAGTGTTCAGAATATTTATCTCATTTTACTACTCTTATAAACGTTGAATAGCTTTGTGTAATAAAATGAGAGGAAAACATGCCAAAGGGAAATGATTTAACTTTCTGAAACTGAAATACAGAATTAAGTTTGTAGATACAGTGTGACTTTAAATTGGCATAACACTTTTGGAAAATAACCTGACAGTTACATATTGATAAACTTTAAAAAGTTCATACCCCCGATCCCCAAAAGGAAACAAAGAGTAAGTTTTATGCAGCGATTTTCTCATCATGGCATTATTTATACTGGCGAAATATTAGAAAAAACTTCAATGTCCAACAATATGGGCATAGTTGATGAAAATACCTAACGTGTAATAAATACTATATTGCCATTAAACTATGATTCCTAAAGATATGATTAACATGAAAATATTCATATTTAGAAAATAATTATACAGCAATAACTATAACAATGTAAAGCAAAATCTACCAAAACAATGAAATCTTTACATCTGTGAAAAAAAAAAAACAACACAAAAATATTAACAGTGGTTTCTTAGATGGGAGCAACAGGCCCCAAAGATGGCTGCCATCAATTTCTTCCCTCTCTGTATGTGCATGTGGCTCCATCCATCCAGAGGTAGAATCCTTTTCCCCTCCCCTTGACTTTGGTCTGGCCAGGCAACTTGCCTTAACTAAGAGAAGCCATGCCAATTCTGGGCAGCTCTGTCATGCCTGGCAGCTCCCATCTTGGCTGTGGGCCAGTACAGCTCAAACCAACAAATGAATAATGAGGCACTCCAGAAAGACAGGGAGAGGCCACATGGAGGAGCAATGAGGCATCACAAACTCAAGAGAGGCCTTCTTGGACCATGTAGTACAGCCCAGCTACCAGCTGACTGCAGATGAGTGAGTGGCTTCATCTGACACCAACCAAGAACTGCTCAGTGGAGATGGGCCTGAATTCCTGATCCCAGGATTATGAGAAATAATAAATAGTCACTGTGTTAAGCCATTAAGTTCTGGTGTGGTTTGTTATACAATAACAGACAACTGAAACAGCAGAATCTGTGATACATTACTTCTCTCTACTTTTTGGTGTTTTTCAATTTTTCAATGAATTTTTTAATTTTTACTTAAAAAAGACATTTTTTTCATGTTCTAAAATTAATGTCCACTGTAGACAAGTTTGAGAAATCAGAAAAATATACATTTAGATAAACAAAAAATACATAATCCATAATTCCCAGAGAACCAGTTAACTTTTGGTAGAGAATCTTCCAGTATTCTTTATATGATTATCTTGTATTTCTCTCTATAAATGTACATATAAATGCAGGTTCATATATAGAAACAGATCTTTTAAAAATGGAAAGCAGGGCTGGGCGTGGTGGCTCATGCCTGCAATCCCAGCCTTTGGGAGGCTGAGGTGGGTGGATCACTTGAGTCCAGGAGTTCGAGACCAGCCTGGCCAACTAGGCGAAACCCACTCTCTACTAAAAATACAAAAATTAGCCGGGTGTGGTGGCAGGCACCTGTAACCCCAGCTACTTGGGAGACTGAGGCAGGAGAACTGCTTGAACCTGGAGGTGGAGGTTGCCATTGAGCTGAAAGATCGCGCCACTGTACTCCAGCCTGGGCAACAGATCGAGACTTCATCTCAAAAAAAAAAAAAAGAAAATAGTTTAAAAAAAATGCAAAAGAGCAATGAACTTAATTTCAGAAATGAAGTCTGTTGATTTGATGTCACACTGCTCCCTGGTAAGCGAAGCCTTTGCTGGCTTTCCCAGTGGCAGGCTATGCTTACATGCGAGTTCTTTCTGACATGGGAAACTTTAATAATGGATCAGAAAGGTATAGCAGGACTGGAGGAGGGAAAATAGGAGTCCACCGAAAGGATTTAGGTGAGAGACATTAAAGCCTGAACTAAGACACTGCTAACGGAGAGAGAGAGAGGAAGGCTGGAGCTGAGGGAGATACCAAGGAAGTGGAACAAAGAGGATTTCTTACCCTATCAGGAAAGAGAGGCAAATGACATGAGAGTAAAGAGGCTCCAAAATATCTGTCCTGAGTGACTAGCCAGGGAGAAGGAAAACAGAAGAAGAGGAGTGAATTTGTACATAATGAATTTGAAGGCCTAGGGTATACGTCAGTGATAGGCTGGTAACTTCTTTAGACATAAAATATCTGCTTTTCTATCCTTAGCACCCAGCATATAGTAGGAACCCAGTAAGTGTGTGCTCCATAAGTGAATGTAAGTGTCTGGAGTTCAAGGTAGGCATCTGAACAAGAGATCTGGAAGTCACTGGTATAGAGGTGGCAACATCTTCGAAGTGGATGAGACTGCTCATAGAAAGGAACAGAGTAAGAAGAGATAAGGGTGGCAACATTCTAAGGAAATGCCTCACCTGTAAATGACATTTTTAGCCAGCTCCACATGGTCCCGGGACTCACACAAATGAAGTAAGGTTATCAACTCCCCCTTCAAGATGAGCTTGTTCTGGGTCAGTTTCTCTTTCAAGTTTCTAAAATACGTTTCTGGAAGAAAGCACAGTATGGTGACCATCACTCAGGCTGACTGGGAGTATAAGGAGTCTGACTTCAGGAAGATGGGGAAGCCCAACGCTGGCTCACTGCAGAGGGACACTGAGAGGGGTTCAGGAACACACAGCTGCCATCACTGGCCAATTTCCTCTAGAACAGTGTCAGCAGATGGCATCTGTCACAGGAGGCAGGGACATGGGCACAGGGCAGGCCCCCTCAAGACTCTCTAAAATAAAATCTGTGGGGTAAGAGCTCAAGAATTGGCATTTTTGATTCCCTAGGTGATCCTCTAGTATACTAAAGTTTGAGAATTACTGTTCCAGAGGCTTGGCTCAAATAACTGAATCTCTAGGTGACTCATGAGAAAAAGAAAGAAAATGTAGTCAGACACCCAAACCGTCAATTGGCAGAGACCAAACGGGAAAACTAAAAAGAAAATGTGAGTTGAAGGTAGGTTTGTCCACAATGGTGGACCCACATGACTCATGTTTCTTTCATTTGATTCAACTTTACCTCTTTTTCATTCCTCTTGGTCTCTTTTTACTCAGCCGTTAGAAGGCATGCCAAAGTACTATGTAATGGGCAGGGGGGGAAAACAGTCCTCCAAACAGCAGCAAACAGTTTTTCAGTGACAGAATTGTTTCGATGTCATCACCGTCTATCATTCTCCCTTGTCTTTGTATCTGATCAACCGTGGGGACAAAAACCAAAAGGAGGCACCTCTTCTTGGCATCAATAAGGGGCTTTATTCCCACCAAAATGTGGAGTGAAAAGCAAAGCAGGCACCAACCAAGCATCTGCTTTCCAGAAGGCAGAACTGTTGTCAGTATCAGAAGCTGCCAGGAAATAGCTATAGGATTTGTTCCAAGGCCCAGAGCTTTGAAGGAATGCTGCTGAAAGGAGAGGCACAAATACATCTAAAACACAAGAACTAGAAGCAGAGGCACTTTCTCAATTTAAAAGACCTACTAGGTTTGAGATAATGCAGTGGCTCTTCCAATTTTTATTTGCAGAACCACGTAACAGTTAAAGGCTCTAGAGATAGAAGGACCTGGGCTGAAATCGAAGCTCGGCCACTTGCATTCTGATGGAGACCCTTGTCTCTGAGACTTGATTCCTCATGTGTAAAGTAAGGATCGTGGTACCTTCCTCACGGGGTTACCTGAGATGATATATGTAAAGCATTTGCCATATGGTAACTGCCAGTAAATAGAAACATTATTGTTCTCATTTTCATTCCTTGTGTCACCTGTTAGATCTAAGAGGATTTAGTCTATTAAATATTTCTAAGCAACTTCCAGTCTAAAAAGTCTCAAGTCATCAAAGAGATGACATTACATCTTGTACTTCCTAATCCTCCTTAATAAACCTTAAGAGGCCGGGTGCAGTGGCTCAGGCCTGTAATCCCAGCACTTTGGGAGGCCGAGGTGGGCAGATCATTTGAGGTCAGTAGTTTGAAACCAGCCTCTCCACCATGGTGAAACCTCGTCTCTACCAAAAATACAAAAAGTAGCCAGGTGTGGTGGTGCACACCTGTAATCCCAGCTACTGGGAAGGCTGAGGCACAAGAATTGCTTGAACCTGGGAGGCAGAGGTTGCAATGAGCTGAGATCATGCCACTGCACTCCAACCGGGGTGACAGAGCGAGACTCCGTCTCAGAAAAACAAAAAACAAAAAACAAAAAACAGCACCTTAAGAATCCAGTATTTCAACAGATATAACTTGTGTTTTAAAACAAATCAATCAACATTTGTTTATTATATGATCATACTCAGAAGTATCCTTCTTTGTGTGTGAGACACCAAGAAGGGTAAGTAATAGTTCCTGCCCTCGAAGAACTTAAAGCGTTTTGGGGAGGGCAGGCTAAATTTATACAAAGATACCTGAAAACAATGATGGAGGAGGTGACACATGAATACTATAAACATAATAGGACTCTTCTGTCCTGTTACGACACGTATTACAACTCAGAGTGGACAGAAGAGTCCTGTTACAACCTTTATTATTATGACTCAGAACAGACCAGGTTGGTGAAAGTGGAGGGGTACCAGTGAGAAAGGAAAGGGCTGAATCAGGTTGGAGAAATGGAGGAGGGGGGCATTCTAGGTAAGGGAATCAGCATGAGCAACAGAACAGAACTGGGAATGAAAGGTGTGGAGGGAAAAGCCGTGACTAGTCAACCAGAAACCACCCTAGAAAGGGCGGAGTCCATCACGGGAGAGCCAGGATGCCAGAGAGATGAGTATGTTAATAGTGTGGTATACAACAGAGTACCACTGTGGGCTCTCAGAATGTTGAAAGGTTGACAGGACTTTAAACATATCAGTCTGACAATAGAGCAGATTGGCACTGATTATATTAATTGCCTTTCAGAACATGTACACAACTGCCACAGCCTTATGAAGACTATGACAACTGGAAATCACAACTGGATGACATGAAGCCCTAACTGCAAACCTCACACAGATCTAAAATACCTGGGGTAGAAAGAAAAGACTGAAGTGAAATCTAGATTAAGCCTACTCCACTGGGGATAAATATATTCCCCCCATTCCAAAGGTTTATTTTTTTGCCCCCTATATGGTATTATATAATAGTATGATTAGTGGAGCAGCAAGAGAACACTGATTTCTGGAGGACTGAATTGTGAGGGAATGGAGGCAGAAAGTACCAGGATGGGTGCAGTGGCTCATGCCTGTACTTTAGGAGACTGAGGCGGGATACTAGCCTGAGCCCGGGAGTTCAAGACCAGCCTAGGCAACACAGTGAGACCATCTCTACAAAAAAAAATTAAAAATTAAAAATTAGGCGGCATGGTGGCACTGTAGTCCTAGTTACTCAGGAGGCTAAAGCAGAAGGATTGCTTGAATCCAAGAGTTTGAGGCTAGAGTGAGCTATGATGGTGCCAACTGCACTGCAGCCTAGGTGACAGAGCGAGACTGTCTCTTAAAAAACAAACCAAAACAAAGAGAATGTTAATGTGTTAATCAGGAGCTCACAAACATCTGGCAGTAAGAAGAAGGAGAGCTGGGTCTATGGCTGAAAAAGTCAGTAGGGACACCAAGAGTTATTAAAAAAAAAAAAAGGAAAAGTCTTAGATGTGTTCATAAAGGAAGATCAAGGGGGGTATATCCATAACCCCCAGGGACCACTGCTGCATCCACACACAATAAAAGGTATGAAATGCTGGGAAGAACTCTATGTGCAGGAGGGAGAGAATGAATGCAACAAGATTTCTCAGACGCTGAAAGAGAAAAAGACCTAGGGTGGTGTTCTTGTTTTTAGCTTTTTATAACAAAAATTTTCAAACATACCCAAGAAATGAAAGAACAGGATAATAATCCCCCTCACTAAGTACCATTACCCAGCCTCAATCATTATCAGTATTTTGCTAATTATGTTTCTTCTACTCTACAATCCTCAAACACACTGGATTTTTTTTCAAAGCAAATCCCAGATTTATCTTTTTTTTGAGACAGGGTCTCACTCTGTCACCCAGGTTGGAGTGCAGTGGTGTGATCATGGCTTACTGCACCTTAGACCTCCCAGGCTCAAGCAATCCTCCCACCTCAGCCCCTGGAGTAGCTGTGACTACAGGCATGCACCACCACGCCCAACTAACGTTAAAAAAATTTGTAGAGATGAGGTCTATGCTGCTCAGGCTGATCTCAAACTCCCTGGCTCAAGCAGTCCTCCTGCCTTGGCCTCCCAAAGTGCTGGAGTTACAGGCATGAGCCATCATGCCCAGCCAAATCCTAGGTTTGGTAGTCAGGTTTCTCTTGTTTTTTAAGAAATTTTTGATCCTACTGATTTTTCTAGCACAGAGTGAAAAATACCAAATGTATCATCACACATAGAACTGTTTTGTTTCATTTGATTTCATTTATATATAGATACGTTTGTGTGTACTGAGATGCAACATAAAATGCATTTTTCACTCAAGGTTACATCAAAAAGTTTGAAAGCCAATCATCTGAAGTTCTTAAACTTTATTGTGCATATGAATGATCTAGGGCCTTTCTATCTGCATTTCTATCAACCACCCAATAGATGCTGATGCCGCTGGTCCTCAAACCACACTTTAGCGGCACAGATCTAGACAAGACCAATTGCAGCACTAGCTTTAATATTTCTTTGAGATCATAAGAGAAGGAATAAGAGGAGAGCTGTAGACATTGTAGCAGCAAAGTATGAGATGCAAGATAAATATGAGTTCACTATGAAACTAACAATAAATGGTCTCAACTTTTTCTAAGGCATAATAAAGTCACTGAAGGAGACACTGAATAGGGATAAAGACAGAGAAACTTAAATGACAGATAAATGACAGAATTGACAAAATAGATTCTGTTACCTTTAGTGCCAGAAAGATTACATGCAACAGCCACTTTCTTTTGTTGAAATTCTTTTAATTTCACCACATTATCTGTAAGTAGGTATCTTTTAGCTAAAAATCAGAGAAGGAAAAAAGTAAAGTCATTTTGACTGTTTTAGAAGTTAGCAAATAACACGATAGAGCTTGATTGCCTCTAACATCTATTATAAATAATCCATTAGACAGGTACAAATATGACTGTACAAATTGTACAAATACAAATCCTGGGAAAAACCATTTCTGAACTACTAGAGAATGCAAATCCTCAGCAAAACAGGTTTTATTTGTGTGTGTGAAAGAAGCTAGTGATTAACCATAGCTAGTGATAAACCTGTGTGGGGACTGGTTGACAGGAAGTTGGGATTTGAAGTACAAATGGGCATTTGCCATCTGGTTAAAGGGTATCAAGGGCATTTAAAAAAAGCTAATAACATTTAAATGCAAAACAGGCATAGTTAGTTTTGGTTTATCCAGGGAGAAGCACAGAGTAGTGGAAAAAGCTGCAGCGTGACCACTGAACTCCCAGTTTTGTCCTCTGTGAAATGAGGGTTAAGGTTAAGACCTCTCAGATGTGGACTCAAAATATATTTGAGATACATGGAAATCATTAATCACAGCTTAGTAGATTTGGGAAACATCATCCTTTCTTTAGGATCCTTGGCTGTGCATGTCATAAAACGGATGAAGCGTGGCCGAAGAATCACGCACTAACAGAGTTCTGTGAGCTGCAGTAACAAGGTAACAATAAAAGTTGCTATTTATTTACAGAAAGGCAGTCCAGTGAAGTGGTTAGGAGCAGGTTTCTATTGTTGGGTATGTTCAAATCCCACCTCTAACAGTTCCCTCTGACCTTGGCAAATTACTTAACCTTGTTCCTCCTCTGTAAATGGAGAAAAGAATAGTACTTCTCTTGCTGGGTGTTGTCTAGAGAAAAGGGATTAATGTATGTAAAATACATTAAAGTAATGCCTGACAAACATTTTTACTATCACTCACTAGCATCTTCAGATTTAACTCTTTTCATAGAGATGTTAGAGGATAGTTTTGAAAAATGAAGAAAAGTGCCGAAAGTCTTTTAGATTGTTAGCAGAACTGAGACTCCATAAGACCTCTGCTTCCAAACTCTGCAGATAACAAAAAGGCCGGGCGCGGTGACTCACTCCTATAATCCCAGCACTTTGGGAGGCCGAGGCGGGTGGACTACGAGGTCAGGAGTTCGAAACCAGCCTGGCCAATATAGTGAAACCCGTCTCTACTAAAAATACAAAAAATTACCCGGGCGTGGTGGCGCACGACTGTAGTCCCAACTACTCGGGAAGCTGAGGCAGGAGAATCGCTTGAACCTGGGAGGCGGAGGTTGCAGTGAGCCGAGATCGCGCCACCGCACTCCAGCTTGGGCGGCAGAGCGAGACCTCGTCTCAAAAAAAAAAAAAAAAAAAAAGTCACCCAAGGCGGGAGGGATGTTCCTGAAGACCAACATCGCCCCATCTGAGGGAGCGCTACAGCCCCAAGGTCAAGACCCCAGCAGTCCTTCGATTTGCAGGCACTGGGGGTATCCACGACCCACAGGGGTCACCACTGCACCCACGTGCAACTAGAGGGCGAGGGTGCGCTCCAGGCCAGTGAGTGACTTAGGAGCTGTGGCTGCTCCACAGAGATGCTAGCTGGGGTCTAACACTCCCTTCTCTCCCATCCCTCCCCTCCTTCCCTAGGCTAAGGCCGCGGATACCTCCGAGAGGGCAGCGGCATCTGACAGAGCCGGAGCCTCCCACCCCAGGATACACCAAAATCTGCAGCGCCTGCAGGAGAACTCGATTCGAGGGCCGAAGTGCAGCAGCCATGCTGTCTCGGACCATACCAACTACTGGAACCGGGGCGAGGAGGCGGAGCGTCGGTCCCGTCTCCGAGGGCGACAAACGGGATTCGTCCAATTCTGGGCGCCCCGAGAGGTCGAGCTGTAACCCCGCCCCTTCCTCTGTCCGTAACCCGTTGGCTGTTCCTTTTGGTACGCTCCAAGATGGCTGCCTCCATAGTGCGGCGCGGGATTCTCCTGGCGCGGCAAGTGGTTCTTCCTCAGCTCTCTCCTGCAGGTTGGCGGGACAGCTTCATTAGGCCCCTGATTATTCTGTTCTTTGGGTGAAGGGAGCGGTGGGCTTTCAAGAGGAGAGGAAATGTTTCTGGAATCTGATTTCTAGGGACGCCATTTGGGGTGTTTGGTAGTGCAGAAGAAGGAAACAAGGTATCTGATCCGTTTCCTTCCCTAAAATAACAGTATGTGCCTGTCCAAAGGTACGAAGAGCAGTGGAAGGTTATATAGCATGAGGGAATTTGCGTATGATTCGCCAGATTTATGTGTTGGGGTGGTCGTGCTTTTGCTGACCACGAAAAACCCACATGTGCGCCGGGCGCGGTGGCCCATGCTTGTGGTCCCAGCACTTTGGGAGCTCGAGGCGGGCGGACCGCCAGGAGTTGGAGACCAGCCTGGCCAACAGGGCGAAACCCCATCTCTACTAAAAAATACAAAGAAATTATCTGGGCGTGGTGGCGCGCGCCTGTAATCCCAGCTACTCGGGGGGCTGAGGCAGGATAATCACTTGAATTTGGGAGGCGGAGGTTGCAGTGAGCAGAGATCGCGCCACTACACTCCAGCCTGGGCAACAGAGCGAGACGCTGTCTCAAAAAAAAAAAAAAGAAAAAGGAAAAACCCAAATGTGTCCATTCCTGGGCCTGGGACATTTTTCTCCCATCTGAGGTTTCTTTAGAGGGACGTCAGATAAACATTTTTCCCACCACCACACATTTAACTGGACCCCTGGTCTTCGTGGAAGAATTTTTCAGTATTAATCTCATTTTATCTGATGACCTTGAGCACAACTTTTGATTGACCTTTCTTTGCTGTAGTTTTCCACGTGTAGATAATAAATGCTAATAGTTACTTGTAAAGTGCTTCGATATCTGAACTAAATGGCAGCCCACTCAAAGCCTGCATAGTGGATCTGATAATGAAAACATTGGAAAAAAGTTTTAAAGTATTTATAGAAGCCAAATTTGCAGTGATTCTAACCACATAATCCAGACAGACATATTTGATAAAAAATGCAATAATCACACTCGATTTTTCCAATGCCGCTTATCTTCCCTTTCCAACCTACCTCCCATCCTCTATTTTTTTAAAAAGCACACACTTCTTTAGGAACAGCCATTAAACGTCAATGTGAAACCTCATAGCTGGCCACCAGTTTTCGGAAGATTAAGTGGCTGACCTGGTGAAAACGTTTAATGTCACACATTAGGCAGTGTTATGCACAATGCTTGACACCTGAGTAAGAATTAGCTATTGTAGCTATTTTCTGTTCATGTGGTTTCCGTGAACAACTACAGACAGAGGGCATTTTGGGAGTCCTGTCTTTCCCCACCATCACCTCCCCAGCATTTTTTTTTTTTTTTTCCGGGTTTCGTTCTTGTTGCCCAGGCTGGAGTGCAATGGCACGATCTGGGCTCACTGCAACCTCTGCCTCCTGGGTTCAAGTGACTCTCCTGCCTCATCCTCCTGAGTAGCTGGGATTACAGGCATGTGCCACCACTCCCAGCTAATTTTGTGTTTTCAGTAGAGACGGGGTTTCTCCATGTTGGTCAGGCTGGTCTGGAACTCCTGACCTCAGGTGATCCACCCACCTCTGCTTCCCAAAGTGCTGGGATTACAGGCGTGAGTCACTGTGCCCAGCTGGCCCAGCCTTTTAATCTCCCAGTTCAGAACTCTCGAGCAATGATCTAGATATTGTCCTTTCTGACTCCAGAATGTAGAAAGGTGATTACTTATGCTAGAATGAAGCATATGCTAGAATGAAGGCATGGAGAATAACAGATAATAAGTAGAGAGTAAGCAAGTCACTGGTATCCAGGAGTACAGTTGGCTTCCTTATCCGAGCATTTTGCATCTGCAGAGTCAACCAACAGCGGATCAAAAATACTACAAAACAAAACAAAAACTGACAATAAAAAATAATACAACAGTAAAATAATACAAAGAAAATACAATATGACAACCACTTACATTGCATTTACATTGTATTAGGTATTATAAGTAATCTAGAGATGACTTAAAGTAGCTTGTCCAACCCTCAGCCCAGGACAGTTTTGAATGTGGCCCAACACAAATTTGTAAACTTACCTAAAATATTAGGAGATTTTTAGCAGTTTTTGTTTTGTTTGCGCATCAGCTATCATTAGTGTTAGTGTAGTTATGTATATGTGGCCCAAGACAGTTGTTCTTCTTCCCTTTGACCAGGGAAGCCAAAAAAATGGACACCCCATACTTAAAGTAATGCAGGAGGATGTTTGTGGGTTATTTGCAAATACTATGCAATTTTATGTAAGAGACTTCTGCATTCTCAGATTTTGGTATTCGAGGGGGTATTCTAGAACCATCCCCCTGGGGCAGGAAAATTGCTTGAACCCTGGAGGCAAAGGTTGCAGTGAGCCAAGATCACGCCACTACACTCCAGCCTGGACAACAGAGAGATACTCCATCTCAAAAAAAATAATAATAATAAATAAAATTAGGCCCGGTGTGGTGGCTCACACCTGTAATCCCAGCACTTTGGGAGGCCGAGGTGGGTGGATCACCTGAGGTCAGGAGTTTGAGACCAGCCTGGCTATCATGGTGAAACCCCGTCTCTACTAAAAATACAAAAAATTATCCAGGCATGGTGGCGGGCGCCTGTAATCCCAGCTACTCGGGAGGCTGAGGCAGGAGAATCACCTGAACCTGGGAGGTGGAAGTTGCAGTGAGCCGAGATCACACCGTTGCACTCCAGCTTGGGCAACGAGCGAAACTCCATCTCAAAAACAAAGAAACAACAAATGAAGTATACAATTCAAAGTTTTTAGTATAAACACAGTTCTGGAGCCATCGTCACAAGCTATTTTAGGACATTTTCATTATCCCAAAAAGAAATTCCATGCCCATTTGCAATTGCTCCCCATTTCTCCTCTAGCTTTCCTGATCCTCACCTTTAGCCCTTAGCAACCGTGAATCTACTTTCTGTCTCTACAGACTTGCCTATTCTGGATCGCTCATATAATGGAATCATATATGTGGTCTTTTGTGACTAGCATCTTTTTTACTTAACATGTTTTCAGGGTTCATCCATGTAGCATGTATCAGTACTTCATTTTTTATTGCCAAATACTATTCCATTGTAAGGGTAGACCACATTTTGTTTATTCATCAATTGATGGATATTTGGGTTGTTTCCACTTTTTGTCCATTATGAATAATACTACTATGAACATTTGTGTACACATTTTCTGTGGACACAAGTTTTCATTTTTCCTGGTTGTAAACCTAGGGGTGGAATTGCTGAGTGATAGAGTAACTCCATGTTAACATTTCGAGGAGCTGCCAAATTCTTTAAAAAGCAGCTGCACTGTTTTATGTTCTCTCCAGTGAGGTATGAGTTTCTGGTTTCTCTGCATCCTCCCCAGCAGCTGTCATTATCTGTTTTTTGATGGTGGTCATTGTAGTATCATTCGTTTCTCCAGGTGATTTTGTTTTGCATTTCTCTAATAGCAAATTATGTTAAGCATCTGTCCTTATGATTATTGGCTATTTGTGTGTGTATACATATATATTTTACTTTTTCTTTTCTTTTTTTTTTTTTCGAAACAGAGTCTCACTCTGTTGCCCAGGCTGGAGTGCAGTGGCATGATCTTGACTCACTGCAACCTCTGCCTCCCGGGCTCGATTGATTCTCCCACCTCAGCCTCCTGAGTAGTTGGGACTACAGGTGCATGCCACCATGGCTGGCTAATTTTTGTGTTTTTTTTTGTAGAAACGGGGTTTCACCATGTTTCCCGGGCTGGTTTTGAACTCCTGAGCTTAAGTGATCCACCCACCTCAGTGTATATGTTTTTAAAGGTATACCTGTTTAAGTCCTTTACCCATCATTCATTTGGGTTGTCTTTTTTTTATTTTTGAGTTGTAAGATTTATTGAAATATTCTTGATCCAAGTCTTGTGTTGGATAAATGTTTTGCAAATATTTTCTCCTGTTCTTTGGGTTGTACTTTCACTTTCCTGAGATTGTACTTTGAAGCACCAAAGTTTTAAATTTTGATGAACTTGCCATTCATTCTTTCTCATTCACTCCTTGAACTCATGTTTGTTAAACACTGCCAAAGGCTAGGCATTGTGCCAGGAGCTAGGAATAGTGGTATGCTATCTTCTATGTTACCTCAGCTTTGGCTTAGTGAGTTTCTTTAATTTATCACTAGGGTGCTGGCTCATTGGGTAAGATACTACTCTTTGCTTTATGTGAAATGATTGAAACCTGTGGATCTAAGATGAAAATGTTTTTAGGCATAATAATTATAAGGCATTTAATTAATGAGTTAAGCAACAGTCAGCAGGTGTTTTTGGTTCTAAGAAGGTGTTCTAGGGCTTGCCTGGATTATAATTTACTAGCAACAGTGGCTCCTAGTCTTAAAGTTATAGGAACAAAATTATCAGCAGTTTTATCCATAAAATTATGGGCATAGCGCAGTGGTATGTGTCTGTAATCCTAACTACTTGAGAGGCTGAGGCAGGAGGATCGCCCAGGAGTTCTAGGCTGTAGTGCACGATACCGATAAAGTGTCCACACGAAGTTTGGCATCGATATGATGATTGACGTTGCAGGAGCAGGGGACTACCAGGTTGCTTCAGGAAGGGTGAACCAGGTTGGAAACTGAGCACATCAAAATTCCTGTGCTGATCAGTAGTGGGATTGTGCCTGTGAATAGCTACTGCATTCCAGCTTGGGCATTATAGCAAGACCCTGTTTATTTTATTTAAAAAATTATTGTGAAAATTCTCAGTTTTTCTGCATCTTCCACTTGTTAGGGGTTGAATGCATTTTGTTCTTCACTGAATTGTCAACTATGCAGTATTGGTTGCTGCACTGTATTAGATTATTTAAAATATATAATCTAGTAGTTGAAAGGATAGCAAAGATATATTTAATAAAACATATAAAATGAACCTCTTGTAAAACCATGCATGTTGAAATAATTGCCTGTTTTCTCAGGTAAAAGATACCTGCTTTCTGCAGCCTATGTAGACAGCCACAAATGGGAAGCAAGAGAAAAAGAACATTATTGCCTTGGTAGGTACCTACTGGACTATTATATGTGTCATTTCAGTCACTCCATATGTCTTCCATCATTTATTCATATAATGTATATATGAAATTATGTTTTTATGATGATTCAATTCAGATAAGCATGTTTTAAGTCTTAAAGAGTTAGACTTTTACACATGGCAAAATCAGTTTTATCCTGTTCATTTCTAATATTTCATTTTTGCCTCCATGATTAGTCTCCTTAGAATATGTGAACAGTTCCTTTCTTCTGTTTTTTGTCCATTTTTGCCATATGGTTTTCATGCAGCCTGTCTGTTTTACAGAATTTCGTATTTTATATTTCGTCCTGTCATATTGTCAGTCTCTTTATTTTCTTAACTCCTCTTGTGGTCTTCAGAGCCCTTTTTGACTCTTCTCTATTTCATTACCAGGTGACAGGTTTGAAGGCAATGTTACAATCTCATGTAAGCTGTTTAGAGAAATAGTTGGTTAACATCTTCCCAGGCTTTGGGCTTGTAATTATACTTTCTTTTCTCCTATTCCCTATGTCATATTACACAGACAACAGCCTTTCTTTTGTAAAATACCAAGCCCCAAAAGAAATCACTGACTCAATGAGCAGTTTTTAAAAATGTGCATACTTTAGACTTTTGGTACTGCCTGCCCTTTGGTGTATATAACATCATCGGAACATTAATAAAGTAAATAGATTGGTGATAGTTTTATGAGACTGATGTAATTTTTAGATCAATTCCTATGCTGATCTAATACATTCCCCCGGATTTCTTTCACTGTGTTTTGGGCTTATGTCAGTTAAGAATAAAGTCCCCTGTGTTTATGGATTTTTCCCATAAGTGCAGGAGACATTGCTGTCTGTAATGGCTACCTTATTGGGATTTTCAAAGATCTCATCCTTTTCTTTACTGATGATGTGATTGCACAAGCGGAGCTGGCTGTGAGCTCTGAGATGGGTGTATGTGCACAGGCCAGCTGAAGCAGAGCTGTGGGAGATCTGAAGATAAGTAATCGCAGCTTCTCCATGAGAAACTTACAGTCTCATTCTTTCTATAAGAGACCCAGGGTAGCCTTCTTACAACAAGTACTTTATCATACTTTTTCTTTTACCATCTTGAAACTAAATTCATAGTTAATATAATCTATCTATACTTACTGTTTTAAAAATCAGTATATGGCTGGGTGCGGTAGCTCACACCTGTAATCCCGGCACTTTGGGAGGCTGAGGCTGGTGGATCACGAGGTCAGGAGTTCGAGACCAACCTGGCCAAGATGATGAAACCCCGTCTCTACTAAAAAATACAAAAATTAGCCAGGTGCAGTGGCAGGCACCTGTAATCCCAGCTACTCCAGAGGCTGAGGCAGGAGAATCGCTTGAACCCGGGAGGCAGAGGTTGCAGTGAGCCAAATCTTGCCACTACACTCTAGCCTGGGCAACAGAGCAAGACAAAAAAAAAAAAAAAAAAAAAAAATCAGTATTATTCCTTCGCCATGATACAGAGGAGAAACAAAGGGGAATTAACTTAAACAATATGTATTTCAATTTGTAAACAAATGTCCAGGCAAAACTACAGTAAGAAACAATGAAGCAGGTAAATATTGCATATAAATGTGGAATAATTACAGACATGGAAGAAGTGTAGATGGGTACAGATGCGGTATACTGGCAAATTCAAATACCAGGAGTGGCAGTATCATAATGACATAATTTTATTTATAGAATGAACAACTCTTGGTAAAGTTCTGATTGATTGAAAGGTATGTCTTCCCACAATATAGAGTTGCAAAATTCACCTTATTTTCCATAAAAAAAACTTTGCTTATATGAAAAATGGAGTTAGTTCCATTAATGATAAACAGGTTGTTTTTGGTGGTATAATTGTTATGTCACAAATGGCATGGCAAATTTTTTAAATCTTTTAATTTGGAAATAATTTTGCTGTTATTGTCATTGTTGTTGAGACAGAGTCTGTATTGTCGCCCAGGCTAGAGTGCAGTGGCGTCATCTCGGCTCACTGCAACCTCTGCCTCCTGGGTTCAAGCGATTCTCCTGCCTCCACCTCTTGAGTAGCTGGGGTTACAAGCGCACGCCACCACGCCCAGCTAATTTTTGCATTTTTAATAGAGACAGGGTTTTACCTATTGGCCAGGCTGGTCTTGAACTCCTGGCGTCAGGTGATCTGCCCACCTCAGCCTCCCAAAGTGCTGGGATTACAGGCTTGAGCCACCGCGCCCAGCGGGAAATAATTTTAAACTTATAAAAACTGCAAAGAACTCCTCTATATCTGTCTTAGTTTGTTTTCTGTTGTTTATAACAGAATACCTGAAACTGGATCATTTATCAAGAAAACGAATTTATTTCTTACAGTTAGAGAGGCTGAGAAGGCCAGCGTTGAGGGGTAGCATCTGGTGAGAGCCTTCCTGCTGGTGAGGACTCTTCAGAGTCCTGAGATGGCTCAGGGCATCACATGGCGAGGGGGCTGAGCATGCTAGCTCAGGTCTCTCTTCCTCTTACAAAGCCACCAGTCCCACTTCCATGATAACCCATTAATCCATTAACCCATTAGTCCACGAATGGATTAATTCATTCATCGGGGAGAGCCCTTATGATCCACTGGCCTCTCAAAACTGTTACACTGGGGATTAAATTTCAACATGAGTTTCAGAGGAGACAAATATTTAAACCACAGCACTACTTTTACTCATGTTTACCTGTTGTTACCATTTTGATTCATCTGTTTTTGCTTTCTCTCTCCTCCTTCCCCCTGTATACACACTTTCTTTAATCATTTGGGAGTTTGTTTTATATATTATAGCTCTTTATCCTGAATACTTCAATGTACCTTACCTGAGATAAGGATATTCTATTGTATAATCATAGCACAGTTACCAACTTCAGAAATTTTGACATTAATATAATACTTTACTATTCATATCCCAGTTTTGGAAATTGAACCAATAATAGGGTCTCTCATAGCATTTTTCCTCCTCCAGTACAGGATGCTGTCTAGAATCATAGTTCCTTATCCTTTCTGTTTCTTACGACATTGTCCTATATATTTTTAAAGAACCCAATCTTTTTTTTTTTAAATAGAATATTCCTCTTTTTTGGATTTTTCTGCTATTTTCTCATTGTTATGCTTCCCCAGCCAGAATACTCTCAGTGATGTTATGCCCCTGCCAGGGTATCACATGTGGACATACCTGATACCATATGCCTTCACTGGTGATGTCAATTTTGATCACCTAGTCAACTGTGTCTGATTTCTCCACTGGAGAGTTACTGTTTTTCTCCCTTCTGATTAATAGGCTATTCTTGGAGACTTTAATACAATGCAAATATGTTGCTTATCAAAAGCTTGCTCTTAGATTTAGCATCCATTCATGGCTTTAGCCTGAATCAATCTTTACTATAATGGTTGCAAAGTAATGATTTTCCAACTCTGAAAGTTTCTCCAGATTTACTAGCTAACACTCAGTATTCTAATATAAGCAAGAACTCTTCCTTTTCTCTCATTTCTTTCTCATCTGTTTATTATCATGCATTATGTTTAAATCATCAACTTGTGAATTTTTTAAATGATTCATTACCCTCAATTATTTTGGTGGTCTAAATATCCCACACTTGGCTGATAGAAGCCCTTTCCAGCTGGCTTCCATTTTCCCCCACCTGCCTCTTTTTTGATAACTTATTTTCTCTCATATAACAAGGTGTTTCAGGCTCACTGTGTAACTTTCCTGGCCTAGCCCTGGAATCAACCATTTGGAGCTCTGGTTACTTTTGGTGAGGAATGGCATTAGAAACCAAGATCTAGGTGCTAGGTATCCTTTTGCTACTGTGAAATTTTTGCTTCTTGGCCCATTCAGTGAACAGTTCTGGAAAAAAAAATGGATTCACATACACATAAACATACATGTACACATATGCATGTACATATACTATATATATTTTGCAGATACTATGAGTTCACACCAATCCCAAGTTCATCCCCATGGGATTCTTCTTGCCTTGCTCCAGTCCATATTTGTATCTCCCATCTTCCATACTGAGAGCCGTGGCTCCCACTAGAGACAGTGTTTTGATGTACGGGACAGTCTCAGCATTGCAGGTCATCTGAATTCCCTGTTTTCTGTCCATTAAGTGCCAGTAATGCCTTCCAGTCATTGTGACAATCAAGAACAACTTCCACATATCCTAAAATGCTTTGTAGGGCCAATACTATACTGTTCTAGTGATCAGACCAGTGTGGACTCATAGTTATACAGCAAGGCGTGTTCAGATGTGCCATATGTGAATTATAAGCAAAGTGCAGTGAAGTACAGATAAAGGAATGACGAATTCCAGGAAAGCTTATTAACACTTTCCTAGGTATGTAGGGAAGATTAGGAAATGAGGCCACTAGGTTTGGTGTCTTGGTGTTGGGTATAGTCAGTCACACAAATCCAGGGAACATTGTCATGGATACCTGAGTAAGCAGTAACTGTTTGCCAAATAATGAGTATAAAAATCTGCAACGGGGCTGCACGCAGTGGCACACGCCTATAATCCCAGCACTTTGGGAGGCTGAGGCAGGCAGATCACTTCAAGTCAGGAGTTCAAGACCAGCCTGGCCAACATGGTGAAACCCCGTCTCTACTAAAATTACAAAAATTAGCCGGGTGTGGTGGTGCACACCTGTAATCCCAGCTACTACGGAGGCTGAAGCAGGAGAATCGCTTGAACCCGGGAGGCAGAGGTTGCAGTGAGCCAGAGATCACGCTGCTGCACTACAGCCTGGGCGACAGAGCTGACTCTGTCTCAAAAAAATAAGTCTGCAATGAGTAAATATCACATAGAGACATTTGTTCCCTTTTCTCAGTTAAGACTAGTTTTCTTGGAAAAGCAGTACTAGCCACCATTTACTGAATTATTTCTTGCCACCGTGACAGCTGTCCCCTCTGCCTAGAATATCTTTGTACATCCTGAATCTCTCCAGTCAGAATCGATGTTTCCTGCCCTATATTCTTTCAGCACTTTGTGCCTTCCTTGTGTATGATGTGCTGAAGTCTGCACTTGGGAGGCCGACTTCTGGGTGTCAGTCCCAGTTCTGCGGCTTTCAGCTGTCACACTCGGTTTCTGTGCCTATAAATTAGAGATGATGGTAATGCCTGCCTCTCCGTCTGACATGCAGGTGCTTCAGAAATATGTGGACTGAAGAGTCCTTAGGCCCCTTGTTTTTAGCCCTATATAAAACGTGTGAGGTGAAATAAGGTTTTGGAACTCACACTGCTTGGAAGAAAGAAAGCTTTTGAGACTTTCCTACTGTGTACTGGAAGGTAATTATTGCCGCTTTTTTCAAAATGGACATTGTTTTCGGTTTTACTCGACCTCGCTACTTGCTTTCCCTCATTTTTATTTGAGCGTTTGGGTTGAGCTCCTGGCACTTAGCAGGGAGGCCGCATGATAGGGAGAGCGCCCGTGGCTCCAGCTCTGGAGATGGGACAGTAGGTGGCAGTGTGGCCCCTGCGGGAATCCGCCGCCCCGCGGGTGGAACGCGGCGAGTGGGCGCGGGGCTGTCGGGTAGCGTGCGCGGGGGGCTGTCGGGTAGCGTGCCCGCGCAGGGCCGCGCCCAGCATGTGGAGCGCTGTGATTGGGCGCCGCCAGCCGGAGGGCCGTGAGGTGCTCGGAGCGGGCTCGCTGATTGGGGGAGGGAGGAGGGCCGATATGAGGCTTTCGCCGCTCCCATCCCCATTGGAGAAAGAGGCAGCAAGGGACATTGCGGCGTGTGGGTGTGAGTTTCATCTGCCAGAGCGCCCTCTCCCCTGGCCGTGCCCTGCCGGGGGCGGGGGGGGGGGGACGGATGGCTAGAGAGACGTTCTGGCCTCTCGGAGTGGGCGTGCGGTTCCGGTGCTCCCTGTCTTCGTCCTGGTGGCTGACTGTGCCAGAGAGCTCCTCGGGGAGGGCCCTAGCGTGAGGGCAGTTTCCCAGCGCCGGGGCCGCGGTGGACGCCAGTGCCGCTGTCTAGGACCTGCGCCCGCTCTGCGTCCCGAGGGCCCCGGCGCGAACGTCAGAACGCCGTCCCGTTCTTCGCTCTCAGCAGCCAGCCAGGGCCGCTGCCAGTTCCACTGTGGAGAGGAGGAAACCGGGCGCGAGCCTCACTTTCCTTTCCGCCCAAAAAGCTTTCTCAGTGATTGCTGTAGTACCTGAGACTCTACCATAGGATCTTCCGCCTACATTAAAGTAGTCGATTTCTTCTTTAAAATACTTTTTTATTGGAGTATAATATACATACTGAAAAGTGTGCAAGTCATAATATAGACATTGATGAATTATCACAAAGCGAGTAAACCTGTGTAGGAAACAGGGCATTCCTACCATTCCAGAAGCCCTTATTGTGGCCCCCACTTAGTCTCTCCAAAGGTAACCGGTATCCTGACTTCTAACGCCACAGATTTTTTTTTTTAAATGTTTTAACATTTGAAGATGTAGACACCTTGGTATAAGGAGCCCCCTTTACCCATCACCTGGCTTCAACAATGATCAGCTGTTAGTCTTTATTACTGTTTCCCCATCCCGATGGTTTGGATAATTTTGAAGGAGATCCCAGGCAGTAAGTCATTTCATCCGTAAATATTTTGATACAGATCTCCAAAAGACAAGGGTGCTTTTCAATACCATTGTCACACCTAAAATATTAATAGGGTTGTAAATGTCACGAAATATCCAGTTAGTGTTCAGATATCCCTGATACTCTTATTTTTATTTTAGACAGAGTCTTGCTCTTGTCGCCCAGGTTGGAGTGCAATGGCACGATCTCAGCTCGCTTAAACTTCCTCCTCGCAGGTTCAAGCGATTCTCCTGCTTCAGCCTCCCGAGAAGCTGGGTTTACAGGCGCCCGCCACCATGCCCGGCTAATTTTTGTATTTTTAGCAGAGATGGAGTTTCACCTTTTTGGTCATGCTGGTCTCGAACTCCTGACCTCATGATCCGCCCACCTCGGCCTCCCCAAGTGATGGGATTACAGGCGTCAGCCACCGCTCCTGGCTCAGGTATCCCTGATACTCTCATAATTTTTTTTTATGATTTGGTTGAATCAGGATCCAAATAAAGGCTCGTATAATACAATTGGTTGCTATGTGCCCCCGTTAACTCTTTCTGAATCTTTTTAATAGCAACATACAGAAGTAGAGAGAGTAGAATAAACCCCTATGTACTGTCACCCAGCTCTAGCAATTATCAATTCCCTACCAGTGTTGTTTCATCAACTCCCCACCTGTTCACCAGATTACTTTTTTAACAAACTTAATTATCGGGTTATTTTATATGTATTTTGATATGTACCTCTAAAAGATAAGGATTTTTAAAAACGTAACATCGTACTATTCTAAAAAACTAGTACTTCTGTAATATTAAATATTCCATTAATGTTCGCATTTTCCCAAACGTCTTATAAATTTCTTTTTAATTTAGTTTTTTGAAATGTGATCTAGATAAGGTCCATCCATACCTTGCAATGTGTTGAGTTGTCTCAAGTATCTTAGTTTGTAAGTTTCTTGCAATTTATTTATTTAACAAAACAGGTCTTTTTTGGAGTTTCCCACATTCTAGATTTGCTGATTTCATCCTTATTGTGGTGTTTAGCGTGTTCCTCTGCTTTCCATATGTCCTGTGAAACTGGTAGTTGGAGAAAAGGGCTTGATCAGATTCAAGACTTTTTATTTTCTTTTTCTTTTGGTATAAATACTTCATAGTAAGTGTTTACTTTTGTCAGTAAGCACACAGCATTTGGTTGCCCCTCTGCGAAGTTAAAGGCCATTCATGATCTTTACTTAGATTTGTTATTTCATTTGAAGCTGCATACTATTGCTGTTTAAATTCTATCATTTCATTTATTACCTAGGAAATTTTTATGACAGAACTTCCATTCATCAATAGTTTACTTACCCTGAATACAGTTTGTATATGAGTTAGCTTTCAAAATAACTTGCAAAAATGATGAATGAGGACTTTTTAAAATGTCATTAAGAACTCATGGATTTAAATAATTGAGACATTTTAATCCATTGCTGTTGATACTTTTATTGATAGGGCCATAGTTCAACTGAGCTCTGTAGAGCCCTGGGCTTTCCTACTTCAATCAGATTTCAACTTTTGATTGTTTCTGTACTGGGCTTCCCTTTGGCTAAAATAAACACTGAGTTAAAGCATTGTCTCTGAAATTCCTCCACTAACTTGCTGATTTGTTGGGGACTTACAGGGTAAAAGTTAATCAACATTTACTAGTTAACAGAATAGGATCCACTGTGAACAGGACTCAGGAGAAAACCACTGGAGAACTGGGTAGGGTGCTGGTAGGAGGGCAGGCCCTATGGGGAAGCTCCCTGAGTTCCATGAGAGAAAGTTTTCTTGAGTCTTTCTGACAAGGAGTGAGCACTCAGGTGACTTGAGCTGAATTGGATTCATGAGCCCTACTGGATTAAATATTTTATTTCTGATTTTTCAAATCACAAAGTATGGGACACGTTTTGGTTTGGGTTACTGTTTTGCTTGTTTGTGTTGGTTTCTGTTGGTTTGTTGGTTTGTTTTTGGAGAACCTCCTTTTTGAATCCAAAGAGTATTTCATTGACATATTTGCATTCAGGTCTGTCTCTTACAGACACTTCTTCCATTTTAGCTGAGATTTAGTTTTGCTGTGTCATTTCAGCTGTAGAGGCCTTTGGCTTTTTGCATGAATATTTCAGATCCTGCTCTTGAGGCCTGATGGAGATTTTCTGAAGTCTGCTTTCTTAACTTTTGTCAGTTCTGTATTTGCATCTCTGTGGCATCTATTCATTTTCCAGTTTTCATATTTGCCAAGTTCTAGAGATGGGTCTGACTTGTGCACATCACCATTGTTTAGTCTCATTAGTATATATGTACACAAAGCTTGCTTTCATGTTTTTCTTTTATTGGATTTATATGTTAAAGCTTCTGGTGACAGACAAATAGAAGGAAGTCTAAAAATCTATGTCCAAATTGGTTGCTAGGCTAGTTTTCCATACTTCCTTCTGTATATTCAATGCATGGTATATGTCATGTGTCCTCGTTTTTCTTTTAAAATGTGGGAAACAAAAGCAGTTTCAGCCTGTATTTTTCAAGATCAGTTATTCTAGGAAGGACAATAATAATCTGTACCTGTTTCTTTATTATATAAATTAGGTAAGGTATGCGGATGACCATAAGCCCAGGAAGAGTTTAGTGTTGTCTGAAAGGTTAACAGTAATGTGCAGTTATGTAGAAAAGAAAAACTGAAACCATTTCTCGCCTGAAGCTACAAGGATTCAATAAAGGATTCATATTTTTCTTCAGTGACCTTCATTATCACAACTTTGCCCCAGAGACCACACTCTTTTATAAGAGGCTTGTTTTTCAACACATCTCTACTACAGATTTTGTGACAGAATTTTATGTACTGTGAAGCTGTGTTACTTTGGTGTGCACCAGGTTAAAATTATCTTGGCAAAATGAATTTTTGGTCATTATGTAGTGACCCACATAATCTATAAAACTGCTTTTTGCCTGTAATCTATTGTGTTTGATATTAATACAACTGTATCAGCTTTATTTTGGCTTCCTAGTGTGTTTTTAATAATTTTCAACTCTTCTGTGTTTATATGATTTATATAGCTAGCTTTTATATTTTTAACCAATCTGATAATCATTATCTTTTAACTAGAAAATTTCGTCTATTTACGTTGTCATTTCATGATTACCAATATAATTGGATTTATTTCTGTCACATTTTGTGATTGGTTTCATCTTTCTTTTTTTTCTTTCTTTTTTATTTTTGGATTGATTTTTACTTTTGGATTGTTTTTGTTTTTTACGTTTTTTTCCCCTCCACTGGTCTGGAGATTATATCCTCTACTTTTTTAGAGATTGTTGCCCTTTAACTTCTAAAATGCATATTTAGCTTAAATTGTAATGCTCATCACACTCTACTATCCTTTAGGACACCTTAGGTCCACACACACACACATCTAACCATATGCTCTTGTCTAATAATAAAGTTTTATCCATTAAAACACATATAACATTATTTTAAAGTCAGTTCCCCCCCAGTTTAACCAATTTTATTGAGTTCTAAAAAGTTCCTTTAGTATTTGTTGCTAATACATTTTCTGTTTTTGTTTGTCCAAAAATGTCTTCATTTTGCCCTTATCTTTTTTTCTTTTTTTTTTTTTCTGAGATGAGGTCTTGCTGTGTTGCCCAGACTGGCCTCCAACTCCTGGGCTTAAGTGATCCTCCCACCTCAGCCTCCTGAGTAGCTGGGTCTACAAGCACATGCCAGCATACCCGTATTTTGCCCTTATTTTTTAAAGATAGTCTTGCTAGATATGCAATTTTAGGTTGATAGTTTATACTTGCAACATTTTGAACATTTTATTCTATTTTCTGGATTTTATCATTCCTATTGAGAAAACACCTGTTAGTATAGTTGTTTCTTTCTTTGTAATTTCTCTTTTCTTTCTGGCCACTTTTGAGATCCTCATTCATCATTTTCAAAATAATAATTTTACTTTTTTGACTTGAGATTGTATACATATCCTGAATCTAGAAACCTATATTTTTATCAATTCTGAAAAATTCTCATCATTGTCTCGTCATACATTCTTATTCATTTTTCTATATCTTATATGCCCTTTTACAGTTCTCATTTTTATCTTTGCAGCATTCTGTGTAATTTATCTGCCTTTCAGTTCACTCTCACTTCACCTGTGTCTAACCTGCTTTTTAACTTATTCATTGTTTACTTTTTACAGCTTTGATGAGGTATTCTTCACATAAACTATGCATATTTAAATGTACAATTTGATCAGTTTTGACGAATGTACAGGTGTATATGTCCATTAAGTCATCTCCACGATCAAGATAATGAGCATATCTGTCACCTGCCAAAGTTTTCTCCTGTTCTTTAACCCTTTTCTCCTTCCGCTTCCGGCCCTATACCCCAAATTCCCAGGCAACCATGGATATGCTTTTTTGTCACTATAGAATAGTTCACATTTTTTAGAATTTTATAAAGTAAAGTCAACTCTTTAAACAAAATTCTCAGCTTGATATATTTTGGATCACAAAAGAAGAGTGGATTAAATCCCCAAAGAGGCATGAGGGCTGACTTTGTAGTTTATAATCTTCAGGGGACAAGTGTCCTGGTTGTTTACTTTTTAGGGTGCATTACTGTAGTGATAAGTTTTACCTTTTCACTTCAGGTGTAGTTCCCCTAGGTGGTCCTGGCTTTACCTGAGGATCTCTGAACAAGCTTCTCATCTTACAAGTATTGGTTTTATCCTCTGTTCCCCATAGGTCACTGAAACTAAAGCTCTCCGTCACTGTAGATCATCACATGCTCTCAAAAGGACTGCTCCCCTCAAAGGGACTACTCCCCTAAACACTCCAAGTTTGTGTTTCCATCTTGCCTTTGGCCTCTGACAGTTACATCTACCTTCTTGAAAGCTCAGTCATATATTTGGGGGAAAACTGATATTTTGTTTTATTTTTATAGTAGGAGGAACTTTTTTAACATATTTAATTCATTTTATTCCAGCAATGGAATTCCTATTCAGTATCTTCTTTGAGCTTAGGAGCAACATCTAAGACTTCTTTTGTGTTCCTCCCATGGTTGTTCCCAAACATAACTGACATGCTTGATTGGCTACAATCTTCTGGGGCTATTGTTTAAGTCTCTCGCGCTACCTCAAACCCAGAGAATTAGAGCCTCCCTGTGGGTGAAAAGAATCCTAGGAATCTGAAGTTTTAAAGCCCCTCAGGCAATCTGAGTCCTCACCCAGGCTTGTGGGCCATTGCACTCTTACTGGGAATAGTGCAGGGTTCTCAATAAAATCTTGTATATTCTGAGATCGTTAATAGTATTGCTTTCTTCAAATGGGAAGGGCATTTTTAGTATACATTTTATTTTCTGGACATACTTCCACATTGTCTGTCTAGCTTTAAGTTTTGTTAAATGAAGAATTCAAATTTCAGATCTATTTTCCCATATAGTCTGTTGTCCACAACCATCAGCCACAGTATGTATTCCTGAAGAGCTGAATAGCAAGCAAAAAAGTATCTTCTTTGGCACATCTCTTTGAACAAAACCTGGGCATCTGCTGGCCCCTCACTGAAACATGAGGTGGGATTTTGACTATGGAAGCCCACAGTCCAGAAGCCTGTGGCGCTGGCCCTCTGCACACCGCAGCTGTCCCAGCTTTCCTGGCCGTCCCTGCTCTGTGCAGTTTTCTGCCGCATTCATCATGGCAGTGCTATACTGTGAGGTGATTGGCCGCATAATATATTTAGCAGCAAACCTTTCTCTGACTTGGAAAATGCAAATGTTATTCATTAGCTGCTGGCTCTGCAGCTGTTACCTTTTCTGAGGCTCCAGCCAATTTCACTTGACTAAAGATGCCTTGGTGCGAAGGATTCACATGCAATCTTGAGTTACCACACTACAGAGGTGATCAGTGAAGCCACCTCATTCCAGAGTTTGGTTATACATTGTGCATGATGTGAAACCCACAAACAAATGATGGATTTTTCATTTTAATTAGGCCATAGATCCTGATCTTGCTATTTTAAGTTAAATTGTAAATTTCGGGTAGAGGGAGGTAATTTCTCATATTGCCTCTCATCTAAACACAAGAGCCTTCATTATGAAATGATCAAAAGATTTGCCATTATGAGAGAGACATTTAACATCTGTAAGCAAGTAGATTGAATGCTATTAAGTTGCCTTAGTGTGAAGGGGCTTTAAGGACTTTTTTGTTTTTATTTTGCTTTAATCACTTGGCTTCAATCCCTTTAAGATAGTCATAAGAAAAGCTAATCGCTTTTATATTGTATCAAGTTCTAAAGTTCTAAAGTTGTTTTCCCCCAGTAGGTACTGAGTCATTGAGATCAATCCCTCAGGGAAAAAAGAGAGGGAAAAATGGTTAAATGCACAACAATAGGTTTTCAACAAATACTTATTACTTGATCATTTCTGGTGTGTCCTTATTACTTGATACCAATTTCTTCCACCAGGGAGCAAACAAACCTTGGAAACCCAATTGCTTTTTTCTTTCTTCCATTTCTTCCTTTGATTCATTTCTTTAGGTATTTACTAGGTGCCTTTTGTGGAACTCTTTTAGGGACTGAGAATGTGTGTATTAGTAATTACATTTATTTTATTTTTGGTGTAAGAGACAGAAAAAACAACACAGATTAGCATTTGTTGGTTTTTATCCTGATTGGCTGATTTATCTTTTAAAAGGCTCACTCAGACTGCTGGGTGGAGATTAGATAATAAGAGTGGGGACAGTAGTTAAAACAAGGTCAGGAGATGAGAGATACTGGTGGCTTAGCAGTAGTGGTGATGAGAAATATATAGTTATTTTTCAAATCTAGAGGCTATAGGATTTACTGACAAATTGGTTATAGAGTGTGAAAAGAATGGAGTCAAGGATGATGCCTACATTTTTGGCCTCAGTAAACCAGCCAATGTGGTGGTCATTTACTGAGATAGGAAAAGCAGATTGAGAGCGGAAGGTTGAGGAAATAAGAGAACATGTGATGTTTAGATACCTGTTAGACACCCAAATGGAAATAGCACCTATGTAATTGGAAATGCAAGTCTGGAGTTAAAGGGAGAAGTCAGGGTAGGTATGTACATGTGGAGCCAACCATCTGTAGGTGATGGTTAAAGCCGTGGCAGAGAATGAGATCACCTAGGGACCGAGCATAGATAGAAAAGGGAAGTCTGCAGTCTACTGCTGAGTCCTAGAGGCACTCCAATGTTTAGAAGTCAAGGAGAGGAGCTCCTGCAAATGAACACAAGAAGGAGAGAAAAAAGAGAATATTTTGTGAAGGATAGAATGGTCAACTGTATCAAATGATAGAAGTCAAGTAAGATGAGAACAGAAAATTAACCACTGGATTTTAACAATGTGGCAGTGGTTATTGGCGTCAGTGGAATGTGTTGAAGACTGGGAGCTCGGGAGGTAGTAACAGCTGTATCTAAGATGACTCTTTTTAGCAGTCTTGCTGTTAAGAGGAGCAGAGAAAAGGAGCCATAACAGTAGGAAATATGAGGGCAAGGGAGGGCTTTTTTGTTTAACAAAAATAACAGAATAGAGGACACAGAATATGGGCACAGATGCTAGTAACCTGGTAGACATGATGCTAGAAGGATAAAGTTCTCTTTGGATTGCTTCTGTTTTCTCAGTGAAATGAGACACAAAATCATGAGCTGAGAGTGAGGAGAAGGGGAAAGAGGATATTGTAAATTTGAAAAGCAATGACAAGATGTGAAGTAAACATTTTGGAGAGTATGCTGCCTAGGATTTCAGATATTTTCAGACTCTGAGATAAAAGTGTGATCTCAGAAATACCAAGTATTCCTATGGATGTTCTGCTGAAAGTAACCAAAATAGAAATCATTCAGGCCAAAAATCATTAAGGATAACCAGAGTGCTGCTCTGATTTGTTCAGGGTAGGTATAAAAGTCACTTGATAAATTTCAATTTTTAAATGTTTTGAATAGCTAATGTACACCTATAACCTGATATATAGCTAATATATTTCAGAATACAAAAGGAATAAATGTGTAAGCAATGAAGAGTATTCTTCCCTGGATCTCCCGTCATCTAATTTCTTTTTTTTGGCGGGGGGGAACCTATCAGGAAATACACTTGCTTGTGTCTCCTTCCAGAAATATTTTATTGATCCTTTCCCCGCCCCTCCCCATCCCAGGCCTTTTTTTTTCTTTTATTTTTTTCTTTCATGAGCTAATTATATTGGACTTCTTTATTTCCACTTTTATTTTAGATTCAGGGAGTACATGTGCAGGTTTGTTACATGGGTATATTGCATGGCACTGAGGTTTGGGGTATAAGTGATTTCACCATCCAGGTACTAAGCATAGGTAGTTTGTCAGCCCTTGCCCCCTTCCCTCTCTCCTGCCTCTAGGAGTCCCCAGTGTCTACTGTTCCCATGTTTATGTCTGTGTATACCCAGTGCTTACCACCCACTTGTAAATGAGAACATGTGGTATTTGGTTTTCTGTTCCTGCGTTAATTTACTTAGGATAATGGCCTCCAGCTGCATCCATGTTGCTACAAAGGACATGGTTTCATTTCTTTTTATGGCTGTGTAGTATTTCATGGTGTATATGTACCATATTTTCTGTATCCAATTCACCATTGTTAGGTTGATTCCATGTCTTTGCTATGGTGAGTAGTGCTGCAGTGAACATTGAGTGCGTATGTCTTTTTGGTAGAATATTTTATTTTATTTTCGGTATGTACCTAATAATGGGATTGCCGAATCAAGTGGTAGCTCTGTTTTAAGTTCTTTGAGAGATCTCCAAACTGCTTTCCACGGTGGCTGAATTAATTTACATTCTTACCAAAAGTGTATAAGTATTTCCTTATCTCTGCACCCTTGCCAGCATCTGTTATTTTTTGACTTTTTAATAATAGCCATTCTGACTGGTGTGAGATGGTATCTCATTGTGGTTTTTATTTGCATTTCTCTGATGATTAGTGATGTTGAGCATTTTTTCCTATGTTGGTTGGTTGCTTGTATGTCTTTTGAGAAGTATCTGTTCATGTCTTTTGCCCATTTTTTAATGGGGGTATTTGGTTTTCGCTTGTTGAATTGTTTAAGTTCCGTACGGATTTTGGGTGTTAGACCTTTGCCGGATGCATAGTTTGTGAATATTTTCTCCCATTCTGTAGATTGTCTGTTTACCCTGTTGATAGTCTTTAGTTTAATTAGGGTCCCACTTGTCAATTTTTGTTTTTGTTGCAATTGCTTTTGAGGACTTAGTCATAAATTCTTTCTGAAGGCCGATGTCCAGAATAGCATCTCCTAGGTTTTCAAATTGATCCATTTTTTAAAAGCTAAATACATGCTAAGAAGTTTTTTTAAAATAATTCTCAACCCAATTAAATCATTTTTTAAATGTTTTAAAGAATATTTTTTCCTCTTTATATAAAAATAATTTCTAAAAAGCAAGAAAGAACATCTCTTTTAATACTTCATGTTGGCAGCCATCTGGCAAGAATTGTAAAAAAATATGTATCTTTAACAAGGTTTTTTTTCTTTTTTTGTCTTCACAGCTGATCTTGCATCTTTAATGGATAAAACATTTGAGAGAAAGTTGCCTGTTAGTTCTTTAACAATATCACGGGTAAGAAAATTTTAACATATATATTTTCCAAGAACAAGGAAGAAAGCCAGAAAGGCCCTTCATGTAGATGAGGCTGTGTCAATAAAAAATAGTTTGCATAGGAAATATTTTTTGAGAGTATGGTATGTTTTTATAGTTACTAATAGATATTTTATAGTGTAGTAGCAGATTTCTTTGGCTGAAATAAAAGGTAATACATTTACCAGATTCTGATATCAGTAATCAGTTTTATGTATCTGATTTATTTTTTTCAGGATATGACATTCTGCTGTATGATACCATCAGTTTTTTTAAGTTGATACATCCTTCACAGTAATGATATTTACCCGTTAGTATTGGAAGTGTTTTTGGTAGCCAAGAAAGTCTGTAAAAGAATGAATATTAATGCTAAAGTTAAACTGCAGCAGAGTGATGGGTGGAAGAATAATGTTAGGTTAGGAATCAGGAATAGTAACCATTACTGAGCACCTTCTGTGCCAGTTTTGAATGTATTAGTTCCTTAACATACATTATTTTTTTAATTCTCACTGCTCCCTATGCAATAAGCAGTCTACGTAAGACATGGTTTAATAACTTTCCCAAGTTCACACAGCTTGTAAGTGTGGAAAAACTGAGATTCAAACCCAGATATCTAGGTTCTCTTCTGTTGCCTGCTTCAAATATATCTGGGCTTGTCTTTATCATGAATTCACTTTATGATATTGGGCAATGAGACCCCTTTCAGTTTTCTCATTTTCAGCATGGGTATGGTTGCATCTTCCTCCCAGGGAATAATGGGATGCTAAAATGAGATTTTAGCTGTGAAAACTTATTACAGAAATTAATGGCACCATAAAATTTAAAATATTGTTAAATATGGAAGAGAGAGAGGAAAGAAATTACCTTTCTTTTGAATCCTGGTCCTTTCTTTCTGCCTTTTAGTTGAGAAACAATTTTACTGGTCATAAGTTACATTTAATTTAATAGACTCATAATTGGCGTATTGGAGGAGAATGGAAAGGCCATTTGTTCATCCCTTACACGATGGGTAAAACTTCTGTATGCCATAATACCTGGTATTTATTTAGGTAGTACTTCAAGGTTTACAGCTTTTTTGTACATTTTCTCATTGGTGCCTTATACTCTTCGAGGCCATTGCCTTTATCCTATTTATGCAGATGGAGCAACCAAGTCCCAGAGGGGCTATGCCATCTGTTTATGCCATACAGCAAACAATCAGAGCTGTTTCTTAAGCTCAGGTTCTGTGTTTGAACCACATTTTATATGCGCTTAATGGATTTCTAAGTCAAGTCCAGAAGTGCTAGGCATTTTTAGAAAGTCCCCCTCTTTTTACTCTCCTCTCTTTCTTTTGTGAGGTTTTCATTATATTCACAACATGCATTGTCTTCTACGCTTTTGTTTTTTTCTTTTTTGCCTCTGAGTCTCTATTTTAAAATAGAATCTGTGTTTGGAATAATCCTTTTTATTTGTTTATTTGGACCATAGTTAATGAGCATACTCAGAGATTTTATGGTTTGAAGGGAGAGTTTGTTGGTAAGTTTACTGTTACATAGCAGAGCTTAAATCAAAGTAGGAAAAATGGTTGTAAGACTGAGTTCTCTAAATTTAGATGTTTATATTCTGGGCAATAGTTTTTTAGCCATCAGAGTCTTCATTCTTTCAGCCGTATGTTCCCATGTTTGGAACATAATGAAAATAATATCAGGGTTTAAAGATAAAGGAAAAAATAGGTAACTAGTTATAATCAGTGGAACACTCTCCTTGTTCTGAGCAAGGTTCATGTTTGGCTTTCAATCCATTTTCTGATCAAGGTTATTCTACACATAGAAAAAGAGAAGCCATTGTATATTCTTTGTTTGCATTGGCATAAAGGGGTTTCAAGGATGGAGCCATATCACGTGAACGTTGTTCCACTAAGCATCACCATCGTTCCAATAAAATGGGTGTCCTGTGTTTTCTAAGGTCATTGTGTGATCTAGGCCCTAGGCCAAATATATGACATAATTTATATTCAACCAAAGATTTCTTTTTCTGTCTTTTAGCTTATAGACAACATTTCCTCTCGGGAAGAGATAGATCATGCAGAGTATTACCTTTACAAGTAAGTTTTCCATTTGATTTGGCTATGTACTCTGTGATTTCACACCCCTTCTTTACATAAAAGTTGGTATATGTTATGTATAATTTTGACACCTTCTAAGTTTACATTTTAAAGATCTTTTCATATGAGTATAGAGAGAGTTTCTGATTTTTTATAACTGCATTTTATTCCATACTGTGAGTTTATTATTTAAACCAGTTCCCTTTTTATGGACCTCTAGGTTGTTCCATTTTTTGTATTGTATACAATGTTATAATTGATAATCTTGTACATATGTAATTTTTCACCTAATTTTCATGAGTATATATATCTATAGTTTTAATCGCTGTTGACAAATTGCTTTCTGTTGAAGTTTTTACATTCCCACTAGCAAGGTATGAGAGACATGTATTTTTACAGCTTGGCCAATAGTTAGGTATTTTCACATGTTTGCATTTTTTTGCCAATCTGATAGGTGAAAATTTATACACACACACACACACACACACGAGTTGAGTATCTCTTATCTAAGATGCTTGAAACCAGAAGTGTTTCAGATTTTGGACTTTTTTAGATTTTTGAATATTTGCATTATACTTACTGTTTGAATACCTCTAATTCGAAAATCCACAATGCTTCAGTGAGCATTTCCTTTGAACATCATGTTGGTGCTCAAAAAATTGTGGATTTTGGATTAGAGATACTCAATCTGTATGTATATCTCTTCTCTCCTTTTATTTTTTTATAGGTGGAATTATACCCGATGTGAACTGTTTATGTACCTATTTTCAGTTAACACTGTTTTGAAACCTTTTCTACATTACCACATTTACTTCATTCTTTCTCACAGTTGCTAACAGTTCCATTGTGAACTACCCACAAAACTCAGCCGTGTGTACAAAAAGTATGTTCAGTACAACATCATTTATGGTAGCAAAAGACTGAAACAACCTAATGCACATTAAATAAAGAACTGGTCAAACAAGTATCTGTCAGAATTGTACCTTACAACTAAATTTTTATTGTGATTTCAGTTTTAAAAATCTGATATGTGATTTGTTCCAGTTCCTGTATTCCAAAAATAGACTCAGATTGAAATTTTAAATGTTTCCAGTAAGCATTGCATTAGAGTTTCCCATTTGATCTTGCTTGTTTTGATCAAGAGAATTTTTAGTTATTTCTGTCTAGATGCATTTTTATTTTTTCGTTGTTGTTGTTTGGGGGGTTTTTTGGGGAGTAGTTTTTTTCTAGATGCATTTTTTAAAACTTACTGGATTTTAGTGAAAATATATTCATTTTTCTTTGATTTTGCTAAATAATAATTAGGCTTCTTTTTTTTTAATTTCTGAATTGGGTAGATGCTACCACTTTTTGGGTATTTTCTATTTAAATGTAAACCTCAAGTAGGCTAGATTCCACACCTTAAAAAAACATTTATTTTAAATCTCAGATTGGCTTTAACAATATCCTAAGTTGAAATTTTAGGTCCTAACTTAGTTGCAAGTCATCTTAGTTGTGAGTGTCCTCTTATACTTCATTAGGATAAAGATAAACGAACCCCTTGATGAGAGCTGGCCCTGCCTTCCTTTAGTGGCTCTTTGGGACTGTAGGGCTGCTTTGGTAGTTATTTTTTGTCTGTGGTGAAGGGTGTATTTGGGCTGGCATCTGGCCAGTTCTCAGATTTTTATTTATAACAAAATGCAGAACATAGTTTCAATTTCTAAATATAAACTGTTTTTTAGAATTTCATCCTGTGAGATACAGTGCCATAGTGTTGGGAGAAGTATGTTCCAAATTCATGAGTACTTCTGTAGCATATAATTGATTTCAGTGACTCAGCATTTCAACAAGTATTTACCGAGCACCTATTATGTGCACAGGCCCTGTCCTGGGTGCTGGATATCTAATGTTGAATAAGTTAGACATTCTCCAAGTATTACTGAAAAGTTGAAATTCTGTTTTTAAGACCTTCTATGATTAATTCTTCACATGATGTTCAGTTTTGTGTGGCCTAGGGTATAACTGAAAGTTTCGTAAGATCACTACGTCCTATTTCCATATACATCAAATAAAAGACTCTTGTCCATCATAAATCTGAGCCACTGTTTAATTGGACATCCCATTTTTTGCTTTAATCAAAACTAGTTCTTTAGCTATGATTTATCATTTATCTTAGTTCTTTCTCCTCCCTTCCATTACCAAGAAAATTGACTCTCTTTTTATCAGCTTTTTTTTTTTTTAAGACAGAAATGTTTTTATGACTTCATGTGCTTGTATATATATGAGACTAGGTAGAACTCTACAAAGCTGCATCGAAACAGTGGAGATTGGCTGGGTTCTCTCATTAGCTAAGTGCCTCACTCTTGCTTTCCACCCTTAGAGAATATACAGAACATACTTATGCCTTAGCAAAATTAAAAATTACAAGTCATAAACTCTTGGGGTTTCTCTCAAGTAATCAAAATCAGGGATGTTAATCCTGAAGACACCAAGGACTTACTACTATGTGATATTTCTACCAGTTAGGCCTTCAGTCGTTATGATGCCTAACATCTCCTCATGGGATGACTTTAGACATCTCGGAGCAGACTTACAATTCCAGGTCTAAGGTGAGGAAATGAAAAAGGAACTTCTTAATTTTAGACAACTCACAGCTTGCAGGCCTGGGGTTAGGATTTCTCAGTCCTTAAGCAGTACCGTCTTTAACAGTGAAGCTGAAGCCCACAGGAGAACTTTTGCATTGGTTCACCTCTTTCTCTGACATAACCTGTGAACACCAGGCTCTGCTAGCAGGAGTGTAGCTGCCACATCTTCTCCTCTTCTAATGATCAAATTTCTACAATTATTATGTAAAGTCTAGAGCCAAAGAAGTTTAGAAACCTTGAATGATCAGTGAAGAGCTGATTGAGCTTCTGCCATTGCATCAGGCATACAAGTAAACAGTTCCAAGTTCCAGCAGCTCAGGGTGCTGCTGGTACCTGCCAGCTTATTATCACCCTATCATCCCAGCAGAAGATTTGAAGTTTTGAATCCCCGAAAGTACATAGGCTTAAATGTTTAGGGACTTCAACATTAAAGGGATCTTTTAAGGAGAGATAGAAAGGCTGCTATTCAGACAGCAGGCAGGAGAACAAATTTCTAAGTACTTTTATTTGGGCCATGGTCTATTCTCTGGGAGCTGGCAATCCTATGATCAATTTTTGCCTTCTGTTTATAAATAAAAAATGAAAACACTAAGGAAAGGGTGAAGCTCTAACCAAAGAATAATGTGAACTAAAAATGATTAAGGCAATATCAGCAACTATATTCACTGGCAAAAAAAAAAAAACAAACTGATAATACCCATGTAAAAGGAAAATAAACCAAAAACCAAGAGTAAAAGTGATTAAAATAGCAACAAGGTTAAAACAAAGTAAAATAAACAAAATAAGAAAACAAGGCATACTGTTGGGCTGTGACAAATAAAGAAAACTTAAATAAGATAATAAAAAATAAATACAGTAAAATGAAATAAGGATTTGAGCCAGGGACTTTACACGATATGTATAGTTTAAGCTGGGAGGTTGGGAAAATAGGCATAGGTGTGCTCTTGCACAGATATTACTAGCAGGCTAAATGGTAAACCTCTTTATGAGTGATTTTCAAGCTGTCTTCTGAGAAGCCCTGGAGCTGGTTTCTTACGGGCCCTCTAGGGCGTGGCTTGGGGGAAGAATAGGTCTGGAGAGAGGCCAGACCATGCTGCCACAGGCCATTTGCTTTTGCTTCTGTTTCTGCCAAAGAAACTGTGCCTCCAGCTGCCTTATCGGAGTCTACAGAGAAAATTCAGAGAGGACTGTTAACTTGAATAAGAATAAAATTATATTTTTATTTTCACTAACCGCAATAATATTTAGCATTTCTTTCACTTATGAATGTAGGCAGCAGATGACTATAATATTAACAGCATCTGTGTCTTTCTTGCCAATAAAAATCATTGATTTTTTCATATCACATTACATTTGTTACAGATATCATCACTGCTTAGAAATTATGTTAATAATTAAACCTACCGCTGGCTAGTGTTATTTCATGCATTAATAAAGCAGCACATATGTTACCATATCCCAAGGATTTCTTAATATCTTGATAATTGTATTTCAATATAATTGGTTTCTGTTATAAGAAACTAATTCTGAGAAGCCTTCATCAGACTGCTGGAGGGTTCAAGACAAAAAATTGTTAGGAACCCTGCTGTGAGATCTTGTTTGAAAAATAGGTTCTTTTGCTTAGACTTATTTTTATTTCTTCCCTCAGGTTTTTTGGGTTTTAAGTACTCTGGGTCTTCGTTTTCTCTTCTTACAAAGAAGACTTTTAGTTTAGACCTTACCAAGTAAGACAAGCATATAATTGATAGGTTTTCTGTCTTCACAATGAAAATTTAGATACAGCCAGTCTCCCAAGTTTCCCTACAACACCAGAAAAAAGGTGCGGCGAGGAGTGAGAAGATTTGGACAGGCCCTGAGATGCTACCTGTCAGGAGACCAGCGCTGGCAGGGGGCTAGGCAGGAACATTTCTGCTTTATTTTGGTATCACCATCACCCAGTGCTTGGTGAGATGAGAAGCCATGCTCTTTCCCAGCGGTAGCAGCAAAGGTTCTGTGACGCAGAAAAGAGAGGTGAGAGAACAGCTCAGCTAACAGCTGCTGACAGGAAATGTCTGTTCAGTGGGCATAAAAAGACTGCATTTATTTTTTATATTTGTTTAAAAGAATTTTTATATCCCATGTTAATTTTAAAAACAGTTGAGCAAAATACTTTCTTTTTCTGGGCAAAGGATTAATTTCTACTTCCTATCCACATGCCCTGTCGTTAATATTTGGAAGAGAAAAGGGTTCCTACCTTTGCTTTACTATAAGCTTAGAGCATTCCTAAGAATTAGATTTGCATCTTTATTTTACTGATGCAGAGACTAAAACATAGAGATTGGCTGAGCACACGCAACGTAGAGACTGCGTATAAGCCACTGCCTGTCCTGAGAGAGAAACCACAAGGATCAGATGTGAGCAGTGGGGCAATGTTATAAAAACAATGCAGTGCTGTCTCAGTGCAAGGTTTTATTATTAAGGATCCCAGATGGGATTACAATTTCTTTATAGGAAACTAAGGCAGAAGAAATTCCAAAGAGACCAGGCTTAGCTGTTCCTCTACAAGAGATCCGCTTTTGGGATCTGTCTGCCTGGAGTCAGTTATGGTGAGTGTATGTAGAGTTTTATACAATGGGAACTTTTTCCTTTTTCATCTTGTAGAGAGCATCTTTCTTGGGCCACCTAGTCTGTAGTTCTGAGCTTTCCCCCCATAACCTCCAAGTCCACATGCCCAATGTATACTGCCCAAATGCAGACAAGTGAACCTTGGGGCGTGTTCTATGTCTCCATTTTCAGGAGATAAGACAGCATGTTACTGGTAAAATTGTGCCATTGGCAAAAACCATTATTTTCATGGTTATGACAAGCTTTAACCATTCTTGTGTTAGTATTTGATTACTACATTGCTAAAATGCAAACTCAAGCCATAAAAATTTCTTCTTTCCACTTATTGTCCTCATCTTCACTGAGGATATTTGCAAATTGCATTTTTGAAGGCTTACATAGGCCTTCGAATCATGTTGGGACCATGGTAGTTTAGAGATGCATGAAATTAAACTTGCGCCTTCTACTATCAGGGTGTCAATAATCAGAACTGATAATTTGATCTGCAACATAACAGTCATTCCTGAAGGATAAGTCATAGAAATTTCTAACATATATAACATATACTCTTTATATTAAGAATGTAAATTTTTTTTTAGGCCAGGCACAGCGGCTCATGCCTGTAATCCCAGCACTTGGGGCAGACGGATTGCTTGAGCACAGGGGTTTAATACCAGCCTGGGCAACATAACAAACCATATCTCTATAAAAAGATACAAAAAATTAGCCGGGTGTGGTGGCGCACACCTGTAGTCCCAACTACCTGGGAGACTGAGGTGGGAAGATCACCTGAGCTTGAGAGGTCGAGGCTGCAGTGAACCGAGATCACACCACTGTACTCCAGCCTAGGTGACAGAGTGAGACCCCTGTCTCAAAAAAAAAAAGAATATAGCATTCTTTTAAAGCAGCCTTTTGGTTTTTAGCAAACATGTAGGGAATGCTGAATTGTTATACAATAAGAAAAGACTGTTGCAAAGCTCAGTGGAAGGTGAGTTTTTCTCAGAATACAGCTCTCAGTGTTGCTATGGAGAGTGGCATGCCACCCATAAGAAAGGAAGTTCAGGTTGCATGGCAAGGTGTGTACTGCCAACACATTCATCCATGCTGTACATGGGTCTCAAGTATCTTTCACTATTTGCTTAGCCAACCTGGCAGATACCAGGTATCCCTGGTTGGAGATGGATAGCAGGTCAGGAACAGCTGGGGCAAGGCAGATGGCAGCCTGCATGTCTCCAGGTCCTGGGTTGGCAGCCAGCCTAAAAAGGAAGGACCAAAATAGCTTCATTTTTCATGAAGCAAAAATACCCAATGGTTCTTTGGAAGGCTATAGCACCACCCCAGGCCTATGTTGTAAAAATCCATTTCTGCCTGTAGGAAAAGGGGAAGATGGGAGTTTATTAAGAGGGATTATTAAGAGGGAACAGCATGCATTCATTTATGCAGCAGTCATTTTCCTTTGAGGGCATAGAGACTGTTTGTGTTTCACAGCAATAAAAGGTAATCCTAAATTTTTCTGTTAGCATATTGCCAGATCACATTATGCCTGAACATTATTAAGAAAAGAGTAAGAAACCAAGGGGAGAGAAATGAGTCTGAGAGCATTTTTTAGTAGCAGTTCTATACTTTAATATTGCTTAGTTCTTTATTTAGTTCTTATTTGCTGATCCTTACCACAGGCCTGGGAGATTGCTTATTATTGTTAATAGCTCTGTACTGGAAAATAGCAGATCGTTGGTCATAGTGCATGCCTTGCCAGAGATCATGGGAGCTTTGTGATAAGGATTAGAATTCTTGGCCTCCATGGCCAGGCGCAGTGGCTCACGCCTGTAATCCCAGCTCTTTGGGAGCCAAGGCGGGCAGATCACAAGGTCAGGAGATCGAGACCATCCTGGCTAACACAGTGAAACCCCGTCTTTACTAAAAATACAAAAACAAAATTAGCCGGGCATGGTGGTGGGCACCTGTAGATCCAGCTACATGGGAGGCTGAGGCGGGAGAATGGCATGAACCCAGGAGGCAGAGCTTGCAGTGAGCCAAGATCATGCCATTGCACTCCAGCCTGGGCAACAGAGCGAGATTCCATCTCAAAAAAAAAAAGAGTTCTTGCCCTCCACTGCTTCAGACTCTACTTCTCTTCCCACTGGTCTTGTTATTTCATCTGGAGCCTCATCATAGGAGGAGTGAACCTTCAAGGTATTTTTTTGGCTTTGGCTTAAGCATTCCACCTAGCTTTCCCAGAATGATCTCATACCTTAGATGGTTATTCCATTTTATTCCTCTGGTGTGCTAACGATGTACGTCTGCAGGCTCCAGTCCTGAGTCCCTAGAAGTATGTGCTGCCGCAGACATCCATGCACAAATCTTTATGTAGATGCGTGCTTTCATTTCTGTGGGGTAAATAGCTAGGGGCCGAATGATTGGAGCATATGGTAAGTAAATGTTTAACTTTTTAAGAAACTACCAAATTGTTTTCTGAAGTGATTATACCATTTATAGTCCCAACAGCAGTTCCGCTTCCTCCACATTTGTGCCAGCACATTTAGCCATACCAACATGTGGTTAGTGGTATCTTATTGTGGCTTTAATTATTTGCCCAATGAGTAATGATATTTCCTTTGGTAAAGTGTTCGAATCTTTTGTCCATTTTGTTTGTTTGTTTTTTATTGAGATGGAGTCTCTGTCATGCAGGCTGGAGTGCAGTGGCATGATCTTGGCTCACTGCAGCCTCCACCTCCCACGTTCAAGCAATTCTCCTGCTTCAGCCTCCCAAGTAGCTGGGATTACAGGTGCTTGCCACCACACCTGGCTAATTTTTGTGTTTTTGTAGAGATAGGGTTTCACCATGTTGGCAAGGCCAGTCTCGAACTCCTGACCTCAGGTGATCCGCCCACCTCGGCCTCCCAAAGTGCTGGGATTACAGGCATGAGCCACCATACCCAGCCTGTTTTTATTTTTTATGTAAGTCCAATTTATCAACTTTTTTTTTTAATGGATTGTGCTTTTGGTGTTCTCTAAGGTAGGGGTCACCAAACTTTTTGGCACCGGGGACTGGTTTTGTGGAAGACAGTTTTTCCACAGCTCGGGGTTGGTATTGGGGATGGTTTGGGAATGAAACTGTTCTATCCCAGATCATCAGGCATTAGTTAGATTCTCATAAGGAGCATGCAACCTAGATCCCTTGCAAAGGGAGGGTTCCTGTTCCTGTGGGAATCTGATACCACCACTGATCTGACAGGAGGTGGAGCTCAGGAGGTAATGCTCACCCACCCACCGCTCACCTCCTACTGTGCCGTCCAGTTCCTAACAGACTGGTACCAGTCCACAGCCTGGGGGTTGGGGACCCCAGATCTAAGGAATCTGCTTAACCCAGCACCACACTGATTCTTCTTCTAGGTTTTGTTTTAGAAGTTTTGTAGTCTTAGGTTTTATAATTAGGTCTATGATCGGCTTTATTTTGGTATCACCATCACCCAGTGCTTGGTGAGGTGAGAAGCCATACTATTTCCCAGCAGTAGCAGCAAAGGTTCTGTGACACAGAAAAGAGAGATAAGAGGACAGCTCAGCTAACAGCAGCTGACAGGAAAGATTTGTTCAGTGGGCATAAAAAGACTGCATTTATTTTTTATATTTGTTTAAAAGAATTTTTATATCCCATGTTAATTTTAAAAATGGTTGAGCAAAATTCTTTCCCTACGGATTTATGATTTTGAATTTTTGTGTGTGTGTATGTTATAAGGTAAAGATCAAAGCTAATTTTTTGGCATAAGAATGCCTAATTGTGTCAGCACCACTTGTTGAAAAGGCTATTTTTAAATTGCCTTTGTACCTTTGTTGATAATTAGTTTATATTTGTGTGAGTCTATTTCTGAACTTCTTTGTTCCATTGATCTCTGTTCTATTATCTATTTTAATGCCAATACTATTCTGTCTTGATGACTGTAGTTTTTAAATAAGTCTTAAAATTAGGTAGTGTAAGCCCTTCAACTTTTGCATGTTCTTTTTCAAAATTATTTTGGCTAGTGTAGGTCCTTTCCATTCCGTATCAATTTTAGGATCACCTCTTGTATATGTGTGTGTGTATACACACAGACATATTTAGGTATATACACACACTCACATGCATTATTAATGTAGAGACATAGGAACAATATCAATTCAAGAAATACGTATTGAATGTATAGTATATATTTAGGAACTAACAAAGAAGATTATAAGGAATATGAGGGAAGAGACTGATTTTGCAAAAGTCATTCTTTTTCCATTGCGGACAAATTTAAACTGCCCTAACAGGATTTGAGATGGAAATAAATGAGGATGGATTCGTGTCTGTAAGACAAATGATTTTCAGCTTTGTTTATAAGGGAAATTTTAAAGCCAGTAGAGGCTTTCAGAGTATTTTTTAATGCACTAAAACTGTGGTATATTCAAAGGAAGGATATTATATAATCCCAACAATAAAAAAAAAATTACAAGTAGATGCGGTGGCTTATGCCTGTAATCTCAATACTTTGGTTGACTGAGGTGGAAAGATCCCTTGAGGTCAGGAGTTTGAGATCAGCCTGAGCAACATAGTGAGACTCCGTTTCTACAAAAACGTTTTTAAAGATTAGCTGGGCATGGTGGTGTGTGCCTATAGTCCTAGCAACTCAGGAAGCTAAGGCTGGGCCTTGTTGTCCTAGCTACTTAGGAGGCTGATTCCAGAAGTTCAAGGCTACAATGAGCTGTGATCAAGCCACTGCACTCCAGCCTGAGTACTAGAGCAAGACCCTGTCCCCCTCCCAAAAAAAGATTATTAGATGGTTGAAGATCATTACATATGTGAAACAATTCAAAATCAACACAAATCCAGGATATGATAAGTAGATAAATTTACTGAATTTATGTAACAAAATGTAAGTTTTAGAGAAAACGTGTTTGGAGCAGGCTAGAAGAAGGATTGATGTTGTTATCAGCAAACATTCATAAAAGAGGTAGAACTTAAGATAGCCTTGAAGGTTAGATGAGTAGAGGAAACAGGAGCAAGTGTTCAAGGTGGAACAAATAGTACAGCTGGAGTTAGAAGGAGGGAGTGAGAACTAGCTTTATGGAAACTGCCTTAACCAGAGAGATTAGAGTTTGTTGGGGAATAATGAGAAATGAGGAAGGCAGATTAGAGAGGGAATAGAATGTTGGCAGGAGAGAAGGGAGGGTTCAAAATCTGTCATTATCATACATTGCTAGTGGATATATAAATCGCTACAATTTGTATAGATAGAACTTTGGCAGCATCTGTCAAAATTACAAGTACAATACCCTCTGGCCCAATAATTCCACCTCTAGGAATTTAACCTCCTGATATACTCATATTCATGCCAAAAATGTCCATTGCAAAAAGTAAAAGATTATGTCCATCAGTAGAAGCCTGTTTAAATTAATTATTCTACAGCTGTACAGTGGAATACTGTGCAGTGATTTAAAAGAATGAGAAAGCTTTATTTGTATTTCCTATTGAATAAATTGTGAAATGTATTAAGTGAAAAAAACAAGAGTAGGACTTAGTGTGTGATGTAGCCACTGTGGTTTATGTGTAATAATGTATACATGTGCTTTGATGCTTATGTGTATATATATATGTGTGTGCATAAAATGTGTCTAGAATGATACACACAAAAACTGGTAACATTGGTTTCTTTTAGGGAAGAAACCTGGATGACTTCTCATTGAATTGTCTCTTGTAACTTTTGAATTTTATATCATGGGTGTATATTACTTATTCAAAAAATACATATTTTTCATTTCTTTCTTTCCCTTCCCTCCCCCCTTCTCTTTTTCCATATCACACACACACACACACACACACACACACGGAAATTAACCAAATTTTTTTTTTTTTTTTAATTTAAAGACGGGGTCTCACTCTGTTACCCAGGCTGGCATGCAGTGGCAGGATCTTAGCTCACTGTACCCTCAACTTCCCAGGCTCAGGCAATTGTCCTACCTCAGCCTCCCAGGTAGCTAGGACTTTAGGCATATGCCACCATGCCTGGCCTTTTTTTTTTTTTTTTTTTTTTTTAGAGATGGGGGTCTCACCGTGTTGCCCAGGCTGGTCTTGAACTCCTGGACTCAAGCGATCCACCTGCCTCGGCCTCCCAAAGTGCTGGGATTATAGGCATGAGCCACCACACCTAGCCTGAAAAATATTTTTTAAAAGATCCTCAAGATAGTCATCTGCAGATTCTTAAGAAGTATATATCATAATAAAAGTATTTCAGAAAGATTAATAACAGGGTAAATTTTTTATTAAAATTGGTAAATGTTATAAGGAAATTGTCTATGCATATAGAGAAAAAAGACCTGTCCTGTGGTAGTAGACAGTGGAAATAAAGAGAGAAATATACATGGGAGGGGAAAAATTGGATCAGCAGGATTAATGGCGGGTTGAATGTAGAGACAGAAAACAAGGAGCATCAAAAATGAACTGAAAATTGAACCTCAGTGGGAAAGTGACTTGTGCATGATAGAAGTATTGAATTGGAAGCAGATTTAGAAGGCAGCAAGAGGATGAGTTTTTCTTTTGCCTTTTTTTTGTGCGTACACGTTTCTTTCTAAGCTTGCTGGATCACATCTTGCCTACTGACCATACTTGGACTGTTTGACAGGAACTGGCCGCAGACCTTTGGAGAAAGAACAATTGCCAAAACATACCCATTGGGTCTTCCTGGTGTATTGGCACTAGTTGGAAAATTTTGGACCAAATGACCTCTAAAGTCCTGCCAACTTTCGGAATCTGAAATTGCAACCTGGATAGACTAAGTGATTCCCTTGGAGCCATGTGACAAGTCCAAGCTCCAGCTGTGGATGAGGCCTGACTTCAAGTTCAGAGGCTCATCAGCTAGCCCAGTGTATCTCTGTGTCAGTTCTTTTTCCTAAGCAGTTTCAGTAATATACCAAAAGATATAGACTCAATGAATATTTTAAAACCTCATAACAGTGTGACATAGAATTAATTAAACCTAGAAAAAAAACTAACATAAAAAGAAATTCAACAATGAAAATGTATTATCTTGTGGGGGAGGTACTAAAAAGACCCTGGAGGAGTCAGGATGGGAGGAAAGAGGTGACTGGGGTCTGAAGACCGGTTTAGTCCCCACTTTGATCTGTAGCTTCGAACTAGTTAGTGAACTCTCTGGACATCAGCTTTCTAAATGAGCAGATAATCTTGGATGCCTCCCAAGGCACTTTCCATGGCTAAAACATAATATTTCTTAATGTCACTGATAAGATTTTATCACCAGATGCCTCAGACTTTGAAAGCATGAAGCTCTGGCTTTTTGTTTAGCTTCTCACACAGAATTTTATTCACTTTAAAATTGAAGTTCCAGCCACCTTAACCATGAATATCAAGAGAAAAACTAATAGATGTAAAAGTAAACAACAGAAAGGGTAGAAGATCTCTAGTCTCTTCTGGATTTAGGTGACAGACTTCATTTACTATCTTGTTTATGAATATATTTAGTAAATTTTGTGGTATGAGAAGTTGGGTATCCACTCTTATTTATCCTCTAGGTAACTAATTTTTATACCATATGTACACTTGCCTTTTTCCTGCAAGGCCCACAAACCACATGTTTTTGATGCCTTGTATATACAGGAAATTTAAAAGGAGAAGGCTAAAGTAAATCTGTTCTAATAGCTACAGAACCATTTGTAAATTAAACCTGAAACTCCTAAAATTTCATATAAGAATATGTATCCAAGTTCTTTTTTTCTACAGTATAAACCCCTTTTATTTAAAAATATTTCTCCTGGCTATTTTTATAATTGTAAAGTCAAATTAGGGTACCAGGAATTATAGCTATAGGGCAATGAGAAAGGCATAATTAAAATATAGTCTTATATTTATTATATAAACCCTACTTCAGTAGGGTTTTAAGTGTAAGGCAGTTTGATTTGAAGATAATTAAGAGATCGTTTTAAAAACTAGTATAATATTTAAGGGAGAGCTGAGTAGATAAACAGAAGCTTCAAGGAGAGATTTATGGGAACAGAAGTTTCAGTTGATTGCATCATGGTTTTTGAGGCCAAAGGCAAATAAATTCCTGAGTATTTCCAGATGCTGTGTGTCTAGGCAAGAGGACATCTGAGGAGCTAGAAGTATTTGATGTGAATTCTGTTTAGTGGTCTAGGCTGCTTTCATTTTCATGATAGATTTCCAGGTATGTTTGTTTTGAACAGGCAGATTTTAAATTTTGAAGTCTATTCTGTTTTTTTAATAGCAATGCTGATTTTAAGACAAATAGTATCACCATTTTATACCTAGTAATAGGCAGAGCTGGGACTTAAAACTAGGTCTTCCAACACCAGATCATTACAGCACATGAACAGTGTATTCATTATGCACTGGCTGTTACATAGTTCAGTGATGGACACTACCAAGAGGTGAAACTCAATCATTAGTCTTCACTGGTAAAATCTTGGCAGAGTTTTGATAAGTGAAACACTGAAATTATTTATTCAAGTGAGAACTTTGTGCATCTCATACGTACAGATTAGTATAGTCCTCCATTTGCTGAATAATAGCAGGTAATAACAGACTTACACACTTACACAGTGCTTTCAGACTGCATTTGGAATGGACTACTGTTCTCCGAATGTGCCTTCTACTTTCATATCTTGCCTATGCTCTTCCCTCCCCACTGTCTCTTTCTGACAGAATACAGCCTGTGTTTTAAGGCCTGTCCCAAATTCTGCTACACTCTTAAACTTACCCTGACTTTCACGGTTGAATGTGATCTCTCTGAGCCATCTATAAAATTTTGTTTTACCTATTCAGGGGTGCTTATTTTGTTTTGTCTTTTGTCTAATCAAAAATATGTATTTCTTTCTCTTTACTTGAGACACAGTATAGTATAGTAGATAAGAATATGGACTTGCGCCAGAGTGCCTGGATTTGAATGTCGAATGTGCCAGCCATTTCCTCCCTCATAAAATGAGTGTTAAAATAGTGCCTGTGTTTTAGGGTATTTATGAGACTCCAAGAAATTGATACGTTATAATGCCCTCAGAACAGTCTTGGGACAAAGAAGGTCAGTGCTCAGTAAAATTTAGCTCTAATGTTGACTATACTAGATTGTAACATCGTGAGAAGCGAGGAGTATTTATTTCCCATACTTCTCTCTTTAAGGGAAAATGTATTTGATTTCTGGTTTAGGTTTCTAAGACCTTATTCGCTAACCATCCGCACCACCCCCGCCCCAAGGGCATCAAGGTATAAGGGCCATCAAGGCTCAGGAATATGGAGAAGTAGATGCTTAGGAACACCAGTAGTTCAACACACATTTAGAAAGGCTATCAGATTTTGGGGGAAGCTTCCTGGCCCTAAAAGAACAAACCAAAGCTGTCATACATGTACCCGTATTGCTAAGCTTACAGCCACAAACCAGAAGGGGGCAGCAGATCTGCTTACTATCTGTGAAGAAGGGAGAAGAAGCCTCAAGAAAATGATTCCCAGTTAGGAAAAAACTGCACCATAACTGATCTCTGATAAGATGTTATTGAATCAATAATCAAAATACAGATTAGACACAAAAAGAGAGGTCTGTTCTTTGGGCTGGGAGTATATAAGCAATTGAAACAGAAATTGAGGAACTGCTTCCAGAGATTTTAGTTTTGATATCTGGCGTGCACAAGAGCAGCTCAGAATGGCTAAAGTTGTTTAATGTTGTCAGCATTCCCCACTTTTATTTTATTGGTTTTTTTAGAAGCTGTGCAAGATTTTCTATTTGTAGAGCTGATTCTTATATAGAAAACTGGGCTGCTATGCAGCCTTACAGGTTAGAATGAAATATACATTTTTTTCATATTTTTAAAATCATTTCTTGTTTATGGAAAACATTCTTTTTTTAAAAGGAAAAATCGTTTGTTTTCAGTGCGTTTCTTGCCAGTCTTTTAAGTGTATCTTTCCATTTTATTTGTTTTAAACTATTAAACAGTAACTGTCACATTTCATCTATAAATTCAGTGCAATTCCAACCAAAATCTCAGCAGAAATTTTTGGGGAACCTGAGACGATGACCCTGAAATTCAAGTGAAAGAATAAAACCAAGAATAGCTAAGACAGTTTTAAGAAGACTAACGTAAAATGATTGGTCCACAAGATAGACAACAAGACTTATTAGAAAGCTATGAAAAATACAAATGAAGATATTGGCTTAGATATAGACAAATAGACTAGTGGAGCAGAATAGAGAGAACCCAGAAATGTATCTACATATCTGGAAACCTGAGATATTTTTTACATCAAAGCGTGAAGAATGAATTAGTTAATAAATGCTACTTAGACAATTGATAATCTAACAATTATATGGGAAAATTCTTCATTCTTACTTCAAAGTATATGAACATACCCACACGCATTTTTTTTAGGTAGATTAAAAACCGAAATGGAAAAAGCAAAACTTTTAGAAGGAAATATAGGAGAATATTAATAGTAGTATAACACTGGGGACACTGAAGGATTTGTTATTTTTGAACAAGACACAAAAAACATAACAAAAGGTTGATAAATTTTTTTGTTTTGTTTTATTACTAAATGATAATTGTTTTGGGGGTTTTGTTTTTGTTTTATTTTGTTTTGTTGTCTTCCATGATTCAGAAAGGTTTTTGTTGTTGTTGTTGTTGTTATTTAATGCTTGTTGTGGGTTTTTTAAGAGACAGGGTCTCGCTGTGTTGCTCAGGCTGGTCTCGAACTCCTGTCCTCAAGCATTCCTCCCATCTTCGCCTCCTAAATGGCTAGGATTATAGGCATGAGCCACTGCACATGCTCTGATAAGGTTTAATGCATTAAAATTTTAAAGTTCTATTCTACAAAAATTTTGTTACCACCAGTAACAAAATTAAAAGGGCAGGGAAGATTTGCAATGCATGTAGCTAACAAAGATTAGTATCTAGATTACATCTGTAGGCCAATAAGATAAGAATTTTAGAAAAGTGAATAGAGAATATGAACCAGCAGTTCACAGAATAAAAAACCAGAATGGCAGTTAACATATGAATAGATGCTCACTCTCAATAATCAGATAAATTACAGATTAAAATGATACATTTTCACATTTATTAGATGCAAAAATAAGACTTCCATAATAATTGTGGCAAAGAGGAGCAACAGGAAGTCTGATTCACTACTAGCGGGAGTTTAAAATTATATAGTCACCTCGAAGAGCAGTTTGGCAATATGAAGTAAAAGAGGATGGGCGTGGTCATCTTCTACTCAGCCTTCTGCTCTGGGGTATATACCTTAAAGGAACTCTGGCATGTATAAGGATTAAGTTATAAGACTGTTCATTTTAACATTGTTCATAATATGAAAAACTGGAAGCAACTTAAATATCCTCCAATAGAAAAAGAAGAAAAATGTGATAGACTTTTTTTTACAATGGAATGCCATACAACAGTGAGAAAGAATAAACCAAAGCTATCTATACATGCATACATATCTATACACACATACATATATATATCAGGGTGATTATCTCAAAACATAATGAGTGAAAAAAGGTGAAATATCATGCATATAATATGATACCGTTTATGTAGTTTGAAAATATGCAGAGCAATGTCATCACTTACATGGATACATGTTATAAAGTGAAGGGTATAAAAAACATGCCCAAAAATGGTAAACAACAAATTCAAGATATTATCTACCTGTGAAGAAGGAGGATGGGGTTGGAGTAGGATCCGGAGATATACATGAGGGAGCATCAACTGTATCTATAATGCTTTATTGGTTTAAAAAGAAAATCTCAAGTGTGACAGACTTTAAATTTTTTTTTTTTTTTTTTTGAGACGGAGTCTCACTCTGTCACCCAGGCTGGAGTGCAGTGGCGCGATCTCGGCTCACTGCAATCTCCGCCTGCTGGGTTCACACCATTCTCCTGCCTCAGCCTCCCAAGTAGCTGGGACTAGAGGTGCTCACCACCACGCCCAGCTGATTTTTTTGTGTTTTTAGTAGAGACAGGGTCTCACCATGTTAGCCAGGATGGTCTCGATCTCCTGTCCTCGTGATCCGCCCGCCTCAGCCTCCCAAAGTGCTGGGATTACAGGCATGAGCCACTGCACCCGTCCAGATTTTAAAATTTGATGAAGGTAGGTGGTTGAGTATGTGGGTGTTATGTTCTGCTTTTTTTTTTTTTTTAAATACAAGTTTCAGGATACATGTGCAGATTTGTTACATAAATAAACGTGTGCCATGATGGTTTGCTGCACCTATCAACCTATCACCTAAGTATTAAGCCCAGCATGCATTAGCTATTTTTTCTGATGCTCTCCCTCCCCCACCCCCTCATCTCACAGGCTCCAGTATGTGTTATTCCCCTACCTGTGTCCGAGTGTTCTCATTGTTCAGCTCCTGCTTATGAGTGAGGGCATGCGGTGTTTGATTTTCTGTTCCTGGGTTAGTTTGCTAAGGATAATGGCTTCCAGCTCCATCCCTTTCTCTGCGAAGGACATGATCTCGTTCCTTTTTTATGGCTGCACAGTACTCCATGGTGTATTGTACCACATTTTCTTTATCCAATATATCATTGATGGGCATTTAGTTGAATCCATGTCTTTGTTATTATGAATAATGCTGCGATGAACATACACGTGCATGTATCTTTTTTTTTTTTTTTTTGGAGTTTTTTGAGACGGAGTCTCGCTCTGTGGCCAGGCTGGCTGGAGTGCAATGGCGCGATCTCGGCTCACTGCAACCTCCAACTGTCTGGTTCAAGCGATTCTCCTGCCTCAGCCTCCCGAGTAACTGGGATTACAGACATGTGCCACCATACCCAGCTAATTTTTGTATTTTTAGTAGAGACGGGGTTTCACCATGTTGGCCAGGATGTGTATCTTTATAATAGAATGATTTATATTCCTTTGGGTATATACCCAGTAATAGGATTGCTGGGTCAAATGGTATTTCTGGTTCTAGGTCTTTGAGGAATTGCCACACGGTCTTCCACAATGGCTGAACTAATTTATATTCCCATCAACAGTGTAAAAGCGTTCCTATCTCTCCTCAGACTCACCAGCATCTGTTGTTCTTGACTTTTTAATAATTGCTGTTTTTACTGGTATGAGATGGTATCTCATTGTGGTTTTTATTTGCATTTCTGTAATGATCAGTGATGTTGACCTTTTTTTAATATGTTTGTTGGCTGCATAAATTTCTTTTGAGAGGTGTCGGTTCATGTCCTTTGCTCACTTTTTTTTTTCCCCCTTTGGAGATGGAGTCTCATTCTGTTGCCCAGGCTGGAATACAGTGGCATGATCTCGGCTCACTGCAACCTCCACCTCCTGGGTTCAAGCAGTTCTCCTGCCTCAGCCTCCCAAGTAGCTGGGACTACAGGTGCCTGTCATCACGCCTGGCTAAGTTTTTGTATTTTTAGTAGAGATGGGGTTTCACTGTGTTATCCAGGATGGTCTCTATCTCCTGACCTCGTGATCCACCCGCCTCGGCCTCACAGAGTGCTGAGGTTACAAGCATGAGCCACCGCGCCTGGTGCTTTGCTCACTTTTTAGTGGCATTTTTTTTTTTCTGGTAAATTTAAGTTCCTTGCAGACTCTGGATATTAGACCTTTGTCAGATGGATAGGTTGCACGAATTTCCTCCCTTTCTATAGCTTGTCTGTTCACTCTGATGATACTTTCTTTGTGCAGAAGCTCTTCAGTTTAATTAGATCCCATTTGTCATTTTCTGTTTGTGTTGCAATTGCTTTTAACATTTTCATCATGAGATCTTTGCCTGTGCCTATGTCCTGAATGATATTGCCTAGATTTTCTTCTAGGGTTTCTATAGTTTTAGATTTTACATTTGAATCTTTAATCCATTTTGAGTTAATTTTTGTGTAAGGGGTAAGGAAGAGGTCCAGTTTCAATTTTCTGCATGTGGTTAGTCAGTTCTCCCAGCACCATTTATTAAATAGGGAATCTTTTCCCCATTACTTGTTTTTGTCAGATTTGTCAAAGATCAGATGGTTGTGGATGTGTGGTCTTATTTCTGAGTTCTCTAGCCTGTTCCATTGGTCTATGTGTCTGTTTTTGTACCAGTACTATGCTGTTTTGGTTATTGTAGCCTTGTGGTATAGTTTGAAGTTGGGTAGCATGATGCCTCCAGCTTTTTGTTTTGTTTTGTTTTTTACTTAATGTGGGATATGATGAGGTTTCTCTTCAAATAATTGTTCAATCTTTTATTCTTTAATTCATAGTACCCGCCCCCCCACAATTTTTCCCCTTTTTTCTCCTTTTTTCCTTCTTGCCTTTGTTAAATGCCGAGGCACACCACAGTACCAAGCGTTATCAGTACCAGCTCACGTTCCTTTCATTATTTGGAAAGAGGACTAACTTTCTGGCTCACTATAGACACCCCTTCCCCTTTCCCTCCACTTGCTTTACGTGCCCACCCTACCTAAAAAAAAAGTCAGATGTTTAGCCAACTGGGATTAGTTTAGATTGTACTACCCAACCCCGGCCAATGGGGAAAGGGTACAGGGGCAGGACTTGCATTAGGAATAAAGGCTTTCATGCCCCTTTGTTCAGGTGTGCTTTCATGGCAACTGGCCAAGGAGGCACCCCTCTGCGCAGAAGTAAAATTGCTTTGCTAAGAATCCTTTGTTTGAGTGTTCAATTTCTTTAGGATTTTGAGCGTTATTCCTAACACTTAGGATTGTCTTGGCTATATGGGCTCTTTTTGGGTTCCATATGAATTTTAAAATAGTTTTTTTCTAATGCTGTGAAGAATGTCAATGGTAGTTTGATGGGAATAGCATTGAATCTATAAATTACTTTGGGCAGTATGGCCATGTTCACAATATTGATTCTTCCTATCCATGAGCATGGAATGTTTTTTCATTTGTTTGTGTCCCCTCACTCTGTTGAGCAGTGGTTTGTAGTTCTCCTTGAAGAGGTCCTTCACTTTGCTTGTTAGTGTATCCCTAGGTATTTTATTCTCTTTGTAGCAGTTGTGAATGGGAGTTCACTCATGATTTGGCTCTCTGCTTGTGTGTTGTTGGTACATAGGAATGCTTGTGATTTTTGCGCATTGATTTTGTATCCTGAGACTTTCATGAAGTTGCTTATCAGCTTAAGCTTTTGAGCTGAGACAGTGGGCTTTTCTAAATATAGGATCGTGTCGTCTGCAAACAAAGACAATTTGATTTCCTCTCTTCCTATTCGAATACCCTTTATTTCTTTCTCTTGCCTGATTCCCCCGGGCAGAACTTCCAATGCTATGTTGAATAGGAGTGGTAAGAGAGGGCATCCTTGTCTTGTGCTGGTTTTCAAGGGGGATGCTTCCATGTTCTGCTTACTTTCTGGATGTTTGGAATAGTCTTGTGCTGTATAACGATGCTTCAGTTAGCCACCCACTGCATACACAACAGTAGTCCCATGAGACTATAATGAAGCTGAAAAATTCCTATTACTTAGTGACACTGTAGCGTTCATAATGCCATCATAACATCGTAGCAAACTGCATTACTTGTGTGTTTGTGGTGATGCTGGTGTAAACAGTCCTACTCTGCTGCCACTCATATAAAAGCATAGTGCAAACAATTATGTACAGTACATAATAATAAAAATTGTTAATGAACTATACTACTGGTTTATGTATTTACTGTATTATACATTTTATCATTATTTTAGAGTGTACTCCTACTTATGAAAAAGAAAGTTAACTTTCAACAGCCTCAGGCAGGTCCTTCAGGAGGTATCCAGAAGAAGGCATTGTTATCATAGGAGATGCCAGCTCCATGTCTGTTATTGCCCTGATAAACTTTCAGTGACACAAGATGTGGAGGTGGAAGACAGTGATCCTGACCCTGTGTAGGCCTAAGCTAAGGTCTGTGTTTGTGTATTAAGTTTTTAGTTATTGTTTTTGTTTTTTGAGACAGAGGCTCACTCTGTCGCCCAGGCTGGAGTGCAGTGGAGCAATCTCTGCTCACTGCAACCTCTGCCTCCCGGGTTCAAGCAATTCTCCTGCCTCAGCCTCCTGAATAGCTGGGATTATAGGCGTGAGCCACCATGCCCAGCTAATATTTGTGTTTTTAGTAGAGACAGGGTTTCACCATATTGACCAGACTGGTCTTGAACTCCTGACCTCCAGTGATCCGTCCATCTCAGCCTCCCAAAGTGCTGGGATTATAGGCGTGACCCACTGTGCCCAGCCTGTGTCTTAGTTTTTAACTAAATTTTAACTAAGAATTTTAAAAAGTTAAAAAAATTAAAAATAGAAAAATGCTTATAGAATAAGATCATAAGGAATTTTTGTGCAACTGTACAGTATGTTTGTGTTTTAACCTAAGTGTTATTACAGAAAAGTCAAAAGTTTCTAAAAATTAAGTTTTTAAAGTAAATCAGTTACAGGAAGCTAAGGTTAATTTATTAGCAGAGAAATTTTTTTTCCATAAATTTAGTGTAGCCTAAATGTTGTGTTTATATATAAAGTCTACAGTAGCGTAATGTCCTAGATCTTCATGTTTACTCACTGCTTGCTTACTGACTCACCCAGAGCTACTTGTAGTGCTACAAGCTCTATTCATGGTAAGTGCCCTATATAGATGTACCATTCTATATCTTTTATCCTGTATTTTTATTGTACCTTTTCTATGTTTAGATACGTTCAGACACAAATACTTACCATTGTGTTACAGTTGCCTACAGTATTCTGTGTAGTCCCATGCGGTACAGGTTTGTAGCCTAGGAGCAACAGGCTATAGCATATAGCCTAGATGTATAGTAGGCTACACCATTTAGGTTTGTGTAAGTAAACTCTGTGATGTTCACACAACAACAAAATCACCTAACAACACATTTCTCAGAAAGTGAGGACGTATCCCTATTGTTAAGCAATGGATGACTGTACTTTATAGGGTTTTATTATCTTCTCTTACCACACAGAAAATAATCAGTTTTCACATTTGTTAAAAAACAAAATTACTTGAACATATTTGAGGCTAATTTTTTCTCGCTTTCTTGAAAAATCCCAGACCAGTGGCCCAGCTTGAGTGATGGTCCACTTTGGCAAGAAGGATAGGCTTATATATTTGCTTGGGCCAGGTAACTACCCCTAGATCAATCCACTGAGAGGTGTGATAATGTAAGAACAGGGTAGCTTCCAGGGATGAGATAAGACTTGAATTTCTCAGGAGAAAAGGGAGTAAAATGCTGGATAATCTTACAAGATCCTAGTTGACTAGAAATCTAATATGTAAATAATAAATTTATTACTATCACAAGATACACAGCTTTAGAATGAGTTTGGCTTATTTTTATTGTAGAAAATTTTAAACATATATAAAACTAGACAAAATAGTATATATACTCATGTATTCATTACCCAGCCTCAACACCTACCTTCAACCCTTAGCCCATCTTTGTTTCATTTATACCAGGGGTTGACAAACTTTTTGTAAAGGGCCAAATAGTAAATAATATGGGCTTTGCAGGCCACACAGTTTCTGTTGTAGTCATTGCTATCATTTTTCTTCACCCATTCTGTGTCAGGTGTCTCCAGTACCATCTTCAGGTTCCATGGCAGACTCACAGGACACAGCCTATACTCATACTTGCAGCTAAGCCATACTCACAGCCAAGTGAAATCAGCAAAGGGGAAAGGTTAGGGGCAGTCTGGAGGAAACCAAGCAAAAATTTGCAGAATTCTTCTGCCAGTGAAATCACACAGGATGTCCTCAATTTATCCAGTATCAAATTGTGACAACACGCATGAAATGTGTCTACCTGGGAAGCTCATTAGAGACTCAGTGTCCAAGGCTTTTACTGAGAGCTGGTCATGTAGGCATCCTCTGCCTAGCACATAACAAAATTCCATACTCCCAGAAGGAAAGAAGTGTTCAGCATAAACCACATTATTCACACAGTTTATGCACAGTGAGCTACCCTTACCAGTTTTAAGGAATGGTGGGAATGTCTTCAAAATCCAAATTTCCAGACACCAGTGAAGGGCCAACCTTGCAAGTAGACCTTTCTAAGGATAACAGTATCAGGCCTGATATGGCTCTTCCCCTTTAAAAATGTAAAAACGATTCTTGTCTCACAGGCTGTAGAGACAGACCACAGACCTAAAGTATCCCATAGGCCTTAGTTTGCCAACCCTTGATTTATACCCTCACTTCTTGATCTTTAAAATGTGGCAGGACATGGGGGGGAATCCCAGTGTTTCATTGCAACCATCCTTACTTTGTTTGTTTGTTTAGAGGGGAAAAATGTAAAAACTAGAGTTTAAAATAACTCCTGAGCTATTTGATTGTGCACTTTGGAGCTTGAGGAGAAATAATTCATTGGATGGCTATTTTGTGTCCCAGTGTGAGCCTATATATAATTTTTATGAGCCCTGCAACAGATGCTGAATATCAGCAGATGGCTGGCACATGCTCCTTTTTCAACAGTTTCAGAAGCAGAAAGATGACTTTATTAACTGATAGACAGCTAACTTGCATGGGTATTATTTATTAATACTGATTATTTGAACTTTAGGGATTTTGCCCATGTAACTACTATATAATGATTAAAATCAGAACATTTAACAGAATTATAATACTGTAATACAGTCCATATTCAAATTTTGTCAGTTGTCGCCATTAATCCTCTTTATGAACGTAGTTTTTTCTTAGTCTAAGATCCAAACCAGGATCACACATTATATTTACCTGTCATATCTCATTAGTCTCTTTTAATCTAGAGCACTTCCTAGACCATTTGTGAGTGTTTCTTGACATGAATGGGGTTTAACTCTTTTTTTTTTTTAAGATTGCCTTTGTTCTTTCTCAGCAATATTTTATAAATTTCAGTGTAGGCATTTTGCAAGTCTTGTTAAATGTATTTTAAAGTATGTTTATGTTATATTGATGTTATTATTTGTGAAATTATTTTCCTAAATTCCACTTTCCAATTGCTTGCTGCTAGAGAGTTGATTTTTGTATCTTGACCCAGATTGAGAGCTTGATTAACTCACTTATTCATGCTAGTAATTGTTTGTAGATTCCTTCGTGTTTCCTACATATCCAACCATATTATCTGTGACTAGAAATACATTTACTCTTCCTTTCCAAATTTCAAGCCCTTTAATTTTTCTTGCCTTGTTGCACTAGCTAGGACTTCCAATACGATGTTGAATAGAAGTAGTGGGAGCACACATGTCTTTGCTTTCTTCCCAGTCTTGGAGAGAAAGTATTTAATATTTCACCATTAACAATGATGTTAGCTGTAGGTTTTTCATAGATGCCCTTTATTGGGTTGAGGAAGTTCCCTTTCATTCCTGGTTTTCTAAGAGTTTTCAATCAAACATGGGCATTGAATTTTGTTAAATGTTTTTTCTACAAATAAAGACAATTACATGAGTTTTCTTTTTCATTTTCTTAATATAATGTATTACTTTGATCAGTTTTCAAATGTTAATCCAGACTTGCGTTCTTGGGATGAATTCCCAAGAGTGTATTGTCCTGATGTGGTATTAATTTGTCAAATTTTTTAAGTTGTCAGTAACACTATGATGTCAGTAAGACTGGACTCCAAATGTCTTTGCTTATGATGCCTTGTGTAGTTTTGGCATCAGGATTGTATAATGTCACAAAATGTATTGGGAGATGTTCCCTTCTTTATTTTCTGAAAGTTTGTTTAAGAGTTTCTTTGGTGCTTGATAGCATTCACCAAAGGTATTATCTGGGCCTGGAGTTTTCTTAAGAAGATGTTAAATTATAAATTAATATTTTAAAATAGATATGACTTCTCAATGTAGTTTTATTCTGTATTGTTATTACTGAGGCTGGCATGTTCTTTTTTTAACTCAACTAATTCATAAATTCACAAGCATATTCTTATGTGCTTAAGAGTCATTTATATTTCCATGGACTTTCTTTTGCCTTTTCCTGTCTTTCTGCTAGGTTATTGGTCTTGTCTTACTGATTTAAGGAATAGCCTTTAATTAATGAGTATTTTTTCTTTTTTATTACTTTGCTTTATGATAGTTTTTGCTATGTAGGCATTTTATTATTATTATTATTATTGAGATGGAGTTTCGCTGTTGTCACCCAGGCTGGAGCGTAATGGTGCACCTCTGCCTTCTGCCTTAGCCTCCTGAGTTGCTGGCATTACAGGCTTGTGACACCATGCCTGGCTAATTTTTGTATTATTAGTAGAGATGGGGTTTCACCGTGTTGGCCAGGCTGGTCTCAAACTCCAGACCTTAGGTGATCTGCCCACCTCAGCCTCCCAAAGTGCTGGGATTACAGGCGTGAGCCACCGCACCTGGCCACATTTTTATTTTTTATGTAATTGAATTTATCAATCTTTTTGTGGCTTTTATATTAGACTAAGAAAGACGTTACCCATCCCAAGAAATTTTTCTATGTTTTCCTCCAGTAAATGTATGCTTTTGTTTTTAACACCTAAATATTCATCTGGAGTTTGATTTGATTTGTGTGAGGTACAAATCCATGCATACACGTACCCCACACACGTGTAAAACGAATGGCTGCCCAGCTATCCTAATTCCATTTATTGAATAATACATCCTTTGCCTGATGATATAATATGCTATCTTTATTTTACTAATTTCTTTTTTTGAAGGAGTTCGTTTCGCCCATGTGGAGTGCAGTGGCAATCTCGCCTGGGTTCACGCCATTCTCCTGCCTCAGCCTCTCCAAGCAGCTGGGACTACAGGCGCCCGCCACCACGCCCGGCTAATTTTTTTTTTGTATTTTTAGTAGAGACGGGGTTTCACCGTGGTCTCGATCTCCTGACCTCGTGATCCGCCCACCTCGGCCTCCCAAAGTGCTGGGATTACAAGCGTGAGCCACCGCGCCCGGCCCTAATTTCTTATTTGTGTTTGAGTCTGTCTCTGAATTTTCTCTGCTCTTCCGCTGATCTGCCTGTCATTCAATAGCATCATACCTGTTTTAATTATTATAGCTTGCTAGTATATTTTAATATTTAGGAAAAAGTTTACAATTATTTGCTCAGCCTCCATTATCCTCCTTTCTCAAACTAAGTTTAATAGCCTCATTAATTGTTAGAAATATTAGTCAGATACCTGTTTGAATATACATTTCCTCCTCCCTTTCTCCAGCAGGGGGCGAGATGGTGGCTGAAAGTCTCAGATATGTGACCAGGACCTCAAGTAGCCTTAGGGCATCTTTGTGCAAGCAAGAAAAACACCGCCCCTTCTAGACAGATAATCAGGGAAAAGTACCTTTTTCGGAAAGATGCAGCCTTGTACCTTAGTACACAGTGGCTACAGCCAATTTTAGTTCCTGTTCACACCTTTTGGCAGTGCTCAAAATAAACTACTTTACAAGGAAAACTCGTATGCAACAATCCTGAATTATACTGCACCCTGCAAATAATGTAATCAGAGCAAGCATACAGGAAAACCAGATGCATATTCCCTCCCTTCCCTCCTCCTCCCCATCTGAGCTGCTAGCCCCAGAACTGACTAGTTTACATCATTCAGTTATGGGCTTCCTTAAGTGGATGTACAAGTGGCTGTTTACACTAACCCCCTGCCTTCAGAGATACTTAGTCAAATTGAAGTGAGAATAAATAAACCTCTCTAAAGTTCAGTTGACCCCCTATCAATTAGAGTGACATTGTGGATCACATCAAGATAAAGGTCAAGTAATAATTACTTGTATCTATATAAGAGTACATTGTCCTCTCATTTTTATCATCCTCATATAAGACCTGCAAGATTCCAAAGGCAGATATTGCTTTTGCTCCTCTTTTGTAGAAGAAAGTAAATCAAAGAGGAAACACTTCCAAAATCAAACAGTTAATGAATGACAGAAGACCTTGATCCATAATTTTTTGAAGTTTGGGGTGCTTCTCTAAGTCTGAAGGAGCACTTATTTCCCATTATCACTCAATTTCATAAAAGCATTGTTTGTCAGCTCCACAGATCTCCAAGCAGGTTAAATTTAAATTATCACACAATTGTACTAGTATGTTTCATCCTCCTGAAAGTACACTCTGATATTTCTGGCATGTTCATATCGCCTTCCCCAGTGGTGCCAAAATACTTTACTTCCTATTCAGAAACATTTGTGAAGCAAAGAGAAAAATTAAGGATAAATGCAAACGTTGCCAAGTATTTGTTTTTACTTGTTTGTAGAAGTCTATAAAGCCTCTGGACTTTTAGAAGATTGTAAGAAAGACAATGATTTTGAGGGTAAGATTGTATTCTGATACAGTGCGATGATAAATTAAGTTTGTTGTATTTATAATTCTTATGTTTTAAGGATTTGACTTATAATTTTATTTCTTTTTAGGGTGCTCTTTCCCCACCTAAGAAACAAAGTTAGCTTTCAACTCTGGACAGAATTTAGGTTTGAAACCAAGGGGAGGAATTGTTGAGGCTGATCTTGGTGCACATGTTTGTTGGGTTTGGGGGTCACTGTGAGAGGAGTTTTTAATGCCTCTAAAAATCATTCTTCTCTCCGTGTTTTCATTTCTAAGTATTACCTTTCTTTGCAAATAGTAATCGTTTGGGCTCTACTTGCAGATCTTTTTGGCCAGGTATTCTGCAGTGATTCACGTAAGTTCGCTGAACATTTATTTGGAAGGCAGCATCTGAGAGCATACTTTTTTTTTCTTAATGATCTCAATATCTTATTACTGCAAGGCAGCACAGATTCTTTTTAATTTGTTTTGATGTCCGAATCTTTGGCAGTCATAAATTTGATTTTGACTGCAGGCGTTTTTTACTTTGGACAAAATGTATTTCTGGAGAACCACCAACTAAGGTGTACTTTTTGAGGGTAATGATTATATCTTATTTGATTTTATATTCCCAGAACTTAGCTGTGCTTGGAACATAGCTGAGCCTCAATAAATATTTGTTGAATGAATGATGGAATGAAGTCTATAAGCAAATTAATGCCATTTAAAATCCTGACTGTGTATACATTGTCTTTCTCTGTTCATACATTGTTTCAACTTATTTAATGGGCAAATAAGGATAAGTTTTTAGGTGGTTTCAAGTTAATTACATAGTTGAACTTAGAGTATCATATTTGTTGAATGAACAATGGACTGAAGTCTATAAGCAAATTAATACCATTTAAAATCCTGACTCTGTATACATCGTCTTTCTCTGTTCATACGTTGTTTAAACTTATTTAATGAGCAAATAAGGATAAATTTTTAGGCGGTTTCAAATTAATTACATGGTTGAACTTAGAATATCAGTCCAGAGAAGTCATGTGGTTAGCAGTAAGCACTAGATTGGAATTGGAAGACTCCGTGTAGTTATGCCAAAATTAATATAGTTTGATTCTTGTCAGATTCTTTAGCATTGCTGACCTCAGTTTTCTTATCTTTAAAATAAACATATAAAGTTGTGTAGGAATCACTCACCTCATACATGTAGAAGTGCTCTGGAAAAGTTGAAGCACTTTAGATACAAAGCTCTGTAGATAGCCATCTCTGAAGCCCTGAGCCTCACTTTGGGAAGATTTAGGGACTCCGCAGCCATAAAATTCAGCATATTTTCTACTGTGAGAAAAGATTCATGAACCTAGTGGTAACCACATTTCAGGCTTCATCTTCTTTGCTGCTTCTCCTGTAGTTCAATAACATTTTCCTTGTTATTTCTCTACCTGTAGCTAGGAATTGGGCCAGCAGCCAATGGATACGTAGAGCATGAAAAAGCACACGGTGCCACGTTGGCAGCTTTCACTTAGATTCCTATCCTAGAAACATTGCTGTTTAACTCCTTTACTCAGGCTAGGAGTTGAGGCAGTCATGTATTTACTACATCTAGCAATCCTTGGGGGAGGTGGAGAAAGATACCCACTTCACCACGTTATAGATGGTTCAGCTAAGGAAAGTGTGGGTCTTAAAAGTCAGAGAAGGAGGCCTTTGAGAATGTCTTTTCAATTCTGTGAAAATAAAGGGACTGCTGCATATCTGGATATGTGTGCTCTTTCAAATTACCATGCCTCACTGTTATTCTTCATGATTAACTTCTAATATCCCATCATGCTTGGTTCATTTTTTTGTCTACTCCACCAAGACCTACTGTTTCTCCCTCCACTTTCTTATATCTTCCCCTCCTCTGTCCTGTGAGATACTATCTTAGGTGAAGCTTTGTTTTCTTGCATCTGTATTCAAATTTCGAATACACCACCTTCATAGGAGGAAAAAGTCATTAACAAATTTCAAATCAAAATCTTGCTTTCATTTTAGTGAACTAATCATTCATTTAAAATAAGGTGTGTTCTGCCTTAAATTTATTAACGTCATAGGTCTACCTGAAGTTATTTTCCTTGTTTTCATAACAGAGCCAGGCTCCTTTGTCAATTAAGACACTTAACATTCCTTGTGTTTTACAAGTTATATTAATGGCTTCTTGGATTTGCAATTCCCAGTTGTAAAACAGAGATGTGAACATCATCATCCACTTAGTTTATAGCTCTGTGAGACATGTGTCCAAACTTTCTTTATTGAGGTGATAAAGAAAAATCCACTGTCATTTACTGGCTTAGAAGTTAGTAAAGAACCCTCCCACCACCCCAAGGCTCAGTCCTGTTCTTGATGTCACATATTTTGAGAATAGCCCAGACTGTTTATATAATTTGATTCCAGCCTGCTTTTCCAGCCAGGTATCACTAATCTCTAATGTAAATCCTCCATTTATGTAATTATCTTTCCTGGATCATTCAGTGTTGCCCAACAAATATTAATTGTATTTCCTTTGTAAACTGGGCACTGCTCTTTCTCTGAGGAATCATTCCCTTACTTCTAAAAGTCTGCCAAATCTTAAGTGCCTAGACTCTGTGATGCCATTTCAGATCACTTCAGCCAGCAAACAGCCTTAGTTTGTATCACTCAGGTTACACTGCACACTGGTAGCACTTAGTTTGTATTACTCAGGTTACATTGGTCATATGTGGCCTAGATTTGTGCCATTATCAAATGGCGAGCTTATCAGCATTTTAAGGAAAACTTGTCTAATAAAAACTCGTAATTAGCAAAGGTCCTTAAAAAGACAATAAATGTTCAGTAATTGCCTATTACACAAATAAATAGCTACAACTCTTCTTTCTTGAAATCTTGTTGCTGCCTTAAGCTGCAAGGTTAGAATAATTTTCTCAAGTTCTTCCCATAGAAGTACTCTGAAGTTCATATCTGAGCTCCCCTCACAGTCCAGTTGCTCCACATACCTCTCATACTTAACTTCGTTCTCTAAGCCTACTTCCTCCCTTGTTTTTTCCATTATTTTTTAGTTTCCTAGGGCTGCTGTAACAAAGTACCATAAACTGTATGGCTTAAAACAGCAGAATTTATTCTTTCATAGTTCTGGCTAGAAGTCTGGAATCAGAGATGTCAGTAGAGCCATCCTTTCCCTGAAGGCTGTACAGGAGAGTCTGTTCCATGTCTTCCTCTTAGTTTCTGGTGTTGCTAGCAATCCTTGGCGTTTCTTGGCTTATAGATGCACCCACTCCAGTCTCTGCCTTTGCCATCACATGGCACTCTCCCTCTGTGTGCACGCATGTGTGCCCCTTCTCTTCCTCTAAGGATGTCAGTTGTATTGGATTAAGCCCCCTACACCCCCTCTAAAGGACCTCATCTTAACTTGATTACATCTGCAAAAGACCCTATTTCCAAATAAGATCACATTCACAGGTTCTGGAGGTTAGAACTTCAACCTATATTTTTGGGAGACACAATTCAATTTGTAAGTCTCTCTCTCTTTTTTTTTCTTTTAAATGAAATTCAGATAATGTAAAATTAACCACTTTAAAATGAACAATTCAGTGTCATTAAGTATATTCACAATGTTATGCAATAACTATCTCTGTTTCCGAAGTATTTTTATTATCCCAAAAGGAAAGCTCATATTCATTAAGCAGTTATTCTTCATTACCTGCTTCTCTGGCTGCTGGCAACCTAGTCTACTTTTTGTTTCTATGAATTTCCCTATTCTGGATATTTTATGTAAATGGAATCCTACAATATAGACCCTTGTGTCTGGCTTCTTTCACTTAGCATGTTTTCAAGGTTCATTCACATTTTAACATGTATCAGTACTTTATTTCTTTTTATGGTGGAATAATATTCCTTTGTATGTATATACTACATTTTATTTATTCACTCATCTGTTGATGGATGCTTGGGTTGTTTCTATCTTTGGGCTATTGTGTATAGTGCTGCTACGAACATGCATGTACATGTACTTGAGAACCTATTTTTAGTTCTTTTGGGTATCTACCTAGGAGTAGAATTTTTGGGTCCTGCAGTTATTCTGTCTTTAGCTGTTTTAGGAACTGGCAAACTGTTTTCCATAGCGGCCAGCTGCACCATTTTACTTTTGCTCCAGCAGTGTACAAGTCTTTCCACGTTCTCAACCAATACTTTTCCGTTTTTCTAGTAATAGCTCTCCTAATTGATATGAAGTAATATCTCACCATGATTTTCATTTGCATTTTCCTAATGACTAATGATGTCGAGCACCTTTTCAGGTGCTTATTTTGGCCATTTGTTTATCTTCTTTGGAGAAATGTCTCTTAAAGTGCTTCGCCATTTATTAATTGAGTTGTCTTTTTGTTGTTAAGAGTTCCTTATATATTCTGCATACTAGATTTTTGTCAAAGAAACTGCAAATATTTCACTCTGTAAGTTGTCTTTTTGCTTTTATTTGATAATATTTAATGCACAAAAGTTTTTAATTTTAATGAATTCCAGTTTCTCTATTTTTTCTTTTGTTGTTCATGCTTTTGGTGTCATATCTAAAAATCCATTGCTAAATTCAGTGTTATGAAAATGTACCCCATGTTTTCTTCTGAAGGTTTTATGGCTTTTAAGTCTTATGGTCATTGATTCATTTGAGTTCATGTTACTACTATGCACAATAGTGGATAATATTCACAAATTCTGAAAGTGCCTAGCCTCAAAGGTCTTATGGTCTAATGTTCTTTAATTCACTGTATTACTGATGAAGGAAATCCCTAAGAAATAATCAAGGGGAAATGCTTCGTTTTACTAGACATTGCAAACCAGAGTTTGCCTTTCATAACCATGAAAACTGGTGCCTTGTGACCAAATGAGAAAACCTTTATTTTTGCTTTTTTTCTGGATGTGTGGTTAACCCAGTTGTGCAAATAATTGTACTAAATATAGGATCCATTCAATACTTACAGGATATCAAAGGCAATCATAAAGATCTCTCACTTTGGGCTGGGCATGGAATACATGCCTGTAATCACAGGACTTTGGGAGGCCAAGGCGGGAAGATAGTTTGAGCCCAGGAGTTCCAGGGTGCAGTGAGCTATGATCCTGCCACTGCATTCTAGCCTCAGGGACAGAGCAAGACCCTATCTCTAAAATAAAATAAATTAAAAATATATTTAATAATAATAAAAAAAAGACCTCACTTTGTTCCAGGAAGAAGTTTCACAGTATACATTCTCCCGTCAGTCTACAAGATGGAACTCTCTTCCCCTTTTTTTCTGTCCACTTGGTTTCATCACCCCTCTTCATTCTGGAGAATTGGTTTATTACTATTGATTATAGTGTAGATGTTTTCATATAGCCCTGGCTTATCCTTTAATGGGGTGTCCAACAGCAGTCTAGAAGTGGTCCTGCCATATTTATCTTTGTATCTCTAGCATTCAGCAGTATTCAGTATATACTGAGTATTTATTGTTTGCTGAATTATGTTTGCTGAGCTTTGGGATGCTTTTTCTGGGTTTGTTTGGGTTTTTTATGGGTTTTTTTCTGGGGGAGGGGATGCTGTAAGACAATGGGCCTCACAAAAAACCTCAGCATAGAAATAATAGCAGCAGCAGCAGCACCTTTCGTTGAGTGCTAACCACATGATCATATGTTACTGATTGAGTCCCCACACAGCCCTTTCAGTGAATACTCTTATTCTCATTTTATAGTTAAGAATCAAGAATCAGAAAATATTAAGTAGCTTGCCTCAAAATTCACACAGCTAGCTAGCAAATAGCTCGCCAGAGAGTTAAAGGCCAAATTTTTCACTAGTATGCCATACTATTTTTCCCTAATAGAGGTTAGGGAATGTCACGTGCATAGGTATATATGTTTGAACTTGCTGACTAGAAAGGGTTTAGGGGCAGAACAGATTGGTGTTTTTATAGATATGGCATGTAACTTGCATTTATCCTGCCACAGTTGATACCTGCTCTTGGCAGACATCACCCTTTGGTCCTGGGACTCATTTCAGCAGTCGTGACTCACCCTCAGAATTCTGCTCAATATAGCAATGTGGCAGCCACTACCAAGAGACTGGAATTGACCTACGAATGAAATCTCTATGTTGTATTTGCCTTACGGCCATGCTGGAGTGTGGGGTAATAGGCAATTGACAGGAAAGAAGTTATGGATAATGATGACTTCCCTTGTTCTCTTTTATGGTACAGACATAACATTATGTGGTACAGACTTCAATCATTACATCAGCAATTATCTCATAATACTCATAAATACTCTGATAAGTATCAGAGCCATTGCTTCTGAAAGTATTAATATTTATTATGGGGTAATGGGCAATTGACAGGAAGCAAGTTATGGATTATGATGACTTCCCTTGTTCTCTTTTATGGTACAGACATAACATTACATAGTACAGACTTTAATCATTACATCAGCAATTATCTCATAATACTCTAATAAGTATCAGCCATTGCTTCTGAAAGTATGAATATTTATTTCAGTTTTCCACTCCTATTTTATTCTACCCTCATAATCTAGTACAAAAGCGCAGGATAGCATCGAAGTACACAGTTTTTGTTGTTTTTTTTTCCTATGAGTCTATAGCAACTAGGGTTTTTTAAAAATCAGTTTCCTCAGATGGGCGCGGTGGCTCACGCTTGTAATCCCAGCACTTTGGGAGGCCGAGGTGGGCGGATCACGAGGTCAGGAGATTGAGACCACGGTGAAACCCCGTCTCTACTAAAAATACAAAAAAATTAGCCGGGCGTGGTGGTGGGCGCCTGTAGTCCCAGCTACTCTGAGAGGCTGAGGCAGGAGAATGGCGTGAACCCGGGAGGCGGAGCTTGCAGTGAGCCGAGATTGCGCCACTGCACTCCAGCCTGGGCGACAGAGCGACAGAGCGAGACTCCATCTCAAAAAAAAAAAAAATCAGTTTCCTCGAGATCAGCCTGGCCAACATGGTAAAACCCCATCTCTACTAAAAATACAAAGATTACCCAGGCATGTGGTGGCGTCTGTAATCCCAGCCACTCGGGAGGCTGAGGCAAGAGAATTGCTTGAACCCAGGAGGCAGAGGTTGCAGTGAGCCGAGATCGTGCCACTGCACTCCAGCCTGGGAAACAAAACGAGACTCTGTCTCAACATACATACATACATACATACATACATACGTTTCCTGATCAGCATTATAATCACACCAATGTAGCAACTTTCAGGAGAATGTAAAAGGTTCCATTTAAACATCACACACCGGGGACTATTGTGGGGTGGGGAGAGAGGGGAGGGACAGCATTAGGAGATATACCTAATGCTAAATGACGAGTTAATGGGTGCAGCACACCAACATGGAACATGTATACATATGTAACAAACCTGCACATTGTGCACATGTACCCTAAAACTTGAAGTATAATAATAATAAAATTTTTTAAAAAAGGTTCCATTTAAATGTAAGTGATTGGCCAGTTGCAGTGGCTCACACCTCTAATTCCAGCACTTTGGAGGCCAAGGCAGGTGGATCACTTGAGGCCAGGAGTTCGAGACCAGCCTGGGCAACATGGCGAAACCCTGTCTCTACTAAAAATACAAAAATTAGTCTGGCATGGTGACACATGCCTGTAATCCCAGCTACTTGGGAGACTGAGGCATGAGAATCACTTGAACCCAGGAGGCGGAGGTTGCAGTGAGCTGAGATCACGCCACTGCACTCCAGCCTGGGCTAAAGAGCAAGACTCTGTCTCAAAAACAATTAATTAATTAATGTAAATTATTTAGTTAATTACTGCAGAAAGTAATATGAAACTTGGCATTTTGTTGCCCCAGAAACACAACTCAGCATTCCATGTATATTTTGAACCACCTAATTACTTGTGACGTTTTAACTGTTTGACCATTTCATTATTAGACTAGATTTTTTTTTGTACCTGATACATATTTTATTATGTTGTAATTTTACCTTCTGTGTCAATCAATGGCCACTTGTCTCTACTGTTTTTAGACAAAAAGAAAAACAGAATTGGTAGGTTAAGGAACAAGTGATACCCTCTTCCTTTTCTGATCACATTGTAGTAAACTCTTCTATGTTATATGTTGTAAGTGTAGCTTTGTTTGACTTAGACCATAGCAGCTGAAAAGTAAATGTGATTTTCTTGAAATTAGGAGTCCATAGGTTGAAAGGTTAAATAAAACAGTAGGAAAAACAAAGATCAACGCCTGGAAGACAGAAAATATAACCTAGGAAATACATAATGCAAAGGGACTTTTAGGGCAGTGTTATGTCCCTTCATCAGAATAAATTCCAGATGGACAAAAGATTTAAATTTAAAAAGTGAAGTCATCTATGTGAAAATTCAATAAGGAAATATTTGTGTACTCTTGAAGCATAGAGGCCTTGTTAAGCATGGCATAAATGTCAAAAAGCATTTTAATGAAGCATGTTTATCCATATGAAAATTTAAAATAACAAATATAGCAAAATGCCTTAATCTAAGAAAAATGATATGAAAAATGAGAAATAGTAATTATAGCATTGGTTGTTTATTAAACTGATTAAACAATGATTTTTTAGTCATCAATAATAGAAATATAAACATTGCAATAGAAAAAGCAGGAAAGGCAGTTCTAGTAAGAAGAAAGGCAAATAGCCAATAAGCACTATGAATGATGTCCATCCACCCTAACTACTAAAGAAATTATGCAAATAAATAACATAATGAAATACTTTTTACCTGTCGTATTGGTAAAAATTTAAAATTAAACAATACCTATTTTCATGGAAACACATACTCAAAAAACAGTGGTAGTAACTTAAATTGGCACATTTTTTAAGGAATTTATTCTAAGGAGAAATTTATATATAAGTCAAGGAAATTACCTGTAGCTTTGTTTATAATAATGAAAATAAATAGAAGCATCTTATTGAATAAATGTTTATCATTAGGGAATTAGTCAAATAAGCACCAGAAACCAGCTCTGGATGGTGAGAATCCAAGTGATTTTTATTTCTCTGTATGTTTCTATAATCATTAAATTTATATGAAAATTACCATATTTGTATCAGAAAAGATAGTTTCTTGCAATTTAAAAAAGATTTTCAAATGGAAGCTTGTGAAGAAGCCACTAAGGGAATTGGAGTTTTTTTTTTTTTTTTGCAACGAAGTTTTGCTTTTGTTGCCCAGGCTGGAGTGTAGTGGCGTGATCTTGGCTCACTGCAACCTCTGCTTCCCGGGTTCAAGCAATTCTCCTACCTCAGCCTCCCAAGTAGCTGGTATTACAAGCATGTACTACCATGCTTGGCTAATTTTGTATTTTTAGTAGAGACAGGGTTTCACCATGTTGGTCAGGCTGGTCTCAAACTCCCGACCTCAGGTGATCCACCTGCCTCGGCCTCCCAAAGTGCTGAGATTACAGGCTGAGCCACCATGCCCGGCTGGGAATCGGATTTTTAAACCGAGTGGAACATAGGCTAACAGATATTTAGGAGGTCTGGTAGTAGAATTCAGACCATGGAGTTTTCTGGATGGTGAGTGATATTAAGTGATCTTGAACCAATGGAGATCAAATACACAGAACAAAGAACCATGGTTGGGGGAGGGAGAGAGAGAAAGTAGATATAATATGCTCAGTTCTGGCTGTGATGTATTCAAAGAGCCTGTGTGAGGTCCAAATGGAGATGTCCAGGAGGCCATAGTACATATGGATTTGGAGCTGGGAGAGATGTTTAGGCTGGAGAACGAGATTTAGTAGTCAACTATAGCTAAGCTATTTTATTATCTACTGTCATAGTCTATTTTGTGCTGCTATAACAGAATGCCTGAGACTGAGTAGTTTATCAATAACAGAGATTTATTTCTCACAGTTTTGGAGGCTGGAAAGTCCAAAATCAAGGCATACACACAGGTTTGCTATCTGGTGAGGGCAGTTCTCTGTTTCCAAGATGGCACCTTGATTGACATGTTCTATTGAGGGGAGGAACACTCTTCTTCACATGGCAGAAGAGAGTGGAAGAGAAAGCAAACCCACTTCCACAAGCCCTTTTTCTAGTGGCGTTAGTCCATTCATGAGGACTCAACCCTCATGACCTAAATACCTCCCATTAGCCCCCACCTCCCAGCAGTGTTGTCCTGGGGGTTAAGTTTCAACTTGAGTTTTGGAGAGAACAAAAACATTCAAACCATAGTGCCTATATTTCTTCCAAGGTCTTTGGTCATTGAAATCATGAAAACAAGGTGATTCATATTCAGTTCAGATCATAGAAAACCCAAAATTTTTTGTCTCTCTTTGCTTGACAAGCCTCTAAAAACAAAAATCAGAGAACATAGTAGACTTCTTTATATCACACATTAGATATTAGTGCATGTTGAAACAGTAGGCCCTTCTTCTATATGTGTGGGTTTTCCCAGCAGCTTTCCTGGGCAGAGTGTTTGCTTGTTTTAGTATCATCTCTTTGTTTTGAACTTCTTGATCTTTATAGATGCTCTGGTGCCTGGGACTTTTTAAGCTTCCCAGTCACTCTCCAATCCTTTTTTTTTTTTTTTTTTTTTGAGATGGAATCTCACTCTGTTGTCCAGGTTGGAGTGCAGTGGCCCTGTCGTGGCTCACTGCAACCTCCGCCTCCCAGGTTCAAGCAATTCTCATGGCCCAGCCTCCCGAGTAGCTGGGATTACAGGCGCCTGCCACCACACCCGGCTAATTTTTTGTATTTTTAGTAGAGATGGGGTTTCACCATGTTGGCCAGGCTGGTCTCAAACTCCTGACCTCATGATCTGCCCACCTCAGCCTCCCAAAGTGCTGGGATTACGGGCATGAGCCATCGCACCCAGCCTCCAATTCTTTAATCTTGTAGATCAAGTCCTTGGGTAGATAAACAGTACATCCTGCTACTCACATAATCCCATCTCAACTGAGATAGCCATTTTTAAAATCCCTGCTCTTTTTACCACCACGTCTCCAATCCACCCTGAATAAATAACAACAGTAAAATACTAGGACATTTGGAGTGTCATAAAAATCCTATTCTTATTCTTTCTTCCCACAGCCAAGAATATGAAATTTTGGTCTTCTGAAACAATTTTCATAAAACCCATGCACATGAATCTTCATGGGAGCAATGGAACCACCAGATTCAACTGATGGAGGATTATGGATAAACGTAGCAGCCATAGCGGTCAATTTTTCATTAGCAGCCCTCTGAGAGAGAAGAAACAGAAAACTTACCAGCTAGGGAGGAAGGAATCTGTAATCATTTTAGTATAGAGAGGAAAAAATAATCTGAGCACTTGTGGTCCCTTCAAAGGCAGGATTATATTATTGATTTTCAGTCTGTTCAAGCTGTTCAAGATCTTCTCATTTAACCCCCTCATTTTACAGAGCTGGAAACGATAACAGAGAAGGAACATCAGACTTTCCCAAAGACACATAGCTATTTGTAATAGGGCTGGCATGTGTACAGTTATATGAAAATTCTACTAAAAATCATTACAATTATAAATAAAATTGGGTGGAGGGTGGAGAATCAAAGCTGAGGGTTCAGGTACCTGGGATACCTTAGGTTTGATTCTCCTTCCTATTAGTGGTATATATGTGACATGATTGTACATCTCCTATACTTATTCTCCCATTTACATTTTTTCAAGAAATCATCTTAGGGACTACCTCAAATCCTGTGCTTACTAAGAATGGCATGTCTAGTTCTGTACAGGATCGTACCATGGCATCTTACAAGAATAGTGATATCTTCTGATGATCAGTTGATCAATATACAAGGCTATAAAGAGTCTCCTAATGTTTTCCTCTTACTCTGGAGATCTGATAGCATAACATGAGTCAGCATGGAGGCTCTGAGAAAATGAGAAAATAACAGACCTATTGTTTTGAGGATCACTTAAGCAAATATGTAATATCAGATCACATAGAATAATCCCCTGACCTCAGTGAGTCTTCTTTCTAAATTGCTTCCTGTCTGCCTCACCCATCTATTTCTGCAGTTCCACCCACTGCAGTTTTAAAGTGACTTTGGATAGCTGGGTGAAAAGAAAGAGGGCAATACATTAAGGCCCAGTTAATATAATTTGCATAATGAAATTGTCAAAGTGTTCTTGGCCCAAAAAACTTGTTTATAAATGAAAGTGAAAGGGTTGAATGGATAATTTGAAGAGAGTGCCTTTTCAGCTCTATGTATTCAATCATAGGATGTCTTGCCACTGAGTCAGCAAAGGTTTTTCTCCAACCTACTCCATTAAATTTTATTTTACTCATTCTTTTTTTAATACCTGTAAGTACTTAAAATTTTGAAATGTCTTAGTTGTGCTTCTTGAATGTAAAGTGCATGCTATCCCATTTGATAGCAATTTCTGCATAAGCCTGTAGGTGAACAAAACATAGAACTTCATAATACGTGGAATATATCGGATATACACATTTGTGGTAACCTTAGATATTATAGTCATTGAAGGGATATAATAGAAAATGGTGACATTCGATTATCGAAATAGTAGTGGAAATTCTAGGGCTGAGGTGGCTTGCCAAATCTACTTATTTCATTCCAGGATCAAGAGAGAAACAAGACAATGGCTTTCATTCGGTATGATTGAAACCAAATGATTTTATCTTTAACATTTGAAATGACAAAGTTTTCTAGACAAACACCCCTTCTTCCAGAGGATAATCTTAATTGAGATAGCACTCCCTAGTTTATTGATTCCTTGCTTGGGTCGTGAAGAAGCCCCAGTTGTTGGTTCAAAGTTGATAGAGACTTTGCTCCCTAGATATCTATTTTAGTGTCAGGCAAGACAGCTTAGTAGTCAAGAGCTCTGGAGTCAGACTGTCTGGGTTTGAATTTTGGCCTTGTTCAGTATTAACTGTGGGACCTTGAGAAAGTTACTTAACCTTTTGATGTTCAGTTTCCTCACCTGTAAAGTGTGGATAATATACTTACCTTATATAGGGTTGTTTCGATAAGTAAATGAAATAATCTTTAAAAAGCAATTCGCATAGTTACTAAAATAATGTAAGAGTTCAAAAAATGATGAAGCACTTATTTTATTATTGAATATGTCATCTATATGTTGTCAGCCTGGACTAAAGTGGAAAGAATTGTGTGAGGCATGGGCATTGAACAATGGTAAAGTAGTATTTCCTGATGAGTGTTTACTCAGGAAAAGGTTGGTACTGACTTAATAGGCTCTTAGCCCTATATCCACTTGTGCTATTCTTATCTCAGATGTTTTTGTTTATATTGAATGTATATCAAGAAATGTGTTACAGGCAGGCACAGTGGCTCACGCCTGTAATCCTAGCACTTAGGGAGGCCGAGGCGGGTGGATCACCTGAGGTCAGGAGTTTAAGACCAACCTGGCCATCATGGAGAAACCCTGTCTCTACTAAAAATATAAACATAAGCAGGACATGGTGGCACGCACCTGTAATCTCAGTTACTCAGGAGACTGAGGCAGGAGAATCTCTTGATTCTCCAACTCCACCTGGGAGGTGGAGGTTGCAGTGAGCTGAGACCATGCCACTACACTCCAGCCTGGGCAACAGAGTAAGACTCTGTCTCAAAAAAAAACAAGGAAAAGAAAGAAAGAAATATGTTACATTTTAGATATGGTAGGATAAGCTCTGCTATATAGAGCTACTAAATTCTGCATTTTACTTAAATATGACATTCAGATTTCTTGGCAGCAGACACTTTTCTGAAGAAAAGAACAGTGGTAACCAGAAAGCAAAAGACCATTAAACATTTCAAACAACAGAACTGATTCTTGAATGACCTGAATTCTCTCAAATCGAATTTTTAACTCAACTTTTTAGTTTTTTTTAATCCTTTGAATTGGTACAAAATAAAATGTACCTAATGACATGGCTCGTGTAATGTTACATCCCATGTGGCATTTGCAAGGAAGGAAAAGTTCACTCATATTTGCTAGAGGAAGTAGGTGCTACTATGTGCTGTATTGCTATGGGAATAAAGAAGAGATCCTTGTTCCTGTTGTAATGTGGTACTGAATTCACTAAATTCTACCATTTTTCTCTTTCTAGGCTATGACTTTCCCCTCCATGTAAAGCAAAGGCTCCACATATATAATTCCAGGAGGAGGAAATAGTATTTAGTTTAGTGTTTAGTGTGAATTCCCAAGGATAATAAGGGGGTAGCTATTGTATTTTCCTTTCTCGTCTTTTTTCTCCCTTGGTCTCTTTTTCCTTCTATCCCTTCTATACATATTAATCTATGTGTGTGTGTGCACACTGCCACACACCAGAAAGCTAGGCTATGGCATGATGTGTGCTCCCTAGTTTCCTAGGTTTTGTGTGAACCGGCTATGAGAAGTTGCCTCATTAAGTGCCTTAGTTCTCTGCTAGGCTTCAACTTAGGTTAGGTATTCCTTCGTGCTGGTTTTATAATCTTGTGGGAGCCATTCCTCTAGCTTCTTGGCCCTTCAAATATAGATAAAACTTAGCTTTTTGAAAAATCATCAGAGCAAAGAAGATTCTATGAGTATTATTGGAGTTTCATTCTCAGGAAAAATTAAGCCAGATGCAGTGTCACCTGCCTGTAGTCCTCGCTACTTGGGAGGCTGAGGCAGGAGAACTGCATGAGCCCAGGAGTTCAAGACCAGCCTAGATAGCATAGTGAGACTTAACGTCTAAAAAGAAAGAAAGAGGGAGAGAGGGAAGAAGGAAATTACTGCAACATTACATAATTTTCTATCTTCTTAAAAGAGAATTTCCCAAGCTTGATTTAAGTATCTTTCACTACTCAGTGTAATCCTGAGTAGTGACTTTTCCAGGAAAAAAAGATGTATTACGGTTTAAAGACTATATCTTAACAATATTTCTTGTTAACACTGAGCACACCATCCATATACAGGGACCTTAATATATGCATTTTGTGGTTTAAAATAATTTTGGCTTATCCTTTATTTAATTTCTGTCCCTATACAAATATTTTAGATTGAACAGAGAATTCAAAATATAGTGCAGTGATTTATTTTTGGCCTTTGTGGTGGAAGGATGTTAGAGGTGAAAGGGTTGTTAAAGATCTCTTCTCACCTTTTGTCTTACAATTTTTTAAATTTGAAATCCAGATGAGTTGAGTGTCTTACGCAAGAAATTTTATTTTTCCTTTTTAAGCAGAGGGCTATTACTGCTGAAATATATTTGAATGTTTTATTTTCTTTATCATTACTTTTAGATGATTATATAATCCATTGACTAGTTTATAGATCAAACTGCCTGTGGAAGTCTTGTGATTAAACATGATCGATTGATCATATGTGGTTATCTCTATTTCCTACAGAAACCTCCACAGATATGACAGTAAAGGGTAGAAGACACAAAAATTGACAAAAAAAGAGACTAGGAGAGGAGACAACAGCAAAGCTCGGAAGTTAGAAAACAAAAGTAGTGGAGTTAGCAGAAAAAGAAAGCTACAACCTAAGCTGGCAGGAGAGGAAGTCCAGAAGCAAGGCAGTCGAACCATAGGACCCCAGAAAGCCTCATAAATGAGAAGCAGCATGATTCCCAAAGTAGAAATGTGAGTGGAGCTGAGACAGGAGGATTGACGGGAAGTCTTCATACAAGTTAGTGAAATACCCAACTCTAGCAGAAGAGTGGTCGTTTTCTTTCTGGAGAGAGTGAGTCAGAAGGACTCTGGACTTGGGTATACAAGGCTTATTTTACCTCTCAGTGAGGAAATTGGATGAGCCCTCTCTAGGTACTCTGACTGTCCAAAGCGAAAAGACCTATGGGGATTTTGACGGTCCCCCAACAAAATAGCACCACCAGGGTACACTGGCAAAGACATGAGGTGAAAGATGAGAACATGTTGTTTTCATTTCTACATTCCTCTCATAATATGAATTTCCTGCTATGCCAAATGCAATTCCATTATTCAGAGTGACACATTTTCTATAAAGCAGGCCATCTGAATGCAAGCTACCTACTTGTGGTGCTCAACAACAACCAACAGTGTGTTTCGAATGCTATAGGGAAAACCACCTGTGTTAGGTTCACTGTGGGCTCCTAGGCTAGGTTTTTAATCCCCTTCAATTTCACTTTCCTACTTTGTAAAAAGGGGAAAATGTATATAAAGTACTTAGGATAATGCTTGGCACATGGTAAGTGCTCAGCACATTTTAGTTAATATTTATCATCATCATCCTCATTTTCAGTCACAGTTAAAGATTTTTCACTAACTGATCAGGGCAAAAGAAGCCTTCCTTCAGTATGATTTTTCTTTAAAAGTTCTAAATGCTCAGAAAAAAAAGCAAGTTCTTTAGTATGCTACATTTTTTATAAGCATTCATTCGCAGAAATATACTTATGGTGCAAGTATTGCTGATAAATTAGACTTTCCCGTGGTTGCATGGGAATGTGAAAAACCCTTGGGATAATCAAATGCTGTGGTCACTATAGCAACAGCTCACCCTTGTCTTTCCTTTTTTGAGCCTGTCTTAAATCAGAATCCTAAAACAGAGTTATTATTGGTTATTTGTACCCATAATTTTTTTTCAACATGAGAAAAACTATTGTATATTTGTTTTTCATAGATACTCTCTTAGCTTAGTGGCCTTTGTTTTCATGTGACTGCTGTCAGCTGCTCTTTCCAAGTTGTCTGAAAGAGCTGATGGTTCCATTTAGGTTGGGAGCAGGAGCAGGTGCTTTCAGCCTTAAACTCCTTTCAGGTTGCCAGTGGTGGGTACATGATGGAAAAGGGGGTTCTTAGAAACAAAGCTGGGTCAGTGGCTTGCTCAGCAGCAAATGCTTTGCTTTAGTTGCTGTTTTCCTTTATTTCCCAGCCTGGGATGGGTGGCATGTTCTGCACAAACAACTACTTTCTTCTTTTGAGCTCTTGCCCCAACCACAGATCCAAGCCATGAGCAGCACTTAGCAGCTTCTCTTCTGAGTAGTTCGGTTTATCCTCCATAGGCATCCACACTCCTTAGCTGTCTACCTCAACCAGAGGCTAGTGGGCACTGAGCTGACACAAAGCTCAAGGTATAAGCCCCATTGTATTATAACAGTGCTTTGCCAAGCTTGTGGAAACCAGTATAATCCCCATTGTATTATAGCAGTGCCTTGCCAAGCATGTGGAAAGCAGTCCAAGAGCAAAACATGATAGGTAAATTGACTCCTCCTTAGGTCATCCCCTTGCTTCTCCTTCCTAGACCTTTTTCTGTCATAAATAAGATCAGAAACCCTGCCACCAGTCATCAGCCTGACTGGCAAACCTTTGCTGGTTGGCTTTGGGCCTCTGTGATTGTAAAAAGCTTCTGTGTTGTCCCCTTTCCTTCACCTTCCAGCTCCTCATTTGAGACTGTCTTGAGAGGAATGAGAGGGCAAAGGACTCTTCACCCTCTTACTGACCCTGTTCTTCCTACTGTATTCCATCCCCTCTGGCTAATGGCAGTCAGGTCTTTGCTGCACACAGGTACCCAGCGCTCTGCAAGTCACCTGCCATGTGGATGGTAATAGTCATAAGAGTTCATACTTAACTCAGTGGCCCTTAGAATGAGGCTGCTGCTGACTGCTCTGTCCAAGTTGTCTGAAAGCACCATGTGCCAGGCATTTTAATTTTACATGTTTTATCTCTTTAATCTTCATATCAATCTAGAGTTGTACCAGATAAACTGGAGACAACTTTTACCGGTTAGAGTCCGGAATCCATTTTAGAATCAGTTTCCTGAGGTTCTGACATAGGAGAAGTTCTGTCTGATGCTGATATCTTAACTACCTCTCTACTACCAAAGACAGTTATGCCACAAGCCTTAGCCTTAGAAAGGATGCACATAAGCAGTACCAGGCAGAATGTCATCAAGTGCTAAATCAAGTAGATTATAATAACAATAATAGGCTGGATGCGGTGCCTCATGCCTGTAATCCCAGCAGTTTGGGAGGCCAAGGTGGGAGGATTGCTTGAGCCCAAGAGTTTGAGACCAGCCTGGGCAACATAATGAGACCTCTTCTCTACAAAAAATAAAAAAAGTTAGCCAGGCATGGTTGCACACGTGTGGTCCCAGCTACTCGGGAGGCTAAGGTGGGAGTATCCCTTGAGCCGAGGAGGTCAAGGCTGCAGTGAGCTATGATCTCGCCACCGCACTCCAGCCTGGGTGATAGAGTGAGACCTTGTCTTTAAAAATATATATTTTAATATTGCTTGTATGTGTGCATATTTTTGCTGTGTTTGGCTCCAAAAAGAATTATAAGCCGGAAAAATGCCTAAATAGCTCCTATGTGATTTTCATAATAACCCAGTGATTAAGGTATTATCATCTCTATTTAAAAAATGATAAAACTGATTCTTAGGTTAAATGACTCAGTTAGTGAGTCAGGGCTGGGTTCTAATCAAACACAGAGCAGCACTTTGTCAGAGATTTCCCTGGTGGCAGTGCAATTAGTTTTCACAGTGAAAGTGGCATCGAGTCCTGTCTCATGTCTGTGATAACAGTAATTTTGTCACTTCTGTCCCTACTCTTCTGCCCCTGGAGAAGCAGCATTACTGTGGTTTGCTTCAGTTCTCTATCAGACAGGCCCTTGAATGCAGAGTCAAAAAGTCATGCACCTTGAAAAACTCAACACAGAACATATCCCTAAGTAGTAAAAGTATAACATGAGAATGATGGACACCAACTGTCTTGTTCTAGAAAGTGAGAGAAGCAGGGTACACCATTATCTCTAACATTTTTATTTCTTAAATATACCCAAGGAAACAAAAAAGACAGACTATTGGGAAGAAGAGAGAAAAGCTGGATTTATTTTCCTATTGAGAGCCAGTTTTTCAAAATTTATTACCAGGGTGTTGTGAAATAATCAGTGTTATATACATAGGGAATTACCTATGATGCTTATAAATTAACCTTCTAAACTTGTTATCAATGCTCAAAAAATACTTGGAGTTTTTTTGTCATTTTTGTTTTTTTGTTTTTTTTTTTGAGATGGAGTCTCGTTCTGTCACCCAGGCTGGAGTGCAGTGGCGTGATCTCAGTTTACTGCAAACTCCGCCTCCCGGGTTCAAGTGATTCTCCTGCCTCAGCCTCCTGAGTAGCTGGGACTACAGGCAGCCGCCACCACGCCTGGCTAATTTATTTGTATTGCTTTAGTAGAGACGGGGTTTCACCTTGTTAGCCAGGATGGTCTCTGTCTCCTGACCTCGTGATCCACCCGCCCCGGCCTCCCAAAGTGCTGGGATTACAGGCGTGAGCCACCGCGCCCAGCCTGTTTTTGTTTTTTTGAAATGGAGTCTTGCTCTGTTGCCCAGGCTGGAGTGCAGTGGTGCCATCTCGGCTCACTGCAACCTCTGCCTCCCGGGTTCAAGTGATTCTCCTGCCTCAGCCTCCCAAGTAGCTGGGATTACAGGCATGCGCTGCTGCGCCGGGCTAATTTTTGTATTTTTTAGTAGAGACGGGGTTTCACCATTTTGGCCAGGCTGGTCTTGAACTCCTGACCTCAAGTGACTTGCCCGCCTCGGCCTCCCACAGTGCCAGGATTACAGGTGTGAGCCACCGCGTGGGGCTGAAAATACTTGTTTTTGATCATCCCACTCTAACCTCATTGAAGGCAAGGAGATGTTTATTCATCTTTGCCTCTTAGTGCCCCACATAATATCCTGATTCATAGTAGGTTCATAAATGATCAAATGCAGAAGAGAGGAGCTTTGCCCTCATCAAATGCTCCATTCTGTTGTAATAAGTAATTTCATATAAGTATAGAAGTAGAACTATTGTCTCTGCAGTTTAACATTCAGTTTTGCCTTATTCATGCTTTAAAAATCCCAGCTTTCTTACTTTTTTGCCTAAGATTATTGAAGGAAAAAATGTATCTGCTCACTAAAGGCTGCATTCATTGTAGCAACCATGTATACATGGACAGCCTACTTGCTACCACACTTGAAATTCTGCTTAATGTGCACTCATAAAGGACAAGCTCCCACCCCTTCAAACTCAGTGTAATTATTCAGTATATGAGCTTGTGGTGTTTAAGAAACTAGGGAGGGGAGACAGAGGTATTTTCATAGCTTGTTGATCTGACACATGATCAATGGGCCGAGCCCTTTTTAGGATGCAGAAGATGCTCCCTGTGTCTGTGGATCACAATGGCAAACAATAGCAACTTCTGCAATGATATTTTGCCTCCCTGGTGTTCAAACTTCTTCAGTTAAGCTTGTCTGGAATCTGTTTAACTATTATACGTCAAAGCTTTTTTTTTTTTTTTTTTTAAATGAAAATGGTAGGAGTGGAACCAGAGAGGAAAACGTATATCTTTGCCAAGGAGCTCTCTCTCCTTCCCCTATGACTCATACTTAGGAAAGCTGAGGGACTTTGGAAAGCTGCCTGACTCACATTGAGGCAGGTCTCCTGGCACTTTCAGACACTTTTTAAATTTTCTCAGGCAATAAAAGATGTTTTTCAAATTGTTCATTCCCTCTTTCTGGGCCAACCTAAGAGCTTTTGTTTAGCTAAAGTATGGCTTTTTTATGCAAGATTTGCCAGCTAGAACAGATGAACCCGGAACTTTGTATTTGGTTTATTACTAAAGAAACAGCTCTTTCATATTCAGAATTGTAACTGTTCCTTCTTATGATTGTCATCCTATTAAAAGGAATTGCCTCTGGTACTTAACCTTCCTATGACGTGAAGTTTGCATTTGGTCATTGTTAAGAATTTTCTTAGCATATTTTGTTTGTACAATTTCAAATATTCAGTTTTTAAAAATTTGGTTTTTGGTATGAGAGACTAGCTTGAGCTAAATAAAGGAGCTGCCTATTAAATGTTTTATAGTCATACTGATTTTTACTATTTGGCAGCAGAAGAAAGAAAGGTCACCTTAATTTTTCTGTCTCTACATGTAAACAACTAAGGGTTTTTGCTTGTTTGGTGAGTGTTAAAGTAAACCTTTCTAAAAACCAATTGGACTCACAGATATAAATCTCAATTTTTAAATATCTTTCCTTTTTAAACTACAAATAGTCATTATGTTCCAAAAACTGTCAAGTAATTTCTTAATATCTCAATGCCCACTCCATCCTACTCCCCTTTTTTTAGAGTTCAACCATTTCTGCTGTAGGAATTGCCAGATAACAGAGGTTTGATAAAGTAACAGTATAAAAACAATAATTTCTATTATGTAGGAAAATTACTTTGGATGACTCTCTTAGATATAAGTTGAATTGCACTGAAATATTTGAGTAGAAAATAAAATGCTTTACTAATGGAGTGATCAATTGCTGAAAATTTTATTTTCTATAAAACTTGATCTTCAGTTATAATGTACTTTAGGGACCTTAAATTTAACTTTAGCTGATTTTATCATTTCACCTTGAAAATTTAGATGCCAATTTGGAAGGCCCACAATTCCCATAATAATAATCTCTGTTGGCTGCCCAAAGTGGGTACCATATGGTGGGGGACTGGAGGCTAGTCGAATAAAGTAAAATCAGCTGTGGACTGAATGGTTGCTCGTTTATCTTTGAGTCTTTATTCACTTGTTTGTATCACTGCCATTTTTCTGGTTTAATAGAAACTTGTATATGACTGATGTTTTAATGAGTAGATATAGGCTTATTGTCTTTTAGAGTCATTAAACTTAAGTGCTGGAAGGAGTTCCGGGGTTCTGGTCTAGTCCAAAGTTCAAGTGTATTTTGTTTGGCCCATAAGCTGTGTTTTTATAAACAGTATAATGAAATCACTTTGCTTGATCGTAATACAAGCAACTTTGTACCTATTGTCTTACATGATTCATGCATTTATATTAACTGACTGGCCCCTGTAGACATTTGAGTTTGTGATCCAGATAACCGTACCTCTTCATTTTACAGTTGCAGGAACTGAAACCCTGAAGGATCAAGTGACTTTCCAAAGTTAAACAGCTAGTTCAGGGCAATTCCAGAACTGTTTTACACTGAGTTTATTTTTCTGTTGATTCTGCTCCTAAATTTAGAAGAGATGTTTGTTTTTCACTGTTAGAGACCTTTGTGAAACCACAAAAATGTTTTTTAAAGATGTCATACAAATAAAAGAAGTTGAGAGGCAATGGTGGAATAATGAGAGTAAAGAGTCTAATTTTAACTATCTTGGGTAAATCATTTTATCTCACTATATACATCAAGATTCCTCCTCTATAAAGTAAAGGAATTAGACTACATAATTTTACATCACCTAGAACAGGGCTAGTAAATTCTCAATAAATAGTCCAGTATACAATAGATATTGAAAGTCCCTACCAGCACTAAATTAAAGATTCCCTAATTCAATATTAACTTTTTTTTCTCTCCCCTAACCCCAGTTTACTTTGCCTAGGTTTCTTTCAAAGCCTCTTCCAGGGTTGAAAGGAGTCTGTTTTTTTATTGAGTTCCTGTTAGGGAAATTCTTTGAACCCATGTACTCTGGCTTCTGTCCTCAACTTAATGGCTTCACTCTCCTAGCAGCTTGTCTGTTCCCTCAACTTGCATTAAAGAATCCATGTATCATCCTTGATGTATTATGGGAAGGAACAGTAGGGGTTATGAATTAGTGAGGACTAGGTGGCTTTCCACAATGACCACATACTACTCCACTTCCTCTGCCATCTTTCATCTCCTCCTGCCTTGTACAAAAAAGGCAGCATTTCTTCTTGGCTTCAACTTTATTTTAGTCAGGACGATACTTCACAACCAGAAGTGAATTACTGTTTCAAATATAAATAATCCTCATGAATTTCAGCATGCATTATTGGTATTTATATAGTCTTAGCAGGCCTAGTCACTGTTGCCAAATTATCAGGCACCTACTTGAGTCCTTATTCACTTGTTTGTAGCACGCCAAATGATAGATAACTTGTCCCCTGCCTTTTAAGAGCTTAAAAGCTTAATAGAGGAGTCAGTAGAGTTACAGAAATAGAAACTAGCTATGAATTGGATTGTATCACTGGAAGTATGTCCAACCTTCGTTTTGCTACAAACAAAGAATGCCTAGGGATTCAACTTCTTCATGTGTTAGAGAATCAGAATGTTTAAAATACTGAGATGCTTTTCTTCTTTAATAAAAATCTAATTCTTAAGAAATCCTGATTAGTACTGAGCTTCTCTTCCCTCAGAAATACCCCTAAAGAAATCCGTAATCTCACATACAAACACATATAAATCTGCTCAACACTGGCTTAATTCTTTTCTGCTTTTACTCTGGTGTGCTTCATCTCCTGGGCCAGGCTCTTTGCCTGCTCATTTCTTTTGTGGCAGACTTAATCCTGACAGCTTCACTAAGCCTAGCATACTCCAGAAATTCTGGTTTTATTTCTATTCTATTCCTTTGTTTTCCTCCTTTTTTTTTCTTTCTCACCTTTCATTTTCCCAGAATTATTCAAAACCAGTGTTTAATTAATATATGTGATTTTCCTATCTTAGTCATTGTATTATTTATGATTTTGCAGAAATTTTATCTGCAGTTCCTAGCCAAAGCTTTAGGAGACATCAGGAAATGTTTGCGTGTATTTAAAACTGGCTCATTTATTGCTCATAAATTTCCTACTCAAAAACCAAAATATTTCTCTTATCTCTGTCCAAACCAAGCCAGTTTCCACAACTTTATTTGCTTTTATAAATAGGACTGGTTCCGGGATCCAGTTTTTCTCAACTTCCTGCTGTTCCTAGGTAAAGGCCCTCTGTAGCCTAACCTTGGCCTCCAGCAACTGCCTCTCAGTCATGATGCTGACCCGTGAGCCAGTGTGTGTACAGCTTTAAAGAGGCTGGAGAAGTCTTACCAGCTGCTTCTGGGTGCAGTTTCACTGATAGGTCAGGTGGTGGCCACAAAGCCATTGTCTGCTTTTAGGACCATCTCCAGATGGGCATCTCAGTGATGACTGTAAATACTTGTTTCTTCTCCCATTCTCCCCACAAGTAATCCTCCTTGGTTATCTACACATATTGCTCTTTGGAGGCTGATAAAATAGTGTTCCAGGCTTTAGACAAAGAACACAACTGGCTTCATTCTGACTGCCTCCCTTATACACCATGAAAGTAAGAGAGAGAGAGAGAGCAGCAGAGCTTAGAGTCTATCTATAGGTATTTTTTCTGTATCAGAAAGGGAGAGATGTCATCTTTAAGATAGGAGTTAGGGCTAGGCATGATGGGAGGCCAAGACAGGAAGATCACTTGAGGCCAGGAGTTTGAGATCAGCCTGGTCAACATAGCGACACTTCCATCTCTACTTAAAAAAAAAAAAAAATTGGAATTAAAGGAAATTAGTAGATCAGTGGATAAAGAATATAGATCACCATGCCTGAGCAAAAGGTAGCTACTCAGTAAATACTTAAATGAAGCAGAAATATGTCTTCTAGACTGAGAGTTAAATCTGGCAAAACAGCAGGCAGATCAGAGAGCAGGGAGAGAGAATAATGTGGTGACATGTGTCCTACTTTTGATTGCTTTCTCTTTCATGAGAGAGTGTGGATAATAAGAATAACTCTCCTGGAGTAGTTTCTAGTATGTCATATTTATACCAGTGTGTTTCCAGGTGAAATGCTAAGGGCCTCTTTTTTAAGCCCTTGGTCTGACAAATTCAGACTTTGATATCTAACAAGTCCCTCTGTTATCTATCTTCATTTCAAAAAATGTGTTGTTATGCTGCATTTATTTAGCACGCCACATTTGCAAAATTCTATGCCCCTGTTATTCTCTACCAAAAATCTACTTACTCATCACCTTTTTAGACTAGCAGACAGGGATTCCAGAAGGTCTAATGACTATATGTAGGTCTCAAAAAAAAAAAAACTACTCACAAAAAAAAAAAACTACTCACAAGCTGAGTTTTAATTTTTTCAAATTCTTTCGGGAAATCGACAGAATATACATTATAAACCAACCAATAGATATTTTGGTGGTTTTATTACCTTATTTGCTTTTGCTCTTATAAAATTAATAACTCTAGATTTGGAAAGGGACCCAAGGAGGTTACCTATAAAAAAATTGCTTAAATTGACCAGCAAACCCTGGAGAGGTTGACTTCAAAGGGGGCTTATCTTGATTGTGGTCATGATTATGCAACTGGATGCATTTGTCAAAATTCATAGAACTATAAACTGAAAATATGAATTTTTTTGTACATTGTATCTCTGTAAAATTGACTTTAATTTTTTTAAAATTAGAACTTTTAAAGAAAGACATTTTTATCTGCATTGTGAAGGTAGATAGTGAATTCGTTGGAAATATTCAAGCCCAAACTGGTTGACTTTTGTTGGCAGGGTGGGAGAGGTGTTTTGGAGGGGACTCTTGCACTTGGTGCTTTTATTTTGTGCAGGCTAAGTGTGTGTATGTGGAAAGTTAAAATTACCTTAAATTCTTTGAGTAAGAATCTGAGATCCCAAGCAGGAAATTTTAACGTATAATACGGATGTTTTTATTATCAATTTCTGTATTAAACCCTCCCCTCTTTTTTTAAGTACTTGACAAAAATATAATAGTCATTAGAAAATTATCTCATCAAAATTTGATTTTATTTGTGGTAGTTGGGGGCAACTAATAATTGTTAGTTTTGAAATTAACAATTCTGGAAGCAGAATTTCTAGCAGGATGAAAAAGAAAATAATGAGAAAGTGCGTAGCAGTGATTGAATCAGATTCTGATTTAAATAGTCACATGACACTCTTGGTCTTTGGTTCTAGTTCAAGGAAGTGCTCATTCCTTTTGATAGTTGCTAACTTTCCTTCATTGATAAGATCCTCAGTCCACACTGCAGGCTTTGAAGCCAGCCATATTTTCTTCTTGGCATTCTTTCTTTCCTCCCTTTACCCTGACCCCCTCTCCCATCTCTGTGTCTACCCAGCTCCGTGGCTGAGGTTCCCATCTGTAAAGCCTGTTGCCACAGGATACAGAATTCACTGGAGCGGAGGAAAAGCTGCATGTGTGTGTTTAGGGCTGGTGGCTCTCGGAATTGGATAAACATTGTGGAAAGCTTGCTCATTCATGTGGAAGAGCCAGTGTGTTACAGCTAAATGGTAGAGCTGTGAGCTGCTGGGCTTCAGGCTCTGGCATCTGTGCGTTGGGACTGCCCAGCCTGGAGCATTTTTATTTGTGAGACCGAAAGAGCTGATGAGCATTGCCACTTTAGCCATTCAACAATAACAAAACCTTTATTTCAACCCCATGGAAGAAAAGCTATATTTTACTTTTTTTTCCACCTATTTTTGGTGTGTATGTGTGCTATGAGTGCTGTGTGTGTGTGTGTGTGTGTGTGTGTGTGTGTGTGTGTGTGTAGACGGGGTCTCGCTGTGTTGCCTAGACTGGTCTCAAACTCCTGGCCTCAAGACATCCTCCTACTTTACCCACCAAAAGTGCTGGGATTACAGGCATGAGCTACTGTGCCTAGGTCACTTTTTTTTTTTTTTTAATTAAATGATGAAATTAGTCAAACAGGAAATCCCATGCGACTTTTACACACAATAGAGTCCCTCCTATATAATCACAGTCAGTCTCTGGTGTTTTTCTTTTCATTCTTGATCTCTTTTATATAACCTCTCTTCCCTTCTAAGAAATCTCTGTGATATCCAAGACTTTCACTCCCATGTCAGTTTGGCAGCCCGTGATTCTGCTCTCCTTCTTTCCTGGTAACATCAGTCTTGAATGAACAGCAGTGCAGGCAGATGCCCTTAAGAGTTCTGAGTATTGCCTGAGTTTTGAGCAGAGGAAGCTTCTCAGTTCCTGCTATTTTATTGGCCGTGGTTTGGCTTCCTAGGCAAGCTCTGTCTTCACCTGAAAATCCTACTCAACACTGGGGACAGAGATCTCTTTAGCCATGGGATACCAACTTTTAGAACTAGAGCTAGAACTTGAGAGTACACTTTGTCACTCTTTCTTATGCTCCTCCAAGAAATACACATTTCCTTAGAATTGTTGTAAGTGTAGGCCGGGCGCGGTGGCTCACGCTTGTAATCCCAGCACTTTGGGAGGCCGAGGCGGGCGGATCACGAGGTCAGGAGATTGAGACCACGGTGAAACCCCGTCTCTATTAAAAATACAAAAAATTAGCCGGGCGTGGTGGCGGGCGCCTGTAGTCCCAGCTACTCGGAGAGGCTGAGGCAGGAGAATGGCGTGAACCCGGGAGGCGGAGCTTGCAGTGAGCCGAGATTGCGCCACTGCACTCCAGCCTGGGCGACAGAGCAAGACTCCGTCTCAAAAAAAAAAAAGAATTGTTGTAAGTGTAATCACATTTTATAAGCTGAAATCTCAGAGTACCTTTAGCCTTCATGAGCACAACCTTGTTGGGGATATTTGGGTTGTATTTGTTTCTCTTTTCTACACTCACATGTTTGCCTATCTTGACAGCCTGCTGGCCTAGGCAATAATAAAGCTTCTGTTGAGGTGAGCAAACAGCTGATGGCATAGGCGCACAGAGGGGACTCCTACAGTGGCTGTCTGTAATCTGCCAGGCTGGTGGTCAGAGCAGGCGAGAACAAAAGCCAGTCTGTTTGCAGGCAAATTAGAAAATCAATGTGTTAGTTGTATTCTTTTCTCTTTGCCTTTCTTCTGGCAGAAAGGGAGAATGCTCATCCAGCAGTCCACAGAACCATTCCAGGCAAGTGCCCATTCCAGAGACTCACACACCTGACATATTACTACTGGAAGTTGAAAAGTCCCCACACTTGTTTGTCTGAACTGCTTAAAAAGTCACCAACAGGAATTCTTCTCAAACTTGCCATCCAAAATTGAACCCTGCTGGCCCAGTGTTTTGACTTGTTTATATTCCAGATAGCCACTCACATAAGCTTATCTTTTTAATGCTGATGGGGGCCAAGAAAGGAGTTCATTTGCTGCCTGGCTGGGAAATTCAGGAATTGCATTTTGGGCAGCGTATTTTATAGTATGTGTGTAAGTATTTCACTGCTTTTCCTCAGTTTATTTTTTGTGAGAGTTCATTGAAAATGTCCAAGGCTGGGCACAGTGGCTCATGCCTATAATCCCAGCTCTTTAGGAAGCCGAGGTGGGAGGATCACTTGAGGCCAGGAGTTTGAGACCAGCCTGAACAACATAGCAAGACCCTGTCTCTACAGAAATAAAGAAGGAGGCAAAGGCAGGAGAATCACTTGAGTCCAAGAGTTCAAGGCTGCAGTGAGCTGTGATCTTGCAGTTGCACTCCAGCCTGGGTGACAGAGTGAGACTTTGTCTTTCAAAAGGTATATACAATAAAAAAGAAAGAAAATGCCCTAGACATAATTGGGTCTAAGATTGTTAGGGCTTAGAGAGCAGAGCTCATACCAAGTAGCCTTGTCCCAGGACAGAAGAGGGAGTAGACTTACTAAAGACTTCTCTGAGTGTCTTGACAAGTATCTCAAAGGGCTACTGTGCAGAGATGATTATATTCGATGTGTGAAGTCTTGAGTAACTTTCCCTTTAGACTTCTAAGAGAGAAAGTCTGTGAAGGAAGGGCTTTTGAGAAGAAAAGACTTTCTTGCTCTTCTTTGTGTTGAAGTTAGCCTTAGAAGCTTAGCAAATGGCTTTAAATATGTTTTAATTTGAGCTTTGAAGGTCTGAAACTAGGCTCTCATTATCAGTCTTTGCTATTTTTTCAAAGCCTAAATGTGGTTTGCTGATCATGAATAAGAGAAAGGTGTTTGGTTGGATATGGTCATGGTGTTCTTATTGTAAAGTTCATCATCAAAAAAAAGTTACAACTTTAGTGGTCATTGGAAACATCCTGAGCCAGAACCTTAGATTTAAAATGAGGATTAGGTTTAAAATAATCTTGAGTGAGGGTAGTAAATGGCATTTGGTATATTTTTTTCCCAAACTCATTACCAAAAAAATTATATTTTGTTTTGTTTCTTTTTAAAGGAAAAATTGACTAAACCCAACAACTGCTACTACCAAAAACCCTTTAGCCTCTAGCAATCCCTTTTGTCTTTAGCACTTATCATGCTCCACCTTGTATTATTATTAAATTATGTGTGCATCTTTTTTGTAATGAGACTCTAAATGCCCTGAGAAGGAAATTTACATAACTTCATATATACCATAGACATTAACAAAATGATCGGGACGTAACAGCATTTAATACCAGTGTTGATTAAAGCTCTTTTTTTTATTAGCTGAAAAACCTATGGGCCAAGAATTGTGTCAGTACAGGAATCAGTATTGAGCAAGTCAGTCTCTGTCTCTGCTGACACAGGAACTTACAGGCTGATGAGGAAGCGTCACCATCGTTGAAGCAGTACACCTGATACTTCACTTGACTTTTTTCTTTAAAAAATAAAACTCATTTTTAATTGGTCATTTCATGTTAAATCTCAGATTGTTCAGAGAAACAATAATCAAGTAGCTAAACTATTGATTTGAAAATGTTACCTGGGCAACACAGCGAGATCCTGTTTCTACAAAAAATAAGCTGAGCATAGTGGCATGCACCTATACCCCCAGCTACTCGGGAGGCTTAGGAGGAAGGATTGCTTGAGCCTAGGAGTTAGTTTGAGGTTATAGTGAGCTAGGATTGCACCACTGCACTCCGTCCTGGGTGACAGTGAGACCCTGTCTCAAAAAATAAAAATAAAAAAATAAAAACAAATATGAGGGAAAACATGGAATACTAAAAGGTGTATTTTGTTTCATTTCTGTGCAGAAGATCTTATAAGATTGAGTATCTAGGTCCCCTATACAATGCCTTTCTCTGGCCACGTCACTCTTATTCTAAACCCTAATTTGACATATTTCTCTATTTCTGATTTTAAAGGGGCTAATTTGTAGAGAAAAATAGAGTGAGAGAGACATTTTCTAGCAAAACTTAAAATATTGAAGAGAATCAGCCTGCCCGGAAGACCCTAAATCCATAAAACATCTTTGGATCTTATTTTTGCCAAATCTCTCACCAGAGCACTAATAGATATCCTATATTAAATACTATTTCTCACTTCCTCTCCTTTTCTTAACTATTACTTTGGCAGAGAACCTGTTCAGAGGAAACTATCCCAGTAGCAGATGGCAGGAAATAGCAGGAGGCAGACTGAATAATCAGCCTCTAAAAGCCACTAGTATTCATCTGTACCCTTGACTCTCAAATATGGCATGGAATCCTTTAGCACTAGGTTTTTGTCTCACCTTTTTCTTTTTAAGAAAAGAGTTTGATTTTTGTGGAGCCCAGCGATTGGCCTGCTTCCTGAATGATTAAGGAAAACATGGGGATTTCAGCTAACATGATATAGTATAGTATATGAGGGTCCATCCTAATCAAAGTAGATAAATAAAAAGAGGGACTACAGAGCCCTTTCCACCCCCATCTCACAGCTCAATCTCCAGTCAGTCTTTTGTCATGAACCCCAAGAACTAGGAGTAGCAGCTTCCATCCCAGGTGTTAGCAATGTGTGTGAACTAAGGCAAAAGCAGCATTTGGAATTCCTTTCCAAGCACTGTTCCTTTGTAGGTTTACTGTTACTGTATATAACTCATCCTGGGCTGCTTCAGACTTTAAAACCCTGTGGGGAGCTATAGGAAGTAAGGGATAAACTGACGAGCTACAGTGGAACTGTGAAGAAGGCAATGTGGGATTGTGGATCTTGGAGGACATGAATGTTAAATTTTACTCAACTTTTATTTCTTTTCCTCTGACTCAGTGAAGAGTGTCCCAGTCTCTTCTAAGAGCCACAGGAAATATCACTGTTACTCAAAGCTGATTCTCCTCTACAGAGTTGCTGTGCTATCCTATTTTTCATTTTCTTGGTTTGTTTTAAACTTCCAAAGTTTCAGCTTAAGCTTCACATCTCTTCTAATGAAATATCTGTTTACATAATGCCATGATTAGTAGAGTATTTTCCCCAAATCATTTTTCATAAGTCCATTAAAATGAGATGTTGAAGTAAGGGGTATAAAGAATACAATTTTTGTAAATTTTTTTGTTATTTATTAGTTTGCCTTCTCTTTACCATTTCAGACTTTGTGGTTAATGAGTTTCATTCTCAAGTTTTTATCAACTGTTGACTTTTATGAATTTCCGTCACATTGCACTGTGTCAGTATCTAAGAGAAGGACCTATCGATGGAAGATGTGTTTTAACATATAACAGTTAACACCAGTTTTCTCTCTTCTTGTGCTTATTTAGATTTCGACACAGCCCCAACTGCTGGTACCTAAGAAACTGGACTATCCACACCTGGATTAGGCAGTGTCTAAAATATGATGCACAAGACAAAGCCTTATATACCCTTGTAAATAAGGTGAGTGGTTCCATGGATCTGCAGCCTGTTTTCCTGAGTTTAGGTGATCTGGTGTTTGTACCTATTATAGTACAGCAAAGAATAACACCAGAAATAACTTGAAAAAATTATTTGGCCTCAAATACTCTTATTAACAGAATGGAGCTGGGTATAAGTTCATTAATAAATTTTTTAAAAAATCCTGTAGCTACTACTTTTCCAAATATAGTGACTCAGAAAAGGACAGGTATAAGCAAAAGGAAGAACTTTGCAGTGGTGGTCGTTTCATTCTTGGTTGCTAAGCCTTAGATTTCTTGCCCGTTTCCTTCTGGTGAAGTATAGGGGAAAAACATGACCATGTTTGCTCATATGTCTTTTGAGTTCCCTGACTCCTCCCATCAAGCCTGAGAGCCCTCTAGGATTAGGATCTTTCTGACTGTTACACCACCCAAGAGTTGAGTCTTACTTACATTCCACTGTATGCAGTAAATACAAAATGAACAGAGGTTAAAATGTTATTATTGTGAGTCTGAAGCTAAACACTAGTTTGAACCGTAAAGATATTTTAACAGCCTTTTTATGTAAAGGTATTACGTCTATAATGTCACTAGACCCTGAAAGTTAGCACTGAAAAGGAATACTGATTTTGTTTTTGAGTCCCCTTCTGTGCAGAATGTTTTATTTCCATGAGTTGGGCCCAGTTCAACTTAATATATATTATATACAGTTTGTTTGTGAGACATTGGATTGGTTATTGATAGTGGATACAAAAATGAGCAATATTCTGTTCTTGCCCTCAGGAAGTTTACAATTTAATAAGGCAGATAAGCAGGATCACTTACAAATCTAATATTACGCAAATGTAAGTGCCACACAAGAATATTTGTAAAGGCCAGGCACCGTGGCTCATGCCTGTAATCCCAGCACTTTGGGATGCCAAGACAGGAGAATCACATGAGCCCAGGAGTTCGAGACCTCTAGTCCCAGCTACTCTAGAGGCTCAAGTAGGAGGATCACCTGAGCCTAGGAGGTGGAGACCGCACTGAGCTGTGATGATGCCACTGCACTACAGCCTAGGCAACAGAATGAGACCTTGTCTCAAAAAAGAAAAGAAAAAGAGTAAAAACAACTTGGAGAATTAAGATGAGAGAATCTGACTGGAAGGAAATAATTAAAAGAGACATGAGGTACCATTTAAGATGGTCACAAAAAGGTGCATGCTTGCACATGGAGATGGGCTGGCAGAAACAGTATTACCAGAGGTATATCTGGGTGAAAATAAAGACTAAGTCTGAACAGTAATACATTGCCTTTTTCCTGGGGTATAAGGTATGTTAAGGGAGGAACCAGGTAAGGAAGCGAGTAAAAGATTGAGCCAGGTCCCTGGATAAGTCCAATCAAGATGACAGCCTTGAATCCCAAGAGGAGGAAATGGAAGGCCCAGAGGAAGGAATGGATTAAATCTTGTTTTCTTCAGTTCAGAGTGTAATGTCACAGATGACACTCAAAGATTCCTAAGATAACAAAACTAGGAGAGTCTAGAATTTTTGCTGCTTCTTGAGTCTTTTAGTGGAAAGAACATCAAACTAGAAATCAGAAGATCCAGGCTGTAGCCCCACAGGCTCCACTGGTTGCTGCTAACTTTAGGCAAATAACTGTCTTCTTCTAGCTCTTAGTTTTTTCAACTCTAAGTCAAGTGGGTTGTAGTAAATCAGTGATTTCCAACTCTGGCTGCCCATTAGGGTCACCCAAGAAGCTTTTTAAAAATTGTAGATATTTGCCTCTACTCCTGAAATTCTGGTTTAATTGATCTGTCTGGGGCCCAGGCATTGGAATTTTAAAAATTTTTTTAATAAGTTTAAATTTTTCTGTCAGTTTCAGGTTCACAGTATAGGGGAGAAAACATAATTTATTTTCTTTCCCTTTTAGGTTCTTAGTTGAGACACTTTGCTGAAAACAAAAGTCAGATTAACAAAAGAAAAACAAGCAGAAGTTTATTAACACATGCTGTACTCATCACGCAGGAAAGGCCTCAGTTCAAAAGCATTTCTATCTCAAGGCAGTGGCTTATGGCCTTGCTGAATAGTATTTCAACCAAGGGCCATAAATCCTATACAGTGACAAGACAAAGGAAGGAAAAGTTCCAGTCTTTAAAAGGTGGGAAAATGTGGGAAGATAGTAAAATCTGTTCTCAGATTCCTCTGGTGCCTGCTGATGCCTTCTCTGGGCTCAGAAGCAAGTGCTGTTCTAGGAAGGAAGGATTTATGTGCTGCCATCACGGAATTGGAGGCTATGGCAGAGTCTTCCCCTGCATTTTCAGTGTCTTTAACTTAACATCCTCAATTATTTTGGGGAGAAATATTTTTGTTTCCTTCAACAGCAAAACTGAGTGGAAAGTACATAGATTTTCTATGTACTCTCTGCCCCAACACATGCATAGCCTTCCTCATAATCAACATCCTGCCCCAGCGTGGTACATTTATTACAATTGATGACCTTATATTGACAAACCCTTGTCACCCAAAGGCCCTAGTTTACATTAGGGTTCACTCTTGATGTTGTACACCCTGTGGGTTTGGACACATGTATGGTGACATGTATCCACCATTATAGTATCATCCCTCATCCCTGCCTATTCATCCCTCATTGGGTTTGCTTGCTTGTTTGTTTGTTTGTTTGTTCGTTTGTTTTCTAAAGCTCTCAGTTGATTCTCATTTACAGCCTGGGTTGAGAATCACTGACCAGTTGATTTCTAAAATCCCTTTCAGCTTTAATGATTTGTCATCCTAAAATATTTTGGTTTTTAGCCTGCCCTAGGGATTAATACTGATTTGGATGACTGCTTTGAGAAATATAGATACTGGCCATGAGCTACAACCTCTAAAACAGTCGTTTTTAGACATTTTTCCATTTCGGCACACTTGAGGCTACTATATATAACTCCTGGAAACAGTGAGTCAGCTCAGTGGCGATTCACAGTTGGTGGTTAGGACCGTATCAAAATCTCTCAAGGGGATATGGATATAGTTTGGAAAAACTCATCAGGTGTTTCTACCGGTTGCAAGAGGGAAGAATGGAGCCCTGTGGGGAATGGTGGTTCATATTCCTGAAGAATTTGAAACAAATAAAAATGCAGCCACAATCTGGATCATTGGTAGTAAAATGAGTATGCATGAAAATTACAAGAAGCTCACTAAAAATTCAGGTTTTTGTGCCCAATTCCCGGAGATTCTGATTCTATAGGTCTGAGACGTAGGAATCTATATTGTTAAAAACACTCCAAGAAAGTCGACATCCTGCAGGTGCTAAAGGGTCCACATTTTAAGAAATCTGAATTCTCGTCATTTTTTATGGCTGCATAGTATTCTGTGGTGTATATGTGCGACATTTTCTTAATCCAGTCTATCGTTCATGTCCTTTGTAGGGACATGGATGAAACTGGAAACCATCATTCTCAGCAAACTATCGCAAGGACAAAAAACCAAACACAGCATGTTCTCACTCATAGGTGGGAATTGAACAATGAGAACACATAGACACAGGAAGGGGAACATCACACACCAGGGACTGTTGTGGGGTGGGGGGAGGGGGGAGGGACAGCATTAGGAGATATACCTAATGCTAAATGACGAGTTAATGGGTGCAGCACACCAACATGGCACATGGATACATATGTAACAAACCTGCACGTTGTGCACATGTACCCTAAAACTTAAAGTATAATAATAATTTTTTTAAAAATTTAATTCCTAAATATATTATTTTTTTGATGCTAAAAAAAAAAAGAAATCTGAATTCTCAAGTATTCAGTTGTATGACACAACATTCTAGAAACTTAGTAGCAAATATTTGTTGGCATATTTCTTGGGACCTTAAAAGCCAGGCTAAGAACCAGAAAATGCTATGTAATGTCTGCTTTCTCATGAGAGTCTGTTTTTGCATTGTTATTCATACTTTATAAAAAGAGTCACTGAACCAGTTAGGGGGGTTGTGTGGGTTTCTTTTTTTCTTTTTTCTTTTATTTTTTTTAAGCTATGATGAGGTGTTAGAATTGGAGCCTTAGTTTTTACATATCAGTTGTCTTATATCAGACACCCACTCACAACTTTCTCACCCTGACCAACAGTTCCAGTTACCAAACCTCATGAGTCATGGCTTCTGTTTCACTGTCACAGATGCTGTAAAATGATAGTCAAATATTTTAAAGCTAATAGTGGCAAGTTTTATTCTGACTAATATATAGGCATATATTACAGACTAAATTAGATAATTTTCTTTTTTCCTGTTATGTTCATTTTCATTATAGGTTCAATATGGAATTTTTCCAGATAACTTTACATTCAATTTACTGATGGATTCTTTCATAAAGAAAGAAAATTACAAAGGTAAGAAATTAAGCCCAGATTCAGTGTTTATAGGGCTTCCAGCTCCCAAAGGGAGGTGTACAAATGTAGAAACTTCCCCTTTTTTATTTCTTAATAACATCTCTTCGTTACTCTTTTAGTCAGAAAAGTTTTGATGATTATCATTTATGCAAAATTTTTAAAAACATTATTTTTGTTAAGATAGAAAATATCCAAGTACATAAATGATTATAGAGGAAAAGTAAGTTAATTATATAGGCCAATCTAATTTCACTTCCCAAACTGACTGAAATACAGAATATAAATAAAGGATAAAGTAAATTTATTTTTCAAGTGTAATTTTGGATTCAGTAATGAACAGTTAACAGAAATGAGATTTTTTTTTTCAACTGAATATTTAGCCTATGCTCTTTTAAAATATTACTGGCTTATTTGTTTATGTAAAAGAAAATCCCTTCCAGGTTCTTATTTTTCTACTGACTTATTAGATGACGACCTGATCTGCCTATCTCAGTTTCCCCATTTGCAAAAAGAACATAGAAATTCATGCCTATGGCCTCATTCAGAACCATGACAACATGTGCAAAACCAGCTGGGTAGCAACAGCTGCAAATCAGTGCTATTTTGTAGTTATGAATATATGTAAAAATTGGTTAAAAAAATAATTCAGTAAGTGAAAAACATTTGTTGTGCTTGTGATATGAACAGGCACTATATTTTAAGCCATTGTTAATATTCTCTGCTTTACCACCAAATAACTACAGAAAGGAAATTGTTTGACTTGATTTTCTTGGCCTCCATCTATGTTGTAGAATATCAAGGGAAAATAAAAATTGCTTAAAGCCTGCTCTCCAGGCTTTAATGACCAGCATTAATGTGCAAACAAGTATTTTATGTTACATGTTATACTCAGGGGCTTATAATTTATGAATGAGCATTTCTCATTCCCTTCCAAAAAGTATTTTAAATTGAGCCTTATTGTCCTTTTTATAGTCATTATTTTGCTTTCTTTGAAATAACACCTGAGATTTAGGGTTTCCTTTAGCATTTTTGTCCTCTTCTGCCTTAACAGTGAGAAGGTACCAGAGCAGAGAACAGGGTAGTCAGACCAGCCTCTCTGCTCTGCCTGTCAGGGTGACCTTGAGAATATATGTGTCTCCTTTATGCCTTAGCTCTTCTAGCTGATAGACATGATGCCTTAAACTTGCATCACAGTTTGAGCCATTTTCATATGTATTATCTGGTTGAACTGTCCAAAATTCTCTTGAAGTAGGTGAAGCAAATAGTATTTTATCATTATGATGATGATACTGGAAGCCAAGAGAAATGAGTGGTTTATTTAATGTCCTTCAGGACGTTGGTGCAGTAGAACCTGATTTAGTTCGTTCTGGTATGTAAAATAGAAGCTAAAGGCTGAGGAAAAACCTTGTTTGTGGAAGAACTAGGGCCAGAGCCTGAGCCCGCATATTTTACTTCTTAATTCTGCATTGTTTTTTTTTTTTTTTTTTACCATGCCCCACGTTTTAAGAGTGTTTATGGTTAAATAGAGATTTGGTAATATTACCTACAACTAATTTCCTCTCATTTTTACTTTCATCTTCTTGTTAGATGCTTTATCTGTGGTTTTTGAGGTCATGCTGCAAGAAGCCTTTGAAGTGCCTTCCACCCAACTTCTCTCCCTCTATGTTTTATTTCATTGTCTGGCCAAGAAGACAGACTTCAGTGTAAGTGATCTTCCCTAAAGCAGTTATTAAGAACTTTAGAAAAGGCAAGCAGGGGCTTGCTCTCAAAAGCTAGAAAAAGGTGTCTGCAGCTCTGTGGCCAGGCACAACCAGGAATGTGTGTTTATTGTATACATTTTGGTTACTGGTTTCTAACAAATGGAATTGGAGGTTCTTCCACTTGAGAGAATCTCAAAAGAAAGTCCTTGTGCATATTTTGAAACTTGAGCTAGGCTGAGTGCACTTCAGACATTCAGAAATGGGTCATTGGTAGTCATTGAGAGCTGGACATGGCATGTCCAAGAGGCATTGAGGCAGCTAACGTTGACCATTACCTGGGATATTAAATACTAATTATTTCATTTGTATCAGTATTTTCCTAAGGTTTCTCTAGGGCAGTTCCGTTTTGGAAAGTCTAGAATATCAAGTTTTGGTTTCAGGTCTTAAGTTCGCATATTTAATCATTGCTTATTGTTGTCCTAAGAATAACAATAGCAATAACTGATATTTTAAGTAGCGCTTACTTTACACCAGGCTATGTTCTTGTTTTAAATGTATTAATACATTTAATTCTCACAACAACCCTAGGCAGATAAGGAGACTGAGGCCTAGAGATGTTACAGAGTAACCCCCCAGCTAGTAGGTAAGGAAGCCACCTGGTAAAGCCAGTCAGTCTGCCTCTGCCATCTGCCCTTAACCTCAATTGTAAACATCAAAAAATCCCAGTTTGGGTAGGAACTGAAGAGGTCATTTAGTCCAGCCCACATTCTGAAGAGTAGATGGCATGTTATGCCTTTCTAAGATGAGTGTCATAGTCTTATGATATACCCCACATTCATTATTAATTCATTAAATATACTATATTGAACACATACAAATTCCATACATTGGCAAGTGCTAGTTATATAATGGTGAGCAAACATTTTCTGCTTACGATTTAGGAAGAACACAGATGTTTAAACAAAACAATCACACAGATATAAAACTATGACTATAATGAACACTGCAAAGGAGAAATCTATGAAAAGACTATATTATAGGGAGTTTTCTCTGTATTTTAAACTTAAATTGGTTAGGAAGGGCTTCCTTAAGGAAATACTTCTTAGGTTACTATTGAAGGATGACTGGTAATTAACTGGCTAAGGAGGGGAAGAACAGTCCAAAAAGAGGAAATTTCATGTGCAAATGTCCTGTGGCAGAAAACTTAGTGAGCAGAAATGGGCTGGAAGAAGATAGTCAATGTAGTTACAACAGAAAATGGTAGGGAGGACATGGGGTGAGATAGGGTTGGAGAATGTAGGCCATACTAAGCCATTTTGTGTTCATTCTAAAAATAGTGAGAAGCCCTTGAAAAGTTAGAAGCAGAGGGCATATAATAATCCAATCTGTGTTTTGATAAGGTCCTTCTGGCTGTACTGTGGATAAGCTATCAGAGCAGGGCAAGGATGGCTATGGTCAGACCATCTGAGAGACTACCACGAATCTGAGCAAGGGATAATGGTAGCATAGAGACCAGGATATGATGCAGTTAGAGAGTAGCCAATGAGCATATTTGGAAGGTAAATAACAAGATGAGGCAGGGAAGCAGGGGTCACGTATTCTCTCCTCAGTTTCTGACTCATATGTCTGGATGGAAGGGGTTCCATGTGTTGTTTGCAAGAGGGAACTTTGGGAAAAGACTGGATGTTATGAGAAAAGTCATTAATGTGGCTCTGAACGTGTTGCATTTTGAAATTCATTTGAGACAGTCACGAGATTTCACCAAGGAACTGGGGGCTTAATGGAAAGATCTGGACTGGAGATACAATTTTGGAGACTTATACATCCATGTGTAAATGTTTGCAAATGAGCCAGAAAGCAAAAAGAAGGGAAATCAGGAATGTGTTGGACCACAGAATCCACAGGAAGAGATGGTCTACTATGTAGAATGCTTCCAAAGGGGTAGGGTAAGATGAGGAATAAAAAAAGTTCATTAAATGCATTAGTGGCATGGGAGGCACTAAATTGTAACCTTTGTTTCCATATGAGTAATGGAGCAGGAAACCAAATTGGAATGGATTGTAGAATGATTAGAGGTATAGACAACTCTTTTAAGACGCCTAGCTATGAAGTGGAGAATAAAGCGGGGAAGTTGGGAGAATGAGGATTTGCTTTGTATTAATGGAAGAGGCAAAGCATAAAATGGAAAAACTTTGAGGGCATTGATGAAACAACACCTGAATTAGTCCATTACAGTGTCTACAATAGAAATTAAAGGCTTGGGCCAGGAGCAGTGGCTCATGCCTGTAATCTTAGTACTTTGAGAGGCCAAGACAAGAGGACTGCTTAAGGCCAGGAGTTTGAGACCAGGCTAGGCCTCATCTCTACAAAAATTGAAAATAAAAAAAATATTAACCAGGCATGGTGGCACATGCCTATAGTCCTAGCTACTCAGGAGGCTGAGTTGGGAGGATCCCTTGATCCCATAAGTTTGAGGTTACAGTGAGCTGTGATCACGCCACTGCATTCCAGCCTGGGCAGTAGGGCAAGACCCTGTCTCCAAAGAGAAAAAAAGAAAAGAAAAGAAAAGAAACTAAAGGCTTGGGAGATAATCTGTTAATTTATGTTGACACATGAATAGCTTCATATAAGCAGCAGTAGTTCCAGCAGTCCCAGACAATGATCAGAAAATTTCTAAGACAGTCATTGGTTTGTTTTCATTCTTCTTTTTTGAAGTCCTTTGGAAGAATCACCATGCCAGTCACTGTCACCACCCTTGCTCAACTCCTAACACATCAAAGGTATCTAGTGCTTAGATATTTTAGTGTTCATTTGGCTTTAACCCCTACTACAGCCTGATACTGTAGCTCCTGTTTTTCCCTACGGGGGGAAAAAATATTTGTAAGGCTCCTTATTTATTATTCGCTGGCCCCACTTTTCATGCAGTTTTAGGTGGGGAAAATCAAACTTCTTAGAGTGGTTTCCTTTTGAAAGTAAAATGACCTGGTTTATAATTACCAGCTCTTTTATTTACCTGTGCTGCAGAAGTGCTTGGGGGGTGTTGTTTTTCTTCTGAGGTCTTTGCTTTTCTCAAAGACTGGAGAGCAGCCTCAAGAAATGACACTTGTATTGCACAAAGCCTACTCACAGTAAAGAGGTTTGGGTGCCTATGAACATCTGGGGTGCCTCACTTGCCCGTGGCTGTAACTGCAGCCTGCAGACATTATTCATTCTCTGCTTCCTCCCTAATCTCTTGGTGCAGAGACCAGTGCAGGGCAACCTGAGCTTAGTGTTCTATGTTTTGAAGCCAGAGTTAGGGCTCCAGCTCTGTCCAGTGTGTACTCATGTGGCATCAAGAAGATCACAGATCCCACTGGGGAGTTGCCAAGGCTCTCCCCTGGCCACATTGCCAGGAAGTCCTCCAGTCATCGTTGTTACTAGTCTGCAGCAGATTTAGCAATGCTTGTGTTTTTGCCCTTTGTTTCCCCCATGTCTCTAAAGACTTCACTTTCATTAAAGCGTAATTTTGCACCCTGAGCTGAAAGAAACGATCACTGTTTCTGATTGCCTAATTTGTTTTTGAGAGGCACAAATCTATCTAAAAGCAATTTAATAGTGGTATTTATTCTAACACTCTGAAGGAGAAGTCTTATCATTGCTAAATTGTTTAAAATTCAAAAGCTTGTTCCATCAGGCCACAACAGTATGAGTGATTGTGGGGCTGACAGCACGTTGAATCTATTGATTGTCTCGAGTGTTGGTTTAAAGTGTACTCTTTATTTTTGTTTTGTTTTGCTTTTCTGATTGTAAAAGAAATGCTTATTCATTGCCAAATATTTGGAAAATCATAAGATATACACGGAATAAAACCAAAATTGCTCATAATTTCACTGCCCAAAAATCTATTAACATATAGGGTATTTCTTTCCTATATTTTTCTTTGACATAAGTACCTTTTAATCCCCAAATTAGGATCATAATGTATATATAGCTTTGTTCTTCTTCTTTGTTTACTTACTGCTGTAACATGTTCTTTTCCTCATGTCATTAAAAGTCACATTTTTGTATAAAGTACTCATTGCTTAGATGGATCATGATCTGGTATATTCTGTTGCAGTGGGAAGAGGAGAGGAACTTTGGTGCATCCCTATTGCTTCCAGGCCTAAAACAAAAGAATTCAGTGGGTTTCAGTTCCCAGTTGTATGGCTGTGCACTTCTTGGTAAGCTAATGATTCTTACAAATACTGTTCTTTATGGTCAGAATTGTTGCATTCTTCCAGTTCATAATAAAATTGTAATTTGATTTAAATTTACCAGTGAAATCCAATTAGCCTTCGTTTTTAGACATAAAAATAGACCTTGGTGGCCTTACAGTTACTCCATAAGAGAGTAAAGAGGGTTCTTAAAACCTGCCATCACTGGCAAAGCAAGAACTAGTTCTGGTGGATATAGGTAATAATATTCAGTGGTAATCAGTCTGAAGAAGGGATAAAGAAAGGGATGTTCTGGCCCTGTTTAGGGAGACTAGCCAGTAGAATCTTTTCTGGTATTAACAAAGATCTTTCTGTCTCTTTAGATCTAAAGTCCAGAAGGTAAGAAATTAAGAGTTAGAGTTGAACTTGTATCTTTGGTATTGTTTTCAGGTAAGGGAAGATAAACTAAGAGCACAAGTAGTAGCACTTCAGGAAAAGCGGAGTGGTTCATGGGTACCATGTGATTGCACCAGGAGGTTCAATGGTGGCTTTCCTCTTGTGCCCTGATTGCATGGAAAATCAGACAGGTTAAGAGGACAAAGCCTTCTGAAGAGTGGCCTCGGAACCTGGGTTGTGTGGAATCTGGGCAAATAAGATTCAACCTCAATGTAACGTTGTCCTGATTTACAGAGGTTTATTAAATTTATGTTATTTCCTTACTCTCCCATCATCTCTTAAGTTGTTAGGCATCTCTCAATTATACATTGCTTCTGCTTACCTTTTTTTTTTTTTTAAATCATAAAGTTATAGCAGTTTGACTGCTTTTGAAGTTAATCTTTGCCAACAGAATGTAATGTGTTATTCTTGGTGCTGATTCTGATATAATAACTCAGAGGAACTTCAGAGTTTATTGACTGTCTATCAGACTAACAAAGGAGTTGACCACTCTTTTTAAAAATCATTTTTTCCTTATTTGCCACCTACTTTTGATGTTGATTTACATGTATTTTCCTTTGCTTTCAGATTAGCATTCAGGACTGTCATACAGCCTGAATTGGTCAGAAGTGACAGGGCAAAGAATATGTACTTTGTTATGGTTTGTGAGCAGAGGCCCTGGTTCTTTGTGATGGCAGCCATCAGATCAGAAGCTCTTTGCTCTCATTGTGTCATTTGCCATGCAGCCTCACTCAACCCTGATGGAAGCAGCTGCCCAGAATGTAACTGCAGTCCAGCCCCAAGCACCTTAAAGGTCTAAAATTAGCTGTCGCTTGATAAGCTTTGTCTGTTTGTGTCCTACTCTGGCTTTCCCAAATCCTCCTTCCCAGGAAAGATAAAAGAAGGTGGATTTAAGACTGGGCAGCTCAAGGTGACTTTGGTCATTAGTGCAGATAGGTTCTGTGCCACAGGAATGCAGACAGCCATCTCCCTACCAGAAGACCCTGCTGTCTAGAGTCCACATCTTGAACTCCAGGTGTGATGGCTTGAGGTACCCAGAGAAACATTCATGTCCAGAGATCCAAAAAGATCATGAGAACTCTGTGATTTTAAAACTGATGAAACTCAAAGGAAAGAAGGGAAAGATGAGGAGTTTTTTTCATAAGGATTGGGTGTTTTGAAGGATTTCAAAAAATGACAAACATTTCCTAGCAGGGAAAGTTGTCGGATGTTGACAAAATTTTCACAGTAGGAAAGTTGTGAGATTTCTTTTTCTGGGGAAGATTTTGTTCTTGAAACAAAAATTGTATCTCAGTTGACTTGTTTTTTAAGGGTATCCTTACCTGGAGCCATATATGTCAGCCTCTCAATTGTCCTCAGCCCAGTGGTTTATATATACATCCTCATGAAAATATCCACCAGCCCAAATGAGAAAGAAGAAAAGCAAGTTCATGTAATTTTGCATTACAAAATGGATACAGTGAATTTTACCACATTCATCATTATCCATCTGAAGTGTCACCGGATGAGATGAGTCTCTTGGTACAGATTTAAGATGATCCTTCTCTATTTCTAGAGCTGCCAGGTGAACATTTCACTTGGGCCTTCAGGTCTTCAGTCCTAGAAATGGTAGGAAGACATGGCTGAGCATTCTTTATTGTTCTTTTTGGCCACAGGGAAGGTGGAGTTGCAGCAAGGGCTATGGGCTGTGTACCACAACATGCCTCTGATATGGAAACCAGGCTACCTTGACAGAGCCCTTCAAGTGATGGAGAAAGTGGCTGCCTCGCCAGAAGACATAAAGCTGTGTAGAGAAGCGGTATGTTCTTCAGCTCCAAGGCGTGAGATTTAGCCATCTGTTTCCCATAACCTGAGCTTTAAATTTGTTTTCATTGTCTTTCCGCTACCCCTACTTTCTATGTTTCTGTAGAATAGGTACTTATCCAGTTGAAAAAATGCAAAACCACAAACATTTTCAATGCTCCTGACCAAAGGCACTAGAAAATATTAACATTGATTTATAGTTCATTGTCTAGGAAAAAAAAACTATTCCACTGCCTCGTCCCTCACCTCCTTTACCAAAAGAAAAAAATCTCAGTGGGAACTGAAGAGAGGGTAAAATTTCATTTTTTTTCTTTTTTTTTTTATTATTATTATTATACTTTGAGTTTTAGGGTACATGTACACAATGTGCAGGTTTGTTATATGTGACGGTCCGTCTTGGTGTGCTGCACCCATTAACTCGTCATTTAGCATTAGGTAAATCTTCCTAAAGCTGTCCCTCCCCCCTCCCCCCACCCCACAACAGTCCCCAGAGTGTGATGTTCCCCTTCCTGTGTCCATGTGTTCTCATTGTTCAATTCCCACCTATGAGTGAGAACATGCGGTGTTTGGTTTTTTGTCCTTGCGATAGTTTACTGAGAATGATGGTTTCCAGTTTCATCCATGTCCCTACAAAGGACATGAACTCATCATTTTTTATGGCTGCATAGTATTCCATGGTGTATATGTGCCACATTTTCTTAATCCAGTCTATCGTTGTTGGACATTTGGGTTGGTTCCAAGTCTTTGCTATTGTGAATAGTGCCCCAATAAACATACGTGTGCATGTGTCTTTATAGCAGCATGATTTATAGTCCTTTGGGTGTATACCCAGTAATGGGATGGCTGGGTCAAATGATATTTCTAGTTCTAGATCCCTGAGGAATCGCCACACTGACTTCCACAATGGTTGAACTAGTTTATACTCCCACCAACAGTGTAAAAGTGTTCCTATTTCTCCACATCCTCTCCAGCACCTGTTGTTTCCTGACTTTTTAATGATGGCCATTCTAACTGGTGTGAGATGGTATCTCATTGTGGTTTTGATTTGCATTTCTCTGATGGCCAGTGATGATGAGCATTTTTTCCTGTGTTTTTTGGCTGCATAAATGTCTTCTTTTGAGAAGTGGCTGTTCATGTCCTTTGCCCACTTTTTGATGGAGTGGTTTGTTTTTTTCTTGTAAATTTGTTTGAGTTCATTTTAGATTCTGGATATTAGCCCTTTGTCAGATGAGTAGGTTGCGAATTTTCTCCCATTTGTAACCCCATGTAGTCCTGAGAGACTACATAGCTTTTTTCCCCATAAAAGTCCTCAAGAAATGAATCTGGGGACCAGAGATGGAACCATCTTAAACCATTCTGTGTGAATGTGTCATGCTGATGAGATCTCGGTAGATGTTTCTTTCAAAGTTCTAAGGTGTTCACTTTACCAGGACGAGAACGCTACTCTCCCACCAGCCCCAAAGCTCATGCCTCTTGGTCACCTAGGACCCTTGACGGTATGGGGTTGCTGGAACTCCAGGAGACATGATGTGCCTTACACCCCACAGGCAGCTGCAGTGTCTGCTCCTGTCCAAACAGCTTTTACAGCCAGTGTGAGGCCTGAGAAGGACATTGATTGTCTTGTTACCATGGAGTAAAGGTTACCGTAGAGCCATGTATTTATTTTTTCTTGACTCTGGTTGCTAGGGTTCATCCCTTGGCTTTCATTTCATTCCTGAGGTGGTCAGGTCTGGTGTCTGTCCTGTCACCTTATACTTATGTCTAGTGAATTATTATGCTCTTTGCCAGACGTTTATAACAAAGGATATACATTTCTCACTATACTTGTTTTAACCCTGCTATAGTCAGTACTGGTGATTGAAAACACAAAATTATACATAAATCCTTTGCCAGGGAAATACGCCTTCCAATCTCAGCCAGATTCGCATTCTTTGCATTCTAACAGTATAAAATGAGTTCACATGTCAGCAAGAATGTGCTATGTGTCCAGTTTGGATGTGATGTATTAGTGGTATTAAAAGGCCTTGGCATATTTTTAGGATTTCTGTTCTGATATGACATGGACAGGATTAATTGGTTTCAGGTAGGTGTTTCTACTGGCCTTGCTGTTGTTAATATCCCATTTCTGATTATTAGGCCCTCTGTGGGTCAAGGGAGATATACCTCAAAGTGAAAGTAGAGGGGAGAGGGGTCAAAACAAAAAATGCTCTATTTTTTTTTTTTTTTATTATACTTTAGGTTTTAGGGTACATGTGCACAATGTGCAGGTTTGTTACATATGTATCCATGTGCCATGTTTATTTCCTGCACCCATTAACTCGTCATTTAGCCTTAGGTATATCTACTAATGCTGTCCCTCCCCCCTCCCCCCACCCCACAACAGTCCCCGGAATGTGATGTTCCCCTTCCTGTGTCCATGAG